>NC_140993.1:150902460-151411739 GCF_052327205.1 Somniosus microcephalus | reverse complement strand
GCTATTTTCTTCAATCTGGTCCCTAATAATTTGAAGTAATAGTCTAACTCAAGAGTAATGAAGGCACAAGTAGATTTAAGGCATTCTTCAGTCAAGGGGCAGTGTCCTGGTCCTAAAATGCCCCACACCCAATTACAGCCTGGTCATTTATCTATCTATCTAGCTTCTATCTATATCTATCTATATAAATCGGTACATCTGTCTGTCTGTCATTCTGTCTGTCATTCTGTCTGTCATCGCGTGTGCGTCTGTCGGGCTATGTGCTCGAAAGTTACAGGGCGTACTTACGCGCGCGTTACCTCCAAAGAAAGCTTACGCTTCCGAGACGGTTTTAAGCGTATTAACGTTTCGGCCGGGCTAAAATCGCGCCCGCGGTATCCCAAAAACCTTCAACATTCCGCTCATTAGCATCTCATTATCCGCTCATTAGCGACAGAGTGACCTCGAGGTCGACCAATCGTACGGCGGCTTGCTGCCGCGTGCGGCCGGGCCCTCCTACGGTCGAGTGACGGGACGATTGACCAATCCTACGCTTTGGTGACCTGACGGTCGACCAATCGGTGCGTGTGTGGGCGGGCCTTATCGTTCTGAACCGAGGTGAGTAGCCGCCATCTTGCTTCCATTCTTTTTCCTGCTTTCTGCGTCTTTCTTTTCAAATATACATTTCCAGCAAAATAAAATTCAATTTATTAAATTCTTTTAAAATAAATCACTCATTTGTAAATATTTTATCTAACCTGAACATTCTTTTTCCTACCTTTGCCCGTTTTTTTTCTTAGGCCTGAAAGCCTGGGCCTTTCTTGCCCAGCCAGGCCCGAGCTAGGTAACTGGGCTGCTGCTAAGCTCCTCACCCCCCCACCCCCCCCCGCCATGTCACGTTACCCAGGGCAACGGCGTCAGCCACGAGGGTCAGGGTGCGCGCGCAGCAGGAGCAGGTGAGACGCGGCGTCTCTGTTGCGCGCTCGGCGCAGGGGGGGGGCGTGGCTCGGCCGCCGGCCGTCTCTCAGAGCCGCAATCGGGCTCGGCCGGGGGGGGGGGGGGGGGGGCGGGGCTCGGCCGCCGGTCGTCTCTCAGAGCCGCAATCGGGCTCGGCCAGGGGGGGGCGGGGCTCGGAGAGCAGGGCTCTCGGCCAGTGGGGGCGGGGCTTGGAGAGCGGGGCTCTCGGCCTGGGCCCCCCCCGCCCCTTCCGTTCCCCCCCACCCCCTTCCCCCCGCCCCCCCTTCCCCCCCGCCCCCCCTTCCCTCCCCCCGCCCCCTCCCCCCTTCCCGCCCCCTCCCCCCCTTCCCTCCCCCCTTCTCCCCCTCCCTTTCCCCCCCCCGCACCCCCTTCTCCCCCTCCCTTCCCCCCCCTCCCTTGCCTCCCTTCCCCCCGCCCTTCCCCCCCGCCCCTCCTTCCCCCCCCGGTCGCTCTCTCTCTTCTTCCCCCCAGTCGCTCTCTCTCTCGCCCCCCAGTCGCTCTCTCTCTCGCTCTCTCTTCCAACAACAACATGCCCTCGAAAAAGCCTCGGCACCGCCGGGCACTTCAGATATATATATATTATTATATTATATATATATATATATATATAAAGCGGTTCTTCTGTCTGCCATTCCATCTGTCTTGTATAAACTTGAAAGTTATAAAGCGTACCTACACGTGTGTTACATCGAAAGAAAGCTTACAATTCCAGAACCGTCATAAGCGTATTTACGTTTCGGCCAGACAAAAATTGCGCCCGCGGTATCCAAAAAACGTTCAACATTCCGCTCATTATCTGCTCATTAGCATCGAGTGACGTCGAGGTTGACCAATCGTACGGTCGATCGACCCGACGGTCGACCAATCGCTGCGTGGCGGGGGGCGGGCCTTATCGTTCTGAACCGAGGTGAGTCGCCACCATCTTGATTCCAAACTTTTCATTTCTTTTTCCCGCTTTCTGCATGTTTCTTTTCAAATCTACATCTCCAGCAAAAAAAAAAGTTCCTTTTAAAACACATTGTTTTTTTAAAAAGTTAATTAATTTGTAAATCTTTTCTCTAACCTCTATAATTTTCCTACCTTTCACCGTTTTTCCAGGCCCGGGGCCTAGGCTTCTCCAACTGCCAGCAGTACAACTCTAGACCCAGGCTCCCGGCCTAGACAGAGACAAACACTGGCAGAGGGGAGAGGGTGTGCTGCCTCGGCTCCATTCCTGGGGTCAGTAGGTGGGGAGGCTTCATAAGCAACTGGGGTAGGTCGCAAGCCCCGAATAATAATCTGAAGATTCTGTGTTTGCAGCTGAGGAAATTTCTTCTGCTGACAGCCCCAGGTTAACAGCAGCCATCTTTGTCAAGGAGGGCGAAAAGTTTCAGTGTGACGCCATTTTGATTCAGTGTGTAACAGAGTGCGTGCGCGGCCATCTTAGTACAGGAACATAGAGAGGGTGGGACTTCAGTGCTTCCAATCGGGTCCTGGTGACCGGGACAGACAATTGACTGTGTGGGCGGGGCCTAATCTTTCCAACTGAAAAGCAAGCAGCGGCCATTGTTTGTGATACAACACACTGAGAGGTGAGGACTCCTTTTTTAATAAAAAGATTGGTGAGGTTGTAAAGTGTATGTTATAAAAAAAATTTGGTAAATCTTTCTATAAGTACTTTAAGTTTCATGTTTCCCCACCCCTTGCCATGTCAGTGCAGGGGCCCGAGGCCTAGGCTTCTCCAACGGCCAGCAGCGCAACTCCAGTCCCAGGCTTCTGGCCCAGACAGGGACCAACACTGGGAGAGGGTCTGCTGGCTCCCCCCCGCCCCGCCCTTTCCCCCCTCCTTCCCCCACACCTCCATCCCCCCAACACCCCCCTCCCTTTCCCCCCTCTCCTACCTCTCCCCCTCCCTTTCCACCCTTCCCCCTCCCTTTCCACCCTTCCCCCTCCCCTTCCCTCCCCACACCCCCTTCCCCCCCAACACCCCCCTCCCTTTCCCCCCTCCTACCTCTCCCCCCTCCCTTTCCACCCTTCCCCCCCCCTTTCCACCCTTCCCCCTCCCGCTTCCCTCCCCACACCCCCTTCGCCCCCCCCAACACCCCCTTCCCCCTTCCCTCCCACCCAACACCCCCTTCCCCCCAACCCCCTTCCCTCCCACCCCTTCTTCCCTTCCACCCCTTCCCCCCGACCCCTTCTTCCCTTCCACCCCTTCCCCCCCACCCCTTCTTCCCTTCCCCCCCCCCCACCCCTTCTTCCCTTCCCCCCCCACCCCTTCTTCCCTTCCCCCCCCCACCCCTTCTTCCCTTCCCCCCCACCCCTTCTTCCCTTCCCCCCCCACCCCTTCTTCCCTTCCACCCCTCCCCCCCACCCCTTCTTCCCTTCCACCCCTTCCCCCCCCACCCCTTCTTCCCTTCCACTTCTTCCCTTCCACCCCTTCCCCCCCACCCCCTTCCCCCCCTTCTTCCCTTCCACCCTTCCCCCCCTTCTTCCCTTCCCCCCCACCCCTTCTTCCCTTCCCCCCCCACCCCTTCTTCCCTTCCACCCCCTTCCCCTTCTTCCCTTCCACCCCTTCCCCCCACCCCTTCTACCCCTTCCCCCCCACCCCTTCTTCCCTTCCACCCCTTCCCCCCCACACCTTCCCCCCCACCCCTTCTTCCCTTCCACCCCTTCCCCCCCACCCCTTCTTCCCTTCCACCCCTTCCCCCCCCCACCCCTTCTTCCCTTCCACTTCTTCCCTTCCACCCCTTCCCCCCCACCCCTTCTTCCCTTCCACCCCTTCCCCCCCTTCTTCCCTTCCACCCTTCCCCCCCTTCTTCCCTTCCACCCCTTCCCCCCCACCCCTTCTTCCCTTCCCCCCCTTCCCCTTCTTCCCTTCCACCCCTTCCCCCCACCCCTTCTACCCCTTCCCCCCCACCCCTTCTACCCCTTCCCCCCCACCCCTTCTTCCCTTCCACCCCTTCCCCCCCACACCTTCCCCCCCACCCCTTCTTCCCTTCCACCCCTTCCCCCCACCCCTTCTTCCCTTCCCCCCCTTCCCCTTCTTCCCTTCCACCCCTTCCCCCCACCCCTTCTACCCCTTCCCCCCCACCCCTTCTTCCCTTCCACCCCTTCCCCCCCCACACCTTCCCCCCCCCACCCCTTCTTCCTTCCACCCCTTCCCCCCCACCCCTTCTTCCCTTCCACCCCTTCCCCCCCACCCCTTCTTCCCTTCCACCCCTTCCCCCCCCACCCCTTCTTCCCTTCCCCCCCCACCCCTTCTTCCCTTCCACCCCTTCCCCCCCACCCCTTCTTCCCTTCCCCCCCCACCCCTTCTTCCCTTCCACCCCTTCCCCCCCACCCCTTCTTCCCTTCCCCCCCCACCCCTTCTTCCCTTCCCCCCCCACCCCTTCTTCCCTTCCACCCCTTCCCCCCCACCCCTTCTTCCCTTCCACCCCTTCTTCCCTTCCCCCCCACCCCTTCCACCCCTTCCCCCCCACCCCTTCTTCCCTTCCACCCCTTCCCCCCCACCCCTTCTTCCCTTCCCCCCCTTCCCCCCACCCCTTCCCCCCCTTCCCTTCCACCCCTTCCCCCCCCCACCCCTTCTTCCCTTCCCCCCCCTTCCCCCCACCCCTTCTTCCCTTCCACCCCTTCCCCTTCTTCCCCCCACCCCTTCTTCCCTTCCACCCCTTCCCCCCCACCCCTTCTTCCCTTCCACCCCTTCCCCCCCACCCCTTCTTCCCTTCCACCCCTTCCCCCCCACCCCTTCTTCCCTTCCACCCTTCCCCCCCCCACCCCTTCTTCCCTTCCACCCCTTCCCCCCCACCCCTTCTTCCCTTCCCCCCCCCCACCCCTTCTTCCCTTCCACCCCTTCCCCCCCCACCCCTTCTTCCCTTCCCCCCCCACCCCTTCTTCCCTTCCACCCCTTCCCCCCCCCACCCCTTCTTCCCTTCCACCCCTTCCCCCCCACCCCTTCTTCCCTTCCACCCCTTCTTCCCTTCCCCCCCACCCCTTCCACCCCTTCTTCCCTTCCACCCCTTCCCCCCCACCCCTTCTTCCCTTCCCCCCCCACCCCTTCTTCCCTTCCACCCCTTCCCCCCCACCCCTTCTTCCCTTCCCCCCCCACCCCTTCTTCCCTTCCACCCCTTCCCCCCCTTCCCCCCACCCCTTCCCCCCACCCCTTCTTCCCTTCCACCCCTTCCCCCCCCACCCCTTCTTCCCTTCCCCCCCCTTCCCCCCACCCCTTCTTCCCTTCCACCCCTTCCCCTTCTTCCCCCCACCCCTTCTTCCCTTCCACCCCTTCCCCCCACCCCTTCTTCCCTTCCACCCCTTCCCCTCCACCCCTTCCCCCCCCACCCCTTCTTCCCTTCCACCCCTTCCCCCCCACCCCTTCTTCCCTTCCACCCCTTCCCCCCCCACCCCTTCTTCCCTTCCCCCCCCACCCCCTTCTCCCTTCCACCCCTTCCCCCCCCACCCCTTCTTCCCTTCCACCCCTTCCCCCCCCACCCCTTCTTCCCTTCCCCCCCCACCCCTTCTTCCCTTCCACCCCTTCCCCCCCCACCCCTTCTTCCTTCCACCCCTTCTTCCCTTCCCCCCCACCCCTTCCACCCCTTCTTCCCTTCCACCCCTTCCCCCCCACCCCTTCTTCCCTTCCCCCCCACCCCTTCTTCCCTTCCACCCCTTCCCCCCCACCCCTTCTTCCCTTCCCCCCCACCCCTTCTTCCCTTCCACCCCTTCCCCCCCACCCCTTCTTCCCTTCCACCCCTTCTTCCCTTCCCCCCCCACCCCTTCCACCCCTTCCCCCCCCACCCCTTCTTCCTTCCCCCCCTTCCCCCCACCCCTTCTTCCCTTCCACCCCATCCCCCCCCCCACCCCTTCTTCCCTTCCCCCCCCTTCCCCCCACCCCTTCTTCCCTTCCACCCCTTCCCCTTCTTCCCCCCACCCCTTCTTCCCTTCCACCCCTTCCCCCCCCACCCCTTCTTCCCTTCCACCCCTTCCCCCCCCACCCCTTCTTCCCTTCCACCCCTTCCCCCCCACCCCTTCTTCCCTTCCCCCCCTTCCCCCCCACCCCTTCTTCCCTTCCACCCCCACCCCTTCTTCCCTTCCACCCCTTCCCCCCCCACCCCTTCTTCCCTTCCCCCCCCACCCCTTCTTCCCTTCCACCCCTTCCCCCCCCACCCCTTCTTCCCTTCCCCCCCCCACCCCTTCTTCCCTTCCACCCCTTCCCCCCCACCCCTTCTTCCCTTCCACCCCTTCCCCCCCACCCCTTCTTCCCTTCCACCCCTTCTTCCCTTCCCCCCCACCCCTTCCACCCCTTCTTCCCTTCCACCCCTTCCCCCCCCACCCCTTCTTCCCTTCCCCCCCTTCCCCCCACCCCCTTCCCCCCCTTCCCCCCCACCCCTTCTTCCCTTCCACCCCTTCCCCCCCCCACCCCTTCTTCCCTTCCACCCCTTCCCCCCCCCACCCCTTCTTCCCTTCCCCCCCTTCCCCCCACCCCTTCTTCCCTTCCACCCCTTCCCCTTCTTCCCTTCCCCCCACCCCTTCTTCCCTTCCACCCCCTTCCCCCCCCCTTCCCCCCCCACCCCTTCTTCCCTTCACCCCCCTTCCCCCCCACCCCTTCTTCCCTTCCCCCCCCCACCCCTTCTACCCCTTCCCCCCCCTTCCCCCCACCCCTTCTTCCCTTCCCCCCCACCCCTTCTTCCCTTCCCCCCCTTCCACCCCCTTCCCCCCCCACCCCTTCCTCCCTTCCACCCCTTCTTCCCTTCCCCCCCACCCCTTCTTCCCCCCCCACCCCTTCTTTCCCCCCCACCCCTTCTCCTCCCACCCCCTTCTTTTCCCCGCCCCCCCACCCCCCCTTCTCCTCCCACCCCCCCCACCCTTCCCCCTCCCCTTCCCTTCCCCTTCCCTCCCCCACCCCCCCTTCACCCCCACCACCCCCCCCTCCCCTCCCCTCTCCCCCCCTCCCCTCTCCCCTCCTTCTCCCCTCTCCCTCCCCTCCTTCTCCCCTCTCTCTCTCCCCCCCCTTCTCCCCTCTCCCCCCCCCCTCCTCTCCCCTCCCCCCCTTCCCTTCACCCCCCCCACCCCCTCCTTCTCCCCTCTCCTCCTTCTCCCCCCCCTCCCCCCTCCTCCTTCTCCCCTCTCCCCCTTCTCCCCTCTCCTCCCCCCCTCCTCCCCCCCCTTCATTCCCCCCCCCACCCCCCTCCCCCCCCATTCCACCTCCTCCCCCCCCACCCCCCCCCACCCCCACCTCCCCCCCCACCTCCCCCCCCACCCCACCTCCCCCACCCTTCCCCCCCTCCCCCCCCCCCCCTCCCCCCCCACCTCCCCCCCCCCACCCCACCTCCCCCACCCTTCCCCCCCTCCCCCCCCCCCTCCCCCCCCACCCCACCTCCCCCCCCCACCCCACCTCCCCCACCCTTCCCCCCCTCCCCCCCCCCCCCTCCCCCCCCCACCCCACCTCCCCCCCCCCACCCCACCTCCCCCACCCTTCCCCCCCTCCCCCCCCCACCCCACCTCCCCCCCCCACCCCACCTCCCCCACCCTTCCCCCCCTCCCCCCCCCCCCCCCACCCCACCTCCCCCACCCTTCCCCCCCCCATTCCCCCCCATTCCCCCCCACCCCACCTCCCCCACCCTTCCCCCCCCCCATTCCCCCCCCCTCCACCTTCCCCCCCACCTTCCCCCCCCCACCTTCCCCTTCCCCTTCCCCTTCCCCCCCCCTTCCCTCCCCCCTTCTTCCCCCCCCCTTCTTCCCCCACCCCCCCCCCCCCGCTCGCTCTCTCTCTTCCAACAACAACATGCCCTCAAAAAAGCCTCGGCACCGCCGGGCACTCCTGCTAGTAGATGAATAAATGGGAACAAATCTTAAGTTACACTATAAAATACAAATATTTAATCAAGCAACAGCTGATTTAAATTGCTAGCTCTGACATATTGGAAATGTAATTTATCTTTCAATTTAGCTAAAAGGTTGTGGGCTTATATACCCTGACTAGTAATGATCTCATTTCCATGTTACATCTGCTGAATGCTGAAGAACTGCCGAATAAAGCGGGAAAGGGGAGCTTTGTAATTCAATAATCTTTACAGAAGCATGTGGGGAAGTCAGACAGATTAATATGTAGCTCCAGGCATTTGTAGAGTTGCATTTTGATGACAAAACCACCATGAAATATTTTAAAAATCCACCATGACCAGGGCCAAGTGAATTGTCTCAACCCTTAAACATTGCTCCAAGCATCTGAACAGCCATGCAAATGATCCAATGTGTTCCCCCACAAGCACCATGCAGTTAAAATGTGCAATAGCTTCACAACGTATGTGTCTGCTTCAGCTTATAGTCAAATGTCTTTGAGGTGTATTCCAGTATTTGATTAGCATTGTTGCCAGCACCTTCACATTGACTGAAAACCATCAGTGGATGATAATTAATCACACCAAATTATTTTCCTCGTAATCTACAACCCACCCAGCCTATAAAACTGAGCAGAGCTTGTCCGGTATCTCATTGACAAGTATAACAGGCCCCGCAGAACATGAGAGCTAACTCTTGCCCCAGTCCATCATTGAGAAGGAAATTCAGGTTTTCAGATGGAAGTGGAAGCTTAATTGAAACCCCTAGCCCTTGCCGAGATAATATTCTGGCCCAAGCAGACAGAAGGGTAACTTACCAGAACCGCACACCCTCCTTCGAGAGGTTAATTGCCAGCCCCACCACGCCGCACCCTCCCCCTCACCAGGCAGCAAAGCAAGATTCTCTGCCACCATTTCCCTGGCCCCATGCCACTCCTCCATTTTCCCCTTCCTTCATCCTCCTCCTTCTCTTCCTCTCCCCCTACACCTGGGTCCAATTGTCCCCACCCTCCAACTAGTGTTAAGAGATAAACTAGTGTTTATAAAATATAATTCAGTATAATGTTACCACAAGTTATGACACTATAGCTGATGGATCAATTAACAATTGTTTCCCAGATATTTCTTGAGATTAGCATTTGAACACCAAAAGAATACCAAGATTCAATTTAAGTACCATTATTAAGGAATTTACTAGATTTAAGAAAATTTTCTAGTACATTGATATCACTGCAACATTATGTTCGAACAACCAATTTACCCTTCAATGAGGTACAGTTCTTCCACTGGATTTTGTTTTTATTATCCAGAGAACAGTTTTCCAATTTTACTCCTTTACAACAGGAACTTGTCAAAGATACCACAATTACATTTATACAAAATTCAAGCATAAGAGTTCACTCTTCATTATATGTATCACAATTGCATGTAAACATGTGTATAAATTGATACTCCAGTTTTAGATTTCTAAAAAGCACTCTATGAAAAAGAAAATCTACACTCCTTTAGTATAGTTTGCTTATCAAATATAACAGTATACTCACAGTATGCCAAGTTTGGATCCAAAGGATTCCTAGCACCATAAAAATAATAAGCATGGTCATAAGGTGTTTGGTAATGTTCTGTCAGCACAGGTGGTGGAGGGGGAGGAACTGCAGTGATCCTACAATGAGAAAATGACCTGCATCAAAATTCTACCTGATAAAGAGATCTTAAGATTTATTTAATTAGAATTATACCCATTTTAATTGGTTCTTTAATAACTGCTACCTTTTATGGACAATTTTCCTAATTTTATTCTAAGAGTAACAGCAAAGTAACACCAAGTATTGCAATTTACCACTCAAACAAAAAATTTAAAAAGCGAGTTAAAATATACTGCTAATAATGATAATTAGTGTTTCTGCAAAACTCTCAACCTTGTTGACCAAATATAACCATTACTGTGGTTCAAAATTGCACTGTAGTTCAAATTATCCATCGTGACATTGCAATATCTCTATTTATTTAACCATATAGAATGTTCTATGCTTTATTACAGGTACCTGAGCCTTAGTCTACATCACATTTCCTCCAATTTTGAGACACGTAACCTACAGTATTGTAGTACATAAAATTGCCTGAAAAATATAATACAGAAACAGGTTGTATGGCCCAACTGGTCCAAGCACCCAAGGTCCTACCCCACTGCGGGCCAAGAACGGAGAGGTACTCATCAAGGACAGAAAGGCAGTCAGTGCCCGCTGGAAGGAGCGCTTTGAAGATCTCCTTAACCAAGACTCGGTCTTCGACGAGAGAGTGTCCTCAACTCCATCCCGCAGCATGCTACCCGCCACCATCTCAGCACAACCCCAGCCCAGCATGAGGTTGAAAAGGCCATCCGACAAATGAAGAACAACAAGGCCTGAGGAGCAGATGGAATCCCCACCGAGGCACTAAAGCATGGCGGCAAAGCACTACTGGCTCAAGTTCATGAACTCATTTCTCTTATCTGGAAGGAGGAGAGCATGCCAGGGGATCTCAAAGACGCCATAATTGTGACCATCTTCAAGAAAGGTTACAAGTCCGATTGTGGTAATTACAGAGGAGTTTCCCTGCTGTCTGCCGCAGGGAAAGTCAGTCATCGCAAGAATCCTCCTCAATCGCCTTCTCCTAGTGGCTGAAGAGCTCCTCCCAGAGTCGCAAAGCGGATTCCGCCCACTAAGGGGCACAATGGACATGATCTTCACCGCATGTCAATTACAAGAGAAATGCAGGGAACAGCGCCAATTGCTGTACATGGCCTTCTTTGATCTCACAAACGCCTTCGACACTGTCAACTGTGAGGGATTATGTAGTGTCCTCCTCAAATTTGGCTGCCCTCAAAAGTTTGTCACCATCCTCCGCCTGCTTCACGAAGACATGCAAGCCGTGATCCTGACCAACGGTTCCACCACAGACCCAATTCATGTACGAACCGGGGTCAAGCAAGGTTGCGTCATTGCACCAACGCTCTTCTCTATCTTCCTTGCTGCAATGCTCCATCTCACCCTCAGTAAGCTCCCCGCTGGAGTGGAGCTAATTTACAGAACAAACGGGAAACTGTTCAACCGCCGTCGCCTCCAGTCCAGATCCAAGGTTGTCCCATCCTCTGTCGTCGAATTACAGTATGCAGACGATGCTTGCGTCTGCTCTCACTCGGAGGTCGAACTCCAAACCATCGTCAACACCTTCACCGAAGCATACGAGAGCATGGGCCTTACACTAAACATCCGTAAGATGAAGGTCCTCTACCAATCTGCCCCTGCCACACAGTACTGCCCCTCCGATTATCAAAATCCACGACAAGGCCTTCGACAACGTGCATCACTTTCCATACCTCAGGAGCCTACTGTCAACATGGGCAGATGTCCAACACCACCTTCAGTGTGCCAGTGCAGCCTTCGGTCGCCTGAAGAAGAGTGTGTTTGAAGACCAGGACTTCAAACCCGGCACTAAGCTCATGGTCTACAGAGCTACAGATACCCACCCTGCTGTATGCCTCCGAGACATGGACCATGTACAGCAGGCACCTCAAAGCACTGGAGAGGTACCACCAACGCTGCCTCCGCAAGATCCTGCAAATCCATTGGCAGGATAGGTGCACCAACATCAGTGTTCTCGCTCAGGCCAACATCCCCAGCATCAAAGCTTTGACCACGCTCGATCAGCTCCGATGGCCAGGTCACATCGTTCGCATGCCCGATACGAGACTCCCAAAACAAGCGCTCTACTCCGAGCTCCGGCATGGCAAGAGAGCCCCAGGTGGGCAGAGGAAACGTTTCAAGGACACCCTCAAAGCCTCCTTGAAAAAGTGCAACATCCCCACTGACACCTGGGAATCCCTGGCCCAAGACCGCACAAAGTGGAGGAGAAGCATCCGGGAAGACGCCGAACACCTCGAGTCTATTCGCCGGGAGCAAGCGGAAGCCAAGCGCAAGCAGCGTAAGGAGCGCATGTCAACCCAAGCACCCCACCCACCCGCCCCTTCAACCACCATCTGCCCCACCTGTAAGAGAGACTGTAGGTCCCGCATTGGACTCATCAGTCACCTGAGAACTCATTTTTAATGTGGAAGCAAGTCATCCTCGGTTCTGAGGGACTGCCTAAGAAGACATCACATTTCCTCCAATTTTGAGACACGTAACCTACAGTATTGTAGTACATAAAATTGCCTGAAAAATATAATACAGAAACAGGTTGTATGGCCCAACTAGTCCATGTTGATGTTTATCCTCCATGGGTAGTAGTCCTAACCCTTTAATGGTTAAGTTAATCACTGACAACTAGCTGCAACTACTAGCACAGCGGCAAACTTGCATACATAACTATTTCAACAACCTGATGTACTAATGAAAGAGGCTCCATCTAATTAGTTTCTATCAACTTCTTTTACAACTAATTGGTAACATCAAACAGTATTATCTGTTGCTTCTCGACCCCAACTGAAAATTCTTATGAAAAGACAGGATGCAAAAGGGTTAGTTTGAAGCGAGGCACAGCTGTTTCCATCATAAATACAACACTACTCCTCCATTTTTCAAATCAATTCTTGTTGCCACATAATTATTAGAGCACGTTGCACAAGCCTAGTTTGTTATTGTAATGGTTTCTCATACAGTGAGCACATGCATACTGTATGACCAGTTCTGATATTCAAAAGGAAAGCTTCCTTTACTCTTAGGTGGGCAGAGAAAGACAGAACATCTGGTGATTGAAATTAAAGTGCAAGTGAAGTGCAAAACAGACTGAGGAAGTTGCATTAGCAGCTATTGGGAGAAAATAGTGGGATTTGTCACAGGATACTGTGCATGACAAATCACTTGCCCGAGCAATAATCAATCCATGTACATATAAACACATCAGAATCCATATCATTTTAAACCAGAAAAGTACTATGTAGCAGACAAAATAGACTGAGTTGCAAATTTGTTGCCTGTAGATTTACAGAGTTATTTTACATATAGACTAATTATCTAATTGTTATTTGTGCTCAGGATGTGGGTAACACTAGCAAGGTCATATTTATTGACTACTAATTGTCCTGAGAAGGTGATAGCAGCCCTTCTTTAACCGCTGCAGTTCTTGTGCTGATGATGCTCCAGCAATGGGGTTAGGATTTTAACTCAGCAACAATGAAGGGATAAGCACTGTATCTCCAAGTCAGGATAGCATGTGACTTGGAGGGGAACTTGCAGGTGAGGGCGTTGCATAACAATTGCCTCAGCCTCAACCACTTCTTGTGCCAAAGCATTCCATGGTCCAACAATCCTCTGTGCAAAGATTTTTTTTCCAGATCTCTCTCCTCACTTTGTTCATGACAATTTTAAATAGATTACCGACTCCCAAACCAAAAGAAATAATCTTTTCCTATTCACTCTATCAAAACTCTTCATCAATTTTAAAAACGTCTCTTAAATGATAGGAGGATGAGTGAGCGACAGGTCAAGAGAGAGGGAGATAATGAAGAGGAGGAGATAGGAGAGGAAAGAGGGAAGATAGGAGGAGAAAAAGGGGAGACAGGAGGAGAAAAAGAGAAGATAGAAGAGGGAGTGATAGGAGGAGGGGGGAGAAGAAAGGAATTGGGAAAATGAGGAAGGGAAAGGAAGAGAGGGAAAGGCTTGGGTGGTTTGATTTTCAGATTTTTCTCAGTTTGGTGAGATGTGGTGTCCGGAGCTGAGCAGCGGACCTGCAAGAGGCACAGAGTCAGTGAGAGGAGGATAAAAAGAGCGCGGAGAGGAAGCCTGGGACCGGAGCTGAGCGGTGGACCTGTGAGAGGCACAGAGTCAGCGAGAGGAGAGAAGTAAAATGTAATCGAAGTGTGACGTCACCAGAAAGCAGGTAAGTGATTGGTAGGTGAATATTTCTCTCTTTCTCGCTTTTTTCCAAACTTAATTTTTGTGGTTTATAGTTACTAGGGTCTCTGTTGTGTAGCGGGGAGTGCTGGTAAACAAGGGCACTTGAGTATATAATTTAATTGTAGTGTAATTAGTGGTATTGATATGATTTAATTTAAATTAATTAAAGGGTAAGTCATGGCAGCAGTTCGGACCCGTGGCATGCTCGTCCTGCACTATGTGGGAAATCAGGGACACTTCCTCTGTCCCTAACGACCACGTGGGCGGGAAGTGCATCCAGCTGCAGCTACTGACAGACCGCATTGCAGTGCTGGAGTTGCGAATGGATACATACTGGAGCATTCGCGATGCTGAGCACATCGTGGAGAACACTGTTAAGCAGTTGGTCACACCGCAGGTAAAGGCTGCACAGGCAGGAAGGGAATCGGTGACCAACAGGCAGAGTAGTAGGCGCAGGCAGGTAGTGCAGGGGTCCCCTGTGGCCATCCCTCCTTCAAACAGATATACCACTTTGGATATTGTTGAGGGGGATGGCTTATCGGGGGAAGGCAGCAGCAGCCAACTTCCTGGCACCGTGGGTGGTCCTGCTGCACAGGGCGGGAGGAAAAAAAGCGGTAGAGCTATAGTGATAGGGGATTCTATTGTAAGGGGAATAGATAGGCGTTTCTGCGGTTGCAAACGAGACTCCAGGATGGTATGTTGCCTCCCTGGTGCAAGGTTCAAGGATGTCTCGGAGCGGCTGCAGGGCACTCTGGAGGGGGAGGGTGAACAGCCAGTTGTCGTGGTGCATATAGGTACCAACGATATAGGTAAAAAACGGTATGAGGTCCTAAAAGCTGAATATAGGGAGTAAGGAGGTAAATTTAAAAAAATAGGACCACAAAGGTAGTAATCTCAGGATTGCTACCAGTACCACGTGCTAGTCAGAGTAGAAATAGAAGGATATTTCAGCTGAATACGTGGCTAGAGGAATGGTGCAAGGGGGAGGGGTTCAAATTCCTGGGACATTGGAACCGGTTCTGGGGGAAGTGGGACCAGTACCAACTGGACGGTTTGCACCGGGGCAGAACCGGAACCGATGTCCTAGGGGGAGTGTTTGCTAGTGCTGTTGGGGAGTGTTTAAACTAAAATGGCAGGCGGTTGGGAACCTGTGCAGGGAGACAGAGGAAAGGGAAGCAAGGATAGAAACAAAAAGACAGGGAGGAGAAAAGCAAAATGGGAAGGCAGAGAAATCAAGGGTGTAAATCAAACAGGGCCACAGTAAATAATTATTCTAAAAGGACTGAGTGTTATATAGAAACATAGAAGATGGGAGCAGCAGTAGGCCATTCAGCCCCTCGAGCCTGCTCCGCCATTTAATAAGATCATGGCTGATCGTCCAAATTCAATACCCTGTCCCTGCTTTCTCCCCATATCCCTTGATCCCTTTAGCCTTAAGAAATATATCTAACTCCTTCTTGAATATATTTAATGAATTGGCCTCAATTGCCTTTTGTGGCAGAGAATTCCATAGGTTCACCACTCTCTGGGTGAAGAAATTCTTCCTCATCTCTGTCGTAAATGGCTTACCCCTTATCTTTAGACTGTGACCACTGGTTCTGGACTCCCCCGCCATCGGGAACATCCTTCCTGCATCGAGTCTGTCTAGTCCTGTTAGAATTTTAAAAGTTTCAATGAGATCCCCTCTCATTCTTCTAAACTCCAGCGAATATAAGCCCAATCAACCCAATCTCTCCTCCTACGTCATTCCTGCCATCCCAAGTATCAGTCTGGTGAATCTTCGCTGCACTCCCTCCATGGCAAGAACATCCTTCCTCAGATAAGGCGACCAAAACTGCACACAATATTCAAGGTGTGGTCTCACCAAGGCCCTGTACAACTGCAGCAAGACATCCTTGCTCCTGTACTCGAATCCTCTCGCTATGAAGGCCAACATACCATTTGCCTTCTTAACCGCCTGCTGCACCTGCATGCTTACCTTCAGAGACTGGTGCACAAGGACACCCAGGTCTCGTTGCACTTCCCCTTCTCCCAATCTATTGCCGTTCAGATAATAATCTGCCTTCCTGTTTTTGCCACCAAAGTGGATAACCTCGCATTTATCCACATTATACCGCATCTGCCATGCATCTGGCCAATCACCCAACCTGCCCAAATCATACTGGAGTTTTTCGGCATCCTCCTCACAGCACACACGCCCACCCAGCTTTGTGTCGTCTGCAAACTTGGAGATATTGGGGGAGAAATTCAGTAGCGCCTCATTTGGGCATTATACTTGAGCGGGCGCGAAATTTAGCGCCCGGCGCAAATTATTGCCACCTACTGCTAAATTGACCTGCTTCGCCCCAGGAGGTGCTTGGAGCGCTAAAACAGGTGCTGCACGACTGTCCTAAGGCGCTGAGCCGTAGAAGCGAGGCGCTACCACCGAGGGTGGGTGCAGCGCAGGTGCGGCCAGTTAGCGATTGCACGCAGACACGCTGGCGCCGGTCAGCTCTTAAAGGGGAGGTTTGATCTTGGATTGCAGCCACACCCTGCGCATCGGAGCCCTGATTCTCGGCCTGGACAGACCTGCTGCCACATTCTAATGCCTAGGACCATGGAGAAGACCAGGGAACGAACACAGCGGTTCACTGAGGGGGCCCTGGAGGTTATGGTTGGCGCAGTGGAGCGCAGGCGATCTATCCTGTTTCCGGACAGTGGCAGGAGGCCACTGCCCAACGACTATCGCAAAGCTTGGAGGGAGGTGGCTCACAGAGTGACCTCCAGCAGCATGGTGCCTAGGAACCCTGTGCAATGCAGGAAGAAGTTCAATGACCTCACTCAGGTTGTCAGGGTGAGTACCCTTTTCAGTATCCTCTTCATCCCTGCATGTCCACCTTACTTTATGGCCAAAGGGTCCTGAAAGCCCCAATGCCCAGCCCTCATCCAACACCTATGGGCCTTTCATGAAACTCACACGCACATTCAGCACTTTACACACTAAGGGCTAATCGACCATGGGAGGCAGTGCAGCCAAGATCAGGGCTTCACACTGTACTCAGAGCCCGTCCTTTCTCTTGCAGAGCAAGCTGGCCCATAACAGGAGGCAGCAGCAACGGACCGGGGGAGGCCGGCCTCACCTTCAAGACCTCAGCGATCTAGAGCAGCGAGTCCAGCGGATTATGGCAGGCCGGATGATTGGCCCCGTTGCCACTGGAGATGCCGACCCCATTCTGGACAGCAATGGCAAGGTCATCACCTTTTTGACCTCTCTCCTTCCACTTGTGCCTCACGCCAGCATCCTTTGCCACTATCGAACCAATACAGTGCATTGCAGCACTCATGCCTCCCTCGCTGCCGCCCTGTCCTCACACTAAAGCAACTCTTGTACCTCCCTGCTTTCAGATGCTGATTCGCCAGGTGAGGAGGCGGGCCCTCAAGCTGCCACTGTGAGTGATTCTGAAGGCGAGGAGGAAGAGGAAACCGGACCATCAGTGCCACCCTCAGCCGAGGCAGCCCATGGCCATAATGGGGACACGTCTTCCCTGGAGGGGAGCAGGGGGGGGTGGGGGGGGGGGGGGGAAGGGTCTGAGGAGGGTGAAGCTCCAGGGCCCAGCGGGCTGCAGCAACGCAGGTGGGGTAGGGAAGCTAGGCGGCCTTCTCCCCGGAGGGAGAGTCTGACCTCCAGTCCTGCTACAGTGAGAGCAGAAGAGGTGCGGCTCCTCGCTGAAATGGGCACCCAGGCGGAGCAGAGGCACACTGAGCTCATGGCTGCAGTGGCAAGGATGCCCGAATCCACTGCGTCACTGGCAAGGAGTGTCCAGGACTTCAGCGCAGCACAGGCAAGGAGTCTGCAGGAGTTCGGTGCAGCACAGGCAGCTTCCACGCAAGTGCTTAGTGGTGCAGTGCAGTCAGTGGCTGGTCTGATGCAGACGCAGATGGAGGCCACATGAGCATTGACTGCTGCCACCCTCGCTGGATCGGTCACGAATCGCCGGGGCCCTCGCCGCGCCGCAGCAGGCCAGCAGTCTGTGCTTCAGCAGATTGCTCCGCATGCTGCAGTGCTGCCCCGTGGGAATGCAAGTGTGTCGTCCGACCAGGGAGTGGCTGTCCTCTGTCAGGATGGCAGCATTCCTGCTGCCAACACTGTCACTTCTCCGCTGCAGCGACCACCACCTGTAGGACAGATTGCTGCCGCCCATGCACAGTTGGAGCAGTCAGCAGCTGGGCCCTCCAGGCCCAGAGCTGGTCCAGGCCATCCCTCAAGGGCATCTGCCGACTCAGTTTCTGACACTCAGCAGCCTTCCCCCAGCCTTGCTGCAGCCACTGGGGTCCCATTGCGGAGGAGCTGCACGGTGGGAAGGGGCCAATCTCGCAAGCGAAGCAGATCACCCTCGAAGGGCAAAAAGTAGGAGGTGTGGCAAAATGCTGTTAATTTTTTTAGTGAAGGCCGAGGATCGTGGTCATTTTTTGTTTACTCTTTTGTTCATTGTCTCCAGGTTGTGAGAGCCAGTTATGTGTCTGACTGCTTTTTTAGGGGTTTCTCTCGATTACTTTGTCATGCGGGAAGGGCACACAGTTTGTTAAATAAAGAAGTGTCTTTATTCAGATTGTATATGTTTGCTCTTTGAACTATTTGTTGCCTTGACCGGCTCAGGGGTTGCGGAACGGTTCCATTCATGTTCTTTCAATGGCACAAGCCATTCCCTCAGAGGGGGCCTAGAACCGACTTGCAATAAACTGCTGACGGACGACCCTTGCACTTTGTGCCTCCCTCCCGTCCTGGTGCTCCTTCTCCTCTGCTGGTGCTACAATGTCTGGTGGCAGTGGCTGAGTCCTGAGGATTGCCAGGTTATGCAGCATGCAGCACACTACAACGAAATGGGAGACTCGCTCAGGTGAGTACTGAAGGGCTCCCCCGGAATGGTCCAGACAGCGGAACCGTTGCTTGAGCACGCCGATTGTGTGCTCAATGATGTTCCTGGTCGCTTAATGGCTCTCACTGTATCGTTCTTCAGCAGGGGTGCTGGGCGCACGGAGCGGGGTCATTAGCCAGGTGCACAGAAGATAGCCCTTGTCCCCGAGAAGCCAGCCTCCTGGGTGAGCCGGGGCTTCGAAAAGGTCTGCCACAGAAGTCTGGCGCCAGATGAAGGCGTCGTGGCTGCTGCCTGGAAAGCGGGCATTGACAGCGAGTATCAGCTGTCTGTGGTCACACACCAACTGGACGTTCAACGAATGGAACCCATTCCGGCTGCGGTAATCCTCGGCATTTTCTTGCGGCGCCCGCAATGCCACATGCGTGCTGTCAATGGCGCCCTGGACCATGGGGAAGCCCGCTATTCTTGCAAATCTCATTGTGTGCTCTTGCTGCTTGTCCAGGGTCATGGGGAAGGAAATATACTGACGTCTCCTTTTAAAGAGGGCATTCGTGACTTGGCGGGTGCAGCAATGCACCGCGAACTGGGAGACATTGGCAATGTCCCCAGTAGCAGATTGGAAGGAGCCGGTGGCATAGAAGTTGAGAGCCACTGTCACCTTCACTGCCACCGACAGACGTCCTGCTCCTCAGTTGAGGCTGAAGATCTGGCTGAAGCAGGTGGCAGAGCTCAGTGACCACCTCCCTGCTGAATCGAAACCTCCGAAAACACTGCTCCTCAGACATGTTGAGGTATGAGAACTGTTGGCGGAATACCCTGGGAGGGTAAGGCCTCCTGTGCCGACGCCTGTTGGCCCTCCTCCGTCTAGCCATGATTGGCACTCTCTCTTGGCATCTCTGAGCCCTCTCAATGCAATGGAGAAACCCAACGTTTCCACCCATTGCAGCCCCCATAGTATGTGGCCACTCAAGGTTATGCCAGTGAAAAATGAAACCAACTACAAAGTTCTGGGCCGCAGCCAGACATACCTCTGCGAGCGCTGACTCAATGCAGAAAGCTCTCTCCCTTTGTCTCTCTGCAAATCTCTCTCTCACACAGCAGTGGTCCAAAAATGGCTACCACAAAGAAGCCAGGAAGAGCCCCCTTTAAATACTAACCCCCCCAGCCCCACAACGACTGGGAACCGTTCCAGTCGCTGGGAGCGCCAAGCGGAAAGGAGGGGGGGCGCCATTGAAGTTCCGGTTCGGGGCGCCCCAAGAGCGTTGCACCATGAAATGACGTCAGGATCTGCGCGCGCAGCTGAGCGGGCGTTGTGGTTCAGCGCCGCCGCTAAATGTCCGCTCAATTTCGCGAGAGGCGCAGGTCTCGCCGCGTCCGGGCGCTAGCCGCATCGTGCCCCACTTATCGCCCTCTTAAGGCGTTAACAACTGAATTAATATATATTATGAATAGCTGGGGTCCTAGCATCGATCCCTGCGGTACCCCACTAGTCACTGCCTGCCACTCGGAAAAAGACCCATTTATTCCAACTCTTTGCTTCCTGTCTGCCAACCAGTTCTCGATCCAAGTCAGTGCCTTACCCCCAGTCTCATGTGCATTAACTTTACACGCTAATCTCTTATGCGGGGCCATATCGAAAGCCTTCTGAAAGTCCAAATACACCACATCCACTGGTTCTCCCTTATCTATTCTACCAGTTCCATCCTCAAAAAATTCCAGTAGATTAGTCAAGCACGATTTACCTTTTGTAAAGCCATGTTGACTTTGTCCGATCCTGTCACTGTTTTCCAAGTGCTCTACTATTACATCTTTTATAATGGACTCTAGCATTTTCCCCACTACCGCTGTCAGGCTTACCGGTCTATAATTCCCTGTTTTCTCTCTACCAGCTTTTTGAATAGTGGGGTTACATTAGCTACCCTCCAATCCATGGGAACTGTTCCAGAGTCTATAGAATTTTGGAAGATGACCAGCAATGCATCTACTATTTCTAGGGCCACTTCCTTAAGTACCCTAGGATGTAGATTATCAGGCCGTGGGGATTGATTGGCCTTCAATCCCGTCAATTTCCCTAACACCATTTCCCTACAAATACCGATTTCATTCAGTTCCTCCCTCTCATTAGACCCTATTTTCCCCGACATCTCTGGGAGGTTATTTGTGTCTTCCTTTGTGAAGACAGAACCAAAGTATGTATTTAATTGGTCTGCCATTTCTTTGTTCCCCATTATAAATTCCCCTGATTCTGACTGCAAGGGACCTACGCTTGACTTCACCAATCTTTTTCTCTTCACATATCTACAGAAGCTTTTACAGTCAGTTTTTCGGTTCTCTGCAAGCTTACTCTCATACTCTATTTCCCCCTCTTAATTAATCCCTTTGTCCTCCTTTGCTGAATCCTAAACTGCTCCCAATCCTCAGGTTTGCTGCTTTTTCTGGCCAATTTATATGTCCTCTCCTTGGATCTTATGCTATCCCTAATTTCCCTTGTTAACCACGGTTGAGTCACCTTTTTGTTTTATTTTTATGCCAAACAAGGATGAACAAATTCTGTAGTTCATCCATGCGATCTTTAAATGTTTGCCATTGCCTATCCACCGTCAACACTTTAAGTAACATTCCCCAATCCATCCTAGCCAACTCGTGCCTCATACCATCGTAGTTTCCTTTATTTAAATTCAGGACCCTAGTCTCTGAGTCAACTACTTCACTCTCCATCTTAATGAAGAATTCGATCATATTATGATTGCTCCACCCCAAGGGGCCTCGCACAAGATTGCTAATTAATCCTCTCATTACATAATACCCAGTCTAAGATGGCCTGATCTCTAGTTGGTTCCTTGACATATTGGTCCAGGAAACCATCTCGTATACACTCCAGGAATTCCTCCTCCACAGTATTTTATAATTTGGTTAGCCCAATCTATATGTAGATTAAAGTCACCCATGATAACTGCTGTGCCCTTATTGCACGCGTCTCTTATTTCCCGTTTAATGCCACCCCCAACCTCAGCATTACTGTTTGGGAGTCTGTGTACAACTCCCACTAACGTTTTCTGCCCCTTGCTATTTCTCAGCTCTACCCATACAGATTCCACATCATCAGAGCTAATATCCTTCCTTACTATTGTGTTAATCTCCTCTTTAACCAGCAGTGCTACCCCACCTCCTTTTCCTTTTTGCCTGTCTTTGCTGAATATTGAATACCTCTGGATGTTGAATTCCCAGCCTTGGTCACCCTGGAGCCATGTCTCCATAATCCAAATTATATCATATCCGTTTACATCTATTTGCACAGCTAATTCATCCACCTTATTACGAATGATGCTCGCATTAAGACACAAAGCCTTCAGGTCTTGTTTTTTAACACTCTTAGACCTTTTAGAATTATTATTTACTGCGGCCATGTTTGATTTAAACCCTTGATTTCTCTGCCACTTTTGCTTTTCTCCTTCCTGTCTTTTGCTTCTATCCTTGCTTCCCTTTCTGCTGTCTCCCTGCACAGGTTCCCAACCCCCCCCCCCCCCCCCCCCCCAACAGCACTAGCAAACACTCCCTCCTAGAACATTGGTCCCGGTCCTGCCCAGGTGCAAACCGTCCAGTTTGTACTGGTCCCACCTCCCCCAGAAACGGTTCCAATGTCCCAGGAATTTGAATCCCTCCCCCTTGCACCATTCCTCTAGCCACGTATTCATCTAAAATATCCTTCTATTTCTACTCTGACTAGCACGTGAAACTGGTAGTAATCCTGAGATTACTACCTTTGAGGTGCTATTTTTTAAAATTTACCTCCTAACTCCCTATACTCAGCTTTTAGGACCTCATCCCGGTTTTTACCTATATTGTTGGTACCTATATGCACCACGACAACTGGCTGTTCACCCTCCCCCTCAGGATGCCCTGTAGCCGCTCCGAGACATCCTTGACCCTTGCACCAGGGAGGCAACATACCATCTCGGAGTCTCATTTGTGGCCGCAGAAACACCTACCTATTCCCCTTACAGTAAATGTTAAGTGTTGAAAAATCAAGCCTGAAGGCTTTGTGTCTTAATGCGAGGAGCATTTGTAATAAGGTGGATGAATAAGCCGCGCAACTAGATGTAAACGGATATGATATAATTGGGATTATGGAGACATGGCTCCAGGATGACCAAGTCTGGGAATTCAACATCCAGGGGTATTCAATATTCAGGAAGGGCAGGAAAAAAGGAAAAGGAGGTGGGGTAGCATTGCTGGTTAAAGAGGAGATTAACACAATAGTAAGGAAGGATATTAGCTCTGATGATGTGGAATCTGTATGGGCACAGCTGAGAAATAGCAAGGGGCAGAAAGCGTTAGTGGGAGTTGTATACAGACCCCCAAAACAGTAATGCTGAGGTTGGGGATGGCATTAAACAGGAAATTAGATGCGTGCAATAAGGGCACAGCAGTTATCATGGGTGACTTTAATCTACATATAGATTGGGCTAACCAAATTAGTAACAATACTGTGGAGGAAGAATTCCTAGAGTGTATACGAGATGGTTTCCTGGACCAATATGTCGAGGAACCAACTAGAGATCAGGCCATCTTAGACTGGGTATTATGTAATGAGAGGAATAATTAGCAATCTTGTTGTGCGAGGCCCCTTGGGGAGGAGCGAACAGAATATGATAGAATTCTTCATTAAGATGGAGAGTGAAGTAGTTGACTCAGAAACTTTCAGGGAACATAAAAACTGGCTGTAAAAGCTTCTATAGATATGTGAAGAGAAAAAGATTGGTGAAGTCAAGCATAGGTCCCTTGCAGTCAGAATCAAGGGAATTTATAATGGGGAACAAAGAAATGGCAGACCAATTAAATACATACTTCGGTTCTGTCTTCACAAAGGAGGACACAAATAACCTCCCAGAGATGTTGGGGAACATAGGGTCTAATGAGAGGGAGGAATTGAATGAAATCAGTATTTGTAGGGAAATGGTGTTAGGGAAATTGACGGGATTGAAGGCCGATAAATCCCCAGGGCCTGATAATCTACATCCTAGGGTACTTAAGGAAGTGGCCCTAGAAATAGTAGATGCATTTGGTCATCTTCCAAAATTCTATAGACTCTGGAACAGTTCCCATGGATTGGAGGATAGCTAATGTAACCCCACTATTTAAAAAAGGTGGTAGAGAGAAAACGGGTAATTGTAGTCTGACATCGGCAGTGGGGAAAATGCTAGAGTCCATTATAAAAGATGTAATAGCAGAGCACTTGGAAAATAGTGACAGGATCGGACAAAGTCAACATGGATTTACAAAAGGTAAATCATGCTTGACTAATCTACTGGAATTTTTTGAGGATGTAACTGGTAGAATAGATAAGGGAGAACCAGTGGATGTGGTGTATTTGGACTTTCAGAAGGCTTTCGATAAGGTCCTGCATAAGAGATTAGCATGCAAAGTTCAAGCACATGGGATTGGGGGCAAGGTACTGTCTTGGATAGAGAAATGGTTGGCAGACAGGAAGCAAAGAGTTGGAATAAACGGGTCTTTTTCCGAGTGGCAGGCAGTGACTGGTGGGGTACCATAGGGATCGGTTATTCACTATATATAAATAAATAAATGATCTAGATGAGGGAACGAGATGTAATATCTCCAAGTTTGCAGACAACACAAAGCTGGGTGGGCGTGTGTGCTGTGAGGAGGATGCCGAGAAACTCCAGTATGATTTGGACAGGTTGGGTGATTGGGCAGATGCATGGCAAATGCAGTATAATGTGGGTAAATGCGAGGTCATCCACTTCGGTGGCAAAAACAGGAAGACAGATTATTATCTGAACGGCAATAGATTCGGAAAAGGGGAAGTGCAACGAGACCTGGGTGTCCTTGTGCACCAGTCGCTGAAGGTAAGCATGCAGGTGCAGCAGGCGGTTAAGAAGGCAAATGGTATGTTGGCCTTCATAGCGAGAGGATTCGAGTACAGGAGCAAGGATGTCTTGCTGCAGTTATACAGGGCCTTGGTCAGACCACACCTTGAGTATTGTGTGCAGTTTTGGTCACCTTATCTGAGGAAGGATGTTCTTGCCATGGAGAGAGTGCAGCGAAGATTCACCAGACTGATACCTGGGATGGCAGGAATGACGTATGAGGAGAGATTGGGTCGATTAGGCTTATATTCGCCAGAGTTTAGAAGAATGAGAGGAGATCTCATTGAAACTTATAAAATTCTAACAGGAGTAGACAGACTAGATGCAGGAAGGATGTTCCCGATGGCGGGGGGAGTCCAGAACCAGGGGTCACAGTCTAAGGATAAGGGGTAAGCCATTTAGGACTGAGATGAGGAGGAATTTCTTCACCCAGAGAGTGGTGAACCTGTGGAATTCTCTACCACACAAGGCAGTTGAGACCAATTCATTAAATATATTCAAGGAGTTAGATATGTTTCTTAAGGCTAAAGGGATCAAGGGATATGGGGAGAAAGCAGGGACAAGGTACTAAATTTAGATGATCAGCCACGATCTCATTAAATGGCGGAACAGGCTCGAGGGGCCAAATGGTCTACTCCTGCTCCTATCTTCTATGCTTCTATGTCCATTTTGTTCTTCCGTGTGGTGCGTGACATGGCTTTGGGGGCTAGGGGGACAGACTTTCTTCACCTGAAAGTATCGTTTCCTTCTGTTGCCCTTGCGGATGGTCACTCACTTCTCTCTTCTACCCTATCTCCGTATCCTGGATGACCATAGTTTGGTGTGTATGATCCAAAAACCCTTAATTCTCTCCAATGCTGCACAGTCGTCTATTGCTCCTTAAGCACGGAGATCATCTACTCCAGAAACTCAATTTTGTACACTTTGTGCAAATGTGGTGCCCATGGATACATTAAGGATCCATCATGGCCCAAATATTGCATTCTACACACACCATGAGGGTGCCTTGCACTGCCATTCTTCCATTTGTCACTTTAAAAATGCCTGCAATGTTATTCTAAACTCCCACTCAAACCAAACCCCTACAAGAATCAAACTTTGCTTACTCACTTCAAATAAGTTATCAGTTATAGAAAAAAGCTCTCAAATTACCAAAGCTCATCCTTAAGCTTCAGACCAAAATATCCCTTTGGTTATGATTTTTGAATGAGCAAAACTGTGTCCCTCAAATCACACACGTTTGTCTTTCATCAAAATGAAAGAAAAAAGGAGGGTGTATGATACATGTCAGGTGAATTCAAGGGAGAACCAGACCAAATACAATAAGTTGAGAGGGGAAGTGAAGATGAAAATAAGATTGGCAAAGAGAGAATATAAGGGTAGAATGGCAGTTAACATAAAAGGGAACCCAAAAATCTTCTATCAGCATGTAAACAGTAAGCGGGTAGTAAGAGGCAGGGTGGGGCCTATTAGGGACAAAGGTGGTGATGTATGCTTAGAGGTGCCAGGCAAGGCTAGAATACTCGATGAGTACTTTGTATCAGTGTTTACTGAGGAGATGAATGCTGACAAAATATCGGTAGAAGTAGAAAAGGTAGAAGCAATGGAAGGGGTGAAAATTGATAGACAGGATGTACTAGAAAGGCTGGGTATGCTTAGAGTGGATAAGTCGCCTGGTCCAGATGGCTTGCATCCCAGGTTGCTAAGGGAATTGGGGGAGGAGATAGCGGAAGGGCTTGCCATAATTTTCCAATCTTCCCTTGATGCAGGGGAGGTGCCCAAGGATTGGAAAGTGGCAAATCTGACACCCTTTGTGCAAGGACAATCCTAGTAACTACAGGCCGTTCAGTTTAACCTCAGTGGTGGGTAAAGTTTTAGAAACAATAATCAAGGAAAAAATTAACGGGCACTTGGAAAGGTTTAAGCTAATTAGGAGAGCCAACATGGATTTGTAAAAAGCAGATTGTGTTTGACTAATCTCATTGAATTTTTTGATGAAGTAACAGGGAAGATTGATGAAGGGAATGCAATGGATGTTGTCTACATGGATTTTGGGAAGGCATTTGACAAAGTACCAAATTGAGGCTCATGGAATAGGTGGGTCAGTGGCAGCTTGGATAAGGAATTGACTTAAGGATAGAAAACAGCGAGTCTGTTTTTCAGACTGGAGGATGGTAGACAGTGGTGTTCCCCAAGGGTCAGTGCTGGGGCCACTGCTTTTTTTGAAAAATGACCTGGATATTGGAACACAGTAGAATTTTTAAATTTGCCGATGACACCAAATTGGTGGTGTGGCAAACAGTGAGGATGATACCAATCTACTGTAGCAGGACATAGAAAGGCTAGCAGAATTGGCAGACAAGTGGCAGATGGAATTTAATAGTGTGAGGTGATGCATTTTGGCAGAAGGAACAGGGAGAGGTAATATACAATTAATAGCACAGTTTTAAAGAGTGTGCAGGGACAGAGGGACCTGGGAGTTAATGTGCATAGGTCCCTGAAGGTGGCAGGACATATTGAGAGAGTGGTTAGCAAAGCATATGGGATCTTGGGCTTCATAAATAGAGGTATTGAGTTCAAAAGTAGAGAAGTTATGCTGAACCTTTATAAAGCGCTGGTTCGGCCACAACTGGAGTATTGTGTCTAGTTCTGGTCACCACACTTTAGGAAGGATGTGAAGGCCCTTGAGAGGGTGCAGAGAAGATTTACCAGACTGGTTCTGGGGAGGGGGGATCTTAGCTACAAGGACAGGTTGGAGAAGCTGGATTTGTTTTTATTAGAGCAAAGGAGGTTGAGGGGTGATTTGATAGAGATGTACAAGGTTATGACGGGTTTGGATAGGCTAGACGGGGAAAGGTTGTTCCCACTAGTTGATGGTACAATGACTAGGGGGACACAGATTTAAGGTTTTGGGCAAGAGATACAGGGGGAGATGTGAGGAAAAACTTTTTTACACAGCAAGTGGTGAGGACCTGGAACTCGCTGCCGACGGATGTGGTGGAAGCAGAGACACTCAATGTTTTCAAGGGGAGACTGGATAGGCCCTTGAGGGAAATAAACTTGCAGGGCTACGGGGATTGAGAGGGGGAATAGGACTGACTAGATTGCGCTACAGAGGGCCGGCACGGACGCAATGGGCCAAATGGCCTCCTTGTGTGCCGTTATGGCTCCATGGCTCTATGAAGGAGCATTTTTTGTGGTTGGAGGCGTGTGGGTAGGAGAAATCATTTCAGTAGGGGATTGTTTGGGCTTTAACAAAGAAAAGAAAACAGATCACTTACTTTCCTTCACTTTCTGCTCAAACTGGTTCTGAGTGTAAATTATTCAAATGAGTAACTTAGTGTTAGGGAAAGGTGCAGGATTCATCAGTTTCGGGGGGGGGGGGGGTGGAGACTGGGAGTTAATAAACAGTTTCCTAGGCCTTGTTTGAACAGAAGCCGTCAGACTTCATGGGGTCCAGTGTCAATGTTGGGGACTCCCAAGGCCAAGCCCACCCAACTAAATCACGGTGCCGCCACCTCTGGAACGATGATGGAGGAGTCTGGGATATTGGGTGAAAGATGTTATACTGAGTACAACTATGTCACATTGTTTGACTAGTTTGTAGGACAGCTTTGCCAACTTGGGCAAGATGTTAGTGAGGAAGATTTTGCTGGGCCAACTGCACTCGGATTATCAGTTTTGCACTGCTCCGATGCATGGGTCGTTGCCGATAGGTCTGTCTGATATTTCTCACTGTTCTATTTTGTAGCGATTGTTTTACAACTAAGTAGCTTGCTAGGCCACTTTATAGGGTATCAAGAGTCAACCACATATTGTTGGACTGATGTCATGGGTCATCCAGAACATTCCTTGAAGGCAATTAGTGAACCAGTTGGATTTTTATGACTATCTGGCAGTTTTGATGGTAATTTTTTTCTGGTGCTAGTCCATATATTACTAGATTTATTGAATTTGATTAATCAAATTGCCATATTGGGCCTTACAAAATAGTTTAAAAGCACAGCTCAAATTTAAATGTCATAGTTTTTACCTAGGAGGCATTATATTCCTAAGGGGGTTCCACATTCCATTGTTCATACCAATATTAAGAACCCCATCATCAACCGGAGGAGTTTGGAAAGCTACCCTAGGTCGTTCTGGTGGCTGTCTCTCTTCAACAGGAGATCTTTCATCACTTGAATATTTTGCAACATGGACTTCACCACCTTGGTAAGAGGCATCATGCCTGCGATGATCTTGTTGTTGCATCACAGCACCAAACTGCCTTATTCGATTTGGCTGTAAAGTAGAACCAAGAATTACAATTTGGTCACCAAATTTCATAGTCGTTGTCAACAGCAACCACCAAAAAGCATTTATATAGGTGACTTTATCACAGAAAATGTCTCACATCATTGAACAAATAGGTATGACGAAAACAGACGCTAAATGCCAAACCAGAAGTAAGAGATTAGATGGGTGACCAAATGTTTGGTGAAAGAAATGAATCTTGTAAAGGTATCTAAAAATGGAGATTTAAGAGACTTCCAAAGAGTAGGATCAAGGTAGCTGAATGTTCTGTCTTTAATGATGGTATGATGGGAAAGAGGCTTAAAGTCAGAAGAACAGTTTGTTTGGGAGAGAGTATATGGCTGAAGTCATTACAAACATAGGGTGGGCAAGGCTATGATGATATGTTTAAAAAAAACTTATATCTGCATTACATCCTTTCTAAAAAATCCTATTTCCTGTTGTCATGTTTTGTCACACGTGTGTCAACCTTTCCTTATATTAGTTGTATATCAAAGCTTGCAGGTGACACCAAATTAAGAGGGACAGTAAGTAGTGCAGGTAGGAGCAGGAAGTTGCAAAGGGGCATAGACAGATTAAGTGAGTCAACAAAGCTGTGACTGATGGAGTTTTATTGGGCAAGTGTGAGGTCATCCACTTTGAACCCAAGAAAGATAAGCCAGAGTATTTTGTAAATTGTGAGAAAATAGGAACTGTGGAGGGGTAAAGAGTTTTGGGAGTCCAAGTACACAAATCATTTAAAGCTAGTAGACAGGTACAAAAAGCAATCAAAGAAGCTAATGAACGTTGGCCTTTATCTCAAGGAGGCTGGATTAAAAAGAAATTATGCTTCAGTTGATAAGAGCCTTGCACAGGCTGCATCTGGAGTACTGCATTCAGGTTTGGGCTCAGAAAAGAGATACTGGCCTTGGAGGGTGTGCAACACAGATTCACAAGAATGATACCGGGGCTTAGTGTGTTAAATTATAAGGACAGGCTGCATAAACTTGGATTTCATTCCTTTAAAGTATAGAAAATTGAGGGATGATCTGATCGAGGTGTTTAAAATGTTAAAAGGATTAGATAGGGTAGATACAAAGAAATTATTTCCTCTGATGGGGGAATCAAGAACGAGGGGACATAATCTTAAAGTTAGAGCTAGGCCATTTAAGAATGAAATCAGGAAGCACTTTTTCACAAAAAGGGTAGTAGAAATCTGAAATTCTCTGACCCAAAAGGATGCTGGGACAACTGGAACTTTCAAGACTGAGATAGATAGAGTTTTGTTAGGTAAGGGCATCAAGGGATATGGAACTACGGCAAGTAAATGGAGTTGAGGTACAGATCATCCATGATCTAACTGAATGGCGGAGCAGGCTCGAGGGTCTGAATGTCCTACCCTTGTTCCTATTATAAATTATGTCCGTATGGAAACTGCATATGTAAACTTTTAAACTTGGCATACTCTAATTGCACCCTCCCAACAGTGGTGGCACCGCAGCACCTCGTTTTGCATCTCGCAGTTCCACTGCCTGATCTGCAAAGAAACTCCTCTGCTCCAACCAACTCTACTTCTCTGCTTCCTGAATTGCCATGTTTTCTACTCAAAGAATGATACAGCACAGGAGACCATTCAGCCCATCATGTCTGTGTCAGCTCTTGAAAGAACGATCCAATTCGTCCCACACCCTTGCTCTTTCCCCATAGCTCTGCATTCTTTTCCTTTACAAGTATATATCCAATTCCCTTTTGTAATTTACTATTTAAAACTCTTACTCTTCCAAATGTAATCCCCAACTGCTATGCAGTATGAATCTACTGTACAGCACGCTTACAATTAGGAGCTGATAAGAGATTAATTGCTGTGCAACCAGAGACAGGATTAATTCTGATTACCTCTCCTGTCTGAAAGATAAGAAGATTAATGGGGCATCGCTAATAGAATAAAATGACTTCAAATTTCCATTGCAAGTGACAAACAGGCCTGTGTTCACAGATCACAATGTATAGCTCGACCCCAAGCAATGGCAAAAGAAGTCATACCCATACTAAAGGTGCAGAAGGATTAAAAAGTGAAGCTCAATGTAACAATGCATACAAAAAGGTTACGTTCTTACTTCCTTCTCTGGGTCTGCAGCTCCTGAAGCAGCAACTCCGAGTTCAAGCTCCTTTTCCCTATGGCAGAACCATAAAAATCAATAGTTTTTCCTCAGATTTTCTACACTTACCCTCCTTCTCCAGAAAGAGCATCCCATGTGGGAGTATAATTCCATGAGTAGCAGTAGCCCTGAGCCAGACACTGAAAATCATCAAGTTACTTAACCATGGTATCCAACATAATGACATTTAACTTGATTCTCACCAACATTTGTACACATACTACTAGCAGAGGTCACTGGATAGCAATCTGAAGTGTGAACCCTAGCCAAGTTTCCATCAACCTAGTCCAGAGATATTGAGCCCAGTTCTAATGCCGCAGTGTCATTCTGGCTGAGATCATATAACTCCGTAAAGACATTCAAGCTAGTATATATGGCTCAGTTTCACACTGCACAGTACATATATCCACGAGTTATATAGAAAAATAAAGACATTTTTATTTGAAAAACACCCTTCAAAAGTAGGGCGGCTTGTCTTTATTTTCAAACAATCTATAATACTTTTCTTCGCCCAATAGTTTACAGCAAACGTGTTTTCTTTAAAGTATATCTCAACCTTCAAAGGTATGATTTTATTTACACACCAAGATCCAAGTCAGCTTCCATCACTAATGGTTAACTACGCCAGCCTTTATCTATATATATATAAAGCGGCTCTTCTGTCTGTCCCGATGTCTGTCCATTCTCTATACATTTGAAAGTTACAGAGCGTACCGACGCGCGCGTCGCCTCAAAAGAAAGCTTGCGATTCCGGACCGGTCATAGGCGTATTTACGTTTCGGCCGGACAAAAATCCCGCCCGCGGTATCCCAAAAACGTTCAGCGTTCCGCTCATTAGCATCTCATTAGCGACCGTGTGACGTCGAGGTCCACCAATCGGACGGCGGGTTCCTTCCTACAGTTGAGTGTCGAGTGACTCGACGATTGACCAATCCTACGCTTCGGTGACCTGACCGGTCGACCAATCGGTGCGTGTGTGGGCGGGCCTTATCCTTCTGAACCGAGGTGAGTGGCCGCCATCTTGATTTTTCACAATTTTTTCCCCCCACACTTTCTGTGTGTTAGGGAACTAAGGTAAGTATTTTAATGATGTGTTAGGGAATTAAATAACAATTTAATGGGGGGGGGGGGGGGAGGGCCTCGGGAAATCGCGCGGGGTGTGGGGGGGGGGGAAAAAGAGCCTCGGGAAATCGGGGGGGGCGCGAGCCTCGGGAAATCGCGGGGCGCATGCGCCGCCCGCACTGACCGCGCATGCGCCACCCGCACTGACGGCACATGCGCCGCCCGCCCGCCCACAGCGGCCGTCCATCAGCCGCGCCATACGCGGGGGACCTCAGCTCCGGACCTCAGGCGCTAGGCAGGGGGAGGGGCCGGAGAGAGGGACAGAGGGGAGTGGGGGTGGGGGTGGGCGAGGGGAGGGAGGGAGGGAGACAGGGGAGGGGAGGGGAGGGAGGGATAGGACAGGGAGAGGACATGACAGGGAGAGGGGGGACACACAGGGGCAGGGAGACCAAGCGCCCCAAAATTGCCCTCGCGCCCCAAAATTTCCCTCGCAACGCGGGGCTCCCCAGCTAGTATATAATAAATAACCAAGCTTTTTGATAAGCAGTAATACTTTATATTGAAAGTATTTGCCCTTTAGAGAATAATTTTCTGCTTCAAATGCTAGAATTTTTGATTGTAACGTTCCTTCATAATAAATCGGTAAACATCTATTTTGAGTAGGAGTCGACTTGCTGGAGTAATGCCAGTTAGGGAATTAAAAATAATTTATTTTAGCATACTTGCTCACTCCTTTCTTTAAAAATTAGAATTCAAGAAAAAAAAAAGAAAAATCAGAAAGCCTAGCTATATACTTTCAATTTTAGTTACCAATCAGTTAGGTCCCTAATAATACATTTGCAGTTATACAAAATACAAAACAAAGTGGAAATTATAAAGTACGGTTCATCAGCATTTCTTCCTCAATATTGAACAGCATCTTAACTTGTTAGTTATGCTGTTCATAATGTATCAGCCCATGTCTGTAAACTAAAGACAACTGAGATTAATTAGTTTATAAGGGAATCAGAAAATCGCAAGTGAATTAAGTATTTAATTACAATTTTAGTTCCAGTACTAATAACTTTTAAGTATTGGTATTGTAGTCTTTGATTGTAAGTTTTAAACATTTATAAAGCAATTTAATTCAACTATGAATTACCGTTTCTTGTTTTTCTGTTTTTCTGATATTTGTTCCAACAATTCCTGTCTGTGCCTTTCCCTTCTTCTCCTTTGTGCACTCTCTCGCTCACTGTTACCTAAAGATTATGATTAATATCAATAAAGTTGCACCACTCATCTTTTTCCAAATTTTACTGAAAAACAAAGATTCTCCAAACATCTCATTACATAACTATGAGCAACCCACTAATTTACAATCATTTCACAACTAACAAGAAACAAAAGAGTGGCCCATTTTGTAGAGAGTGACTTCTATTCAGCAGTGTTTTGTTTGACTTTGGCTTTTGAACCAAATAGTGAACAAAAGGGGGTTAGACTGGTATCTGTGCAATGCAAGCAGAGGTGAGAGGCTCAGTCGTTGAGTCTATTCAAGACAGAGATCGATAGATTTTTGGATATTAAGGGAATCAAGGGATATGGGGATAGTGCAGTTGAGGTAGAAGATCAGCCATGATCTTATTGAATGGCAGAGCAGGCTCGAGGGGCTAAATGGCCTACTCCTGCTTCTAGTTCTTATGTTCTTATGAGAGAACTAAGCTATGTTGCAGTTAGCATCTAGGAGCTCTGCATGCATGTTGCATATATATCATCATTCCTTCATGGTCACTAGATCAAAAATCTTGAACTCCCTATCTAATAGCATTTTGAGATTACCTTAATCACATGGACTACAGCGGTTCACGTGACAGGAGAAAACAAGGTGCGCAGAGAACTGGGAGAGACAAATAGCACTAGTTCAAAAACAGGAGGGATCAGACAGGTGGCAAATGCAAGGCAGTCTAAGATATGCTTGGAGCTCATGTGCATAAATGTACGTAGCATGGTAAATAAGGTTGATGAGCTGCAGGCACAAGACACCACATGGGACTATGACATAGTGGCAATAACAATTTCTAAGCAATTTTTATGCCACAAGAACATGCCCATTAGAATGTCATTTCACGTCATAAAGCCAGAGGGAAGAGATTTGCAACTCATATTTTTAGACTTTAAACCTAGATTCCAGGATATGAACATAGGAACAGGAGTAGGCCATTGAGCCCCTCGAGCCTGTTCCACCATTCAATGAGATCATGGCTGATCTGCGACCTAGCTCCATATACCCGCCGCCTTTGGCCCATAACCCTTAATAGCTTTTAGTTAACAAAAAGTTATCAATCTCCGATTTAAAATTAACAATTGATCTCGCATCAATTGCCGTTTGTGGAACAGTTTTCCAAACTTTTACCACCCTGTGTGTGTAGAAGTGTTTCCTAATTTCACTCCAGAAAGGGCTGGCTCTAATTTTTAGACGATGCCCCCTAGTCCTAGAATCCCCAACCAGCAGAAATAGTTTCTCTCTATCTACCCTATCGGTTCCCCTTAATATCTTGAAAGCTTCAATCAGATCACCCCTTTACCTTCCAAATTAGAGGGAATTACAAACCTAATTTGTTTAATCTCTCCTCGTAACTTAACCCTTGAAGTCCAGGATAAAAGGAAAATGTGCTAACCTAATGAACCACCCAGCCCCCAGGAAAATTTAACAAATCAAAATACTAAGTATTTATTTGCAATTTCCAAGGTATATAATTGCATAATTATAAAACATGAAGAATACAAACAACAATTGTGAGGTATATAACTTTTAGGTGTGGAAGACCTGTACATCAAAGCTCATAGATCTGGCCATATTTCTCAATACAAATATGCATGTTCCTAATTTCAAGAAAGATCCTTTTCTGAATATTAATCTTTATCTGGTTCACTGTTTCACAAAAGACAACTGGAAAATTAAACTTAATAAAAGTAGGCACCTTTCTCCAACAGAACAAGTCCATCCAATCTAGAGCCTTTGTTTTTAATGCATTTACCCTGCATAAATTTGCAATGTGAAAATCATAACATAGGGAAACCAAATCCTCATTTAATCTAGTTGTACTGACTATCTACCAACACGAAGAGCAGTAATCCAATGGTGCAGTAAACTGGGGCAATTTTAAGCCACCCCGTCAGGTGGGAACGGGGCAGTCATGCTGTTAAAATCACCTCCAAAACTGTCCCATCCCCGCATGGTTCCTGCCTGCTGCCGCTTTAACAGCACAATATTTAAAGGGGCACTCGGGTGCAGGCACCAAGATCATAGGGATCTGTGCGCTATTGTTCTTTTGAGCTTAAGAGATTGCTTGCTTCTGATTTTTTTGGCTTTATTCACTCTTGATTCATTGTTTTGGATGGAACAAGAGGAAGGAAAGCAGCAACACCAGCAGCAATAGCCTCAACCAGGAGCAGCAGCAGGTGGGTCTACTAGAAGACAGCAGGTGAGCAAGGCTGCTCGTAGAAGACTGTCCCTGGCCCACAGGGTCTACAGACTAAAAACGAGTTTCCTAGACATCTCTGAGGAACAGCGCATGAGAATGCAGTGCTTCACCAGCCAGGCTGTCGCTGATTTTTTCTTTTTCATTCTCGGGATGTGGGCATCACTGGCATACCAGCATTTTTTGCTCATCCCTAGTTGCCCTGAGGTGGTGGTGGTAGGCTTTCTTGAATCGCTGCAGTCCATGCAGTTAAGATGGTAATGCTGTTATTATTCTTTGTAACGGTTTAATACAACGGAGTGGCTTGCTAGGCCACTTTGGAGGGCAATTAAGGTATGGTATGGGAATCACATATAGGCCAGAGAGGGTAAAGACAGCAGGTTTGTTTATAGAACCAGTTGGGTTTTCATGACAATCTGACAGCTTCATATTTCCTGATATCAGCTTTTTCCAGATTTTTTAAAACTGGAATTTTTGGATCATTAGCCTGGGCCGCTGGATTACTAGTCCAGTAACAACCACTGTTCTGATCTCTGTAGCCTCCTGCAAAAAGCCCTGCTACCTGCTGGTTTAGGTGGCCATGCTTGGCCTTACAGAAAGTCACTGATCTGCACCAAAAGTGTTCTCCACCACAGTGGTAGGAGTGAAATGTGACTGAGCTATGAGAGGGATACTTTGCCAGTTCTGTGAAAGTCACCGCCACCCTTAATTTTTTTTGCCTCAAGCTCCTTCCAGGTTGCTTCAGGGGACATCACCTGCATCCCCCAGGCTGCAGTGCACAATTGCATCAAGCAGATCCCCAGTACCCTATTTGCCAGGGCCAACCAATACATCATCTTTGCCATGAATGCCAACACTCAAAATGAGCGTGTTTTGAAATTTGCAGTAGTGGCTGGCTTCCCTCATATCAAAGGGGTTCTAGACTGCACTCGTGTAGCCATCAAGGCACCAGAAGACCAGCCAGCAGTTTGTGTCAACAGCAAGGGCTTTCACTCCATTGATGCCAAGCTGGTCTGTGCTCAGTGCAAAAGGATCATGCATGTCTGTCCCAGTTTTACAAGCAGCTGTAACAGTAAATCATCTCCCCACTATTCCACCCTATGAGGAGAGATTGAGCAGCACCTTGAAAGCCCCAATCCATGTGGTCCACCAAACTCTCCAAAGTGGAGCACTAATTGGAGCCTGGAGTACAAATGGCAGTCATTTGAGCTTCCAAAGCTACAAAGGCTGGCAACACAGACTCCTGGTGCAGTGTCCCATGAAATGGCCACACGCTCCACGGTGGAGTGCTAATACCCTGTGACAGAATACCGAGACACCACACAAGATGAAACCGATTCATATGCCTTGGTTTCTTTTCCTGCCAAAAGAAAGAAAAATAATTGGGTCCAGAGATGTATGGGCATCACATCCAAGGCCTAGCATCGCACATACAGCATGTAGCTGTGGACCTGATTTTTGTTAAGAAAACAATGAGAAATTTGGTGATTTTTTTCCTCAAAAGTCAGGAGGAAAAATTCACAATCCAAAAAAAATCCAGGAATTTACTGGCAGAAATCGGTAAAAATTGATTTAAAAAAATCTCTAGTTAGACTCCTCTTACTAGATACACTGATTATAACAAACTTACAGTCAGGTTATAGAAGATGAGCACCTCAGCTTCCCCAAATCTCAAAGAACCACTGTGCAAACAATTTTGTGTTGTGCTTTGTATACCTGCACATGCAATGATGTTTTGAGTTCCAAAGGAAGCTAGAGCACCCAGTATCCAAGGTCCATACAACCTCATCAGCATGTGGGATGTAGTTGTATTTGACACTTTGCACTCAATGGCCAGTTTAGCATTATAATGGATAATGACAATACAGTTGAATAACAATTGTCACAAAAATTAGCAGCATAGGACCAATGTGAAGTCATATTTCAAATGCTCCATTTTGTCATCATTTATATAGGTTGACAATTCCAGGCATTGATCCCTTGCAGGGTCCCAAAGACAGAATGTAATTTTAGTATATTTTTGTATGGAAGATATGGAAGTTCTATGCTACTGTATGAAGATCAGCGTCCGGTTAGCATTATAGTGGAGAGGTATCTCCATTTTTACCAGCAGCAGATCAAATTCATCTTGGATTTCAATAGGTTAATTAATGCTGGTGAATTGGACTCTCAGGAAAACCAAATTATCAGTTGACCACTGAAATTCTATTCTCACTCAAGCTCCTCCTAAAGTTTTACATCTTAGCAAGGTTATTTGGAGTTCGAAAGCAAAATGTATTAATAAAAGATTATCAGCATAAACTACCCAGCATGTAAAATGATGGCCCTGGTGGCTAGCAGTATTGAGAGTGCCAAATTCTAACTACATTATAAAAAATGACTCCTGCTGCCACTAGCAATGCTGCAATTCAAACAAAATAGCTTATTTAGCATTCTTTTCTTTCAATTGTAGATATATGGCACATTTAACATATGAACAATGACAGACAGGTAAAGACCCTCTAGTTTATCGAGCCTGTCCCACACAATTGTGATATCTTGTCTATCACAATACTGTATATACTCCACCCCACCCGAAGCCATGTGATCTCCTGGGAGAGGCAAAAAAACCAGAAAAACAGCCCAGGCCAATTTGGGGACAAAATCTGGGAAATTCCTTTCCGACCCATCTAAGCGATCAAAACTAGTAATCCACAACTATACTGTATATATATTATTTTTAAACTCAGACTAAATTGACCTACACTCTTTTTTTGATGAACTAGCTTTGTGAAATGTTACGTATATCCTGTGTGTCTATTTAGTATAGTAAAACTTGCACCTCCACAAACTTTGCCATTTTTTCCTATTTCCTATGTAATTTTGTGATGTTGTAATTAAACTCTACCAGTGGAGCCACTGCAGCATCACAATTGGCAGAAGGGTTCAGTGACAGCATGACTAAGTTACACAGTCAGTTTTCATTATAAATGTGGACATGAAAACTTATACCTGTAATGGAAAAAAGTGAGACAGAATGCAAGACTTCAAAATGTGGACTGAATTATATTTGCACACCCTAATCCAATTAACCCCTCCTTAAATTCCTTTTAGTATTTGTGTGTAGTTTTCATTGCAAATCAAATTTAGGACAGAGGAACAGATGCCACAAATATTTCACATAAGATTAGTGATTTGACAATTAATATTTAAAGTACAACAAATACAGGAATTGTGGGGAGTTAATTTCCAATCTATACATTCCATACAATGAAGTGAATCATGTCTTGGGAGCATACTCAATTAACAGAGTCAGTTTACGTTTCTTTTAAGAATAGTGGCCACTAAAGCCCGTTCTCCTAGAACACACATTCAATTCAATTCAATTCAATTCAAATCGCTTTATTGGCATGACAAGCTACATCTTATGTTGCCAAAGCATCGAAAAAACATTTATGGTTGAACACAAACGCAGATCTATCCATACAGTGTATAAACAGATATATCCCTGAGTGTATAAATATACATTCATATAATTTGTATATACTCTATTCTTAGATTTAATGTTTGCGTGGGTTTCCTCCGGGTGCTCCGGTTTCCTCCCACAGTCCAAAGATGTGCAGGTTAGGTTGATTGGCTATGATAAAAATTGACCCTTAGTGTTAGGGGATTAAATACGTGGGGTTACGGGGATCGGGTGGGATAAGTGTCGGTGCAGGCTCGATGGGCTGAAATGGCCTCTATCTGCACTGTGGGGTTTCTGTGTGATTCTGTGTGTGTGATTCCCTCTGTTTATGGCAAGCTGTAACATAGTGTGCCGCTAAGGTTACACAATTTCTCTGTTCCCCTAATAGGTATGGGAGTTTTTGGTCGTCATTCAAATTTTTGAATTCAGGGCATATTTTTGTGAATTTTGGGTAGAAATTCCCCCTTATGCCCTGATATTTTCCACAAGCTGTGAGGAAGTGCATCTTTGGCTCCACCACACCCTGACTGCAGTGAGAGCATATCCTGTCCTCTCTTGTCAGCCAGGTTTGTCTGTGTCTGCCTTTTTCGATAGACAGGCTATGCTCACTAAGTCTGTACATAGTCAAGGTTTTTCTCAATTTGCTATCTTTTACCGTGGTCAGGTATTCAGCCATGTTGTATTGTCTGTTTAGGGCCAAGTAGCAATTGAGTTTGTTTTGGGTTTTTGTTGTTTCTGCCCAATATGACAGGTATTTTTCCTTTTGCTCAGTGACAATTGTGTTGGGTCGAATTCTCTGTGCTACGATGTCACTGTCCTGGGGCTGGTTATTGTTAGTAGTGTTAGTAGTTACTTCACTGAGTCCCAGGACTAGTTGACTGAGGGTATTCTTCTTTATGATCCTCTCTTGGCATTTCAGGGCTTTGTAATGATAGCAGTGGGGGTTGCTCATTTTTAGGTGTTTCCAAAATTTGGTGGCTCTTTTTTGGATAGTAATTAATAGTGGATATTGGCCTAGTTCTGCCCTGCATGCATTGTTTGTGGTTTTCCTTTGAGTCCGGAGTACATTTTGTGATGTTATAGGCGATCATTCGAGCAGAGTTCATGGGACTGACGTTGAGAAGGGGGTTGGAAGAAAGAGATTAATTTTGGAGAGAAGAATCTGGCACAAAGTAAAATATTTCCAGAATGTGTAGTTTAGAAAACTCAAAGCATTCCACATAGAATTTAATGATAATTGTGAAACAATAGCAAGTTTACAGATTTTACAACATTTGGAAGGTATGAGAAAAATATGAATAAAGGCAACACTCATTTCACCCTGAAGGTTTGTTTGAACAAAACAGCCAATATTTTGATGTAGGCCTGCAAAATTGCAGGTGTGAATATCAGGTGAGGGCAGGATTAGGCTCGACTCTGATGCTCCCGTAGTCAAAGGGGGGAATTTTGCCAGCCCTGGGGAGGCAGGTATGGAGGCGGGACTGGCGGGAAAATGGCAGAAACTGGGAGCGGGTACCGAATCCGCTCACAACCCGCCTCCGTGCCATCGTCCCGGGAGGCGGGTCCCCGACTCGCACAGGGACCCATCTCCTCGAGGTGGGAAGGGGATTAGAGCCAATTAACTGCCTGTTAAACAGGCAGTTTTGAGGCTTATCCCCATTTTACCCCTGCAAGTGTGGGCTTCCCGATGGCTGTGAACCTCGCCAGGGTCAGTGAGGCGAGCAGTGGGTCTGCGGAGGCGAGGGGGATCGAAAACCACTGTAGAGGTGAGTGATGGGTGCAAGTGTGGAGAGGTAAGTATAAATTGTTAGAAAAAGTTTACTTACTTTTGCTTCTTCCTGCAGGCTTCAACCCTTGGGGATCCGGAGGTGCCTCATCTCAACGGCAGAGATGACAGAATGGCTGCTGCATTCTCAGATGCAACAGCCATCCGATTTCTGCTGAGGAAAGAGGTTTGGTGAGCCTTCAGTACAAGGGTTCACCTTAGAACAGAGATTGTCAGTATTTGACAGCTTCTCAAAGCTGTCGAACGCTGACACTTCATCTGTCAAATTTTTGACAGATGAAATGTCATACGCTGACGTCCTCTGTCACCGGCTTTCCCTTAATTGGCCGGCTAAGCCCGCAGGGCGGGCTTAACAAGGTCAATCAAGGGAAAATAGCACGGGTTGGCTGAACGACGTTGGGGGCGGGACTGAAACCCGACAACCAGCAGTGCCACCCACCAACGCGCCCCCACTGACAAAATCTAGCCCAAACAGTCTGCCAATACTTTCCGTCAAAGTGCATAGATAAATAATAGCCTGCTGGATGAAGCATCCATAGAATAATATCCTAGTAACAAATCACAGCCTTTAGGAGAGAAAAGGAGAAGAAAAATTTGATTAAAAAACTATTCAGATTTAATGCTTCCCTTTCCCCCAGCATCGCTGGGGTAAATTATAAATAGTACTGAGCCATTAATATCAGGTTCAGGTTTGATCCCTGATCTTTGCCAAATTATCGTGGTATTACAATTGGCTTCAATAGTCCTGTGCTAAAGAAATACAAAAGAATAAAAAAGTCAGCCAAGGTTCCATCCTGAGAAAAAGTGTGCATGTGTGGAAGACAGGGGATGACAAGACCGATCAAATATCCTGCTAAATTCCACTGTCCAGTTTAACATAATGATGAAGGATGACCATTTGGGTAAGGTACTGGAGAGCTGCCAATACCCAAAGAACGAGACCCCAACATGAGTCAGAAGTTTTGGGAAAGACAAAAGTGGAGAAAATTGGGAAAGGGAGGACCAAAAAAAGAAATTTCAAATTTATTTTTTGTATTTTTCATGCAAATATGTTTTGAAGAGTTATTCCCCCTTACTGGGGAAGAGTGTGATTGTCAGTCAAAAGGATTGACTAAGAACTTGAATGCTCATGCCGAATGTATGTTCAGATCTTGGTTCACGGGAATCTACTTCACTTTCTGGTTGCAAGTAATATACTAATTCATAACATTTAACAAAAGTTGTAGCTTTGACTTACCCAACAACAATCCTGTACCAAACGTATCATCTTTCACTGAAGCAGACTTGGAGCGTTCTCTCTGAGAGTCATGTACTTCATTTATCAAATATCTATTGGTACAGTAAAAGCACAAGACTATGACAGTCAACATATCATTACTATGCAGCAAGACATAACCAAAGATAATAATGGCTTTATAACAACTCCACAGATAAATGCATTAACTTACACTTTCTGGGATGACATGTACATGTGGGGTAGAGAATTTCAAAGATTCACAACCCTTTGAGTGAAGAAATTTCTCCTCATCTCAGTCCTAAATTGCCTACCCCTTATTCTGTGACTGTGACCCCATGTTCTGGATTCCCCAACCAGGGGAAACATTTTCCCAGCATTAACCCTGTCAAGCCCCTTACAAATTTTATATGTTTCAATTCTTCTAAACTCTAAGGAATATAGGCCTAGTCTACTCAATCTCTCCTCATAGGGCAATCCCCTCATCCCAGGAACCAGTCTAGCGAACCTTCGCTGCACTCCCTCTAAGGCAAGTATGTCGTTCCTTAGGCAAGCAGCTCAGAACTGTACACAGTACTCTAAGTGTGCTCTCACCAATGCCCTGTATAATTGTAGCAAGACTTCTTTACTCTTATACTCTAATCCCTTTGTAACAAAAGCTAACATACCATTTGCTTTCCTAATTGTTTTCTGTACCTGCATGTTAACTTTCTGTGATTCATGTATAAGGACACCCAGGTCCCTGAGTGCAAACATTTCCCAGTCTCTCACCATTCAAAAAATATTCTGTGGTTTTGTTTTTCCTACCAAAGTGCATAACTTCACACTTCCCCACATTGTATTCCATTTGCCATGTTCTTGCCCACTCAGTCAACCTGTCTATATCACTCTGCAGCCTCTTTGCATCCTGCTCACAGCTTACTCTCCCACCTAACTTTAGACATATAAATTGGCCAAAAAAAGCAGCAAACCTGAGGATTGGGAGCAGTTTAGGATTCAGCAAAGGAGGACAAAGGGATTAATTAAGAGGGGGAAAATACATTATGAAAGTAAGTTTGCAGGGAACATAAAAACCTGACTGTAAAAGCTTTTATAGATACGTGAAGAGAAAAAGATTGGTGAAGTCAAGCGTAGGTCCCTTACAGTCAGAATCAGGGGAATTTATAATGGGGAACAAAGAAATGGCAGACCAATTAAATACATATTTTGGCTCTATCTTCACAAAGGAGGACACAAATAACCTCCCAAAGATGTCAGGGAGCATAGGGACTAATGAGAGGGAGGAACTGAAAGAAATCAGTATTTGTAGGGAAATGGTGTTGGGGAAGTTGACGGGATTGAAGGCCGATAAATCCCCAGGGCCTGATAATCTACATCCTAGGGTACTTAAGGAAGTGGCCCTGGAGATAGTAGATGCATTGCTGGTCATCTTCCAGAACTCAATAGACTCTGGAACAGTACCCATGGATTGGAGGGTAGCTAATGTTACCCCACTATTCAAAAAAGGTGGTAGAGAGAAAACGGGGAATTATAGACCGGTAAGCCTGACATCGGTAGTGGGGAAATGCTAGAGTCCATTATAAATGATGTAATAGAAGAGCACTTGGAAAGCAGTGACAGGATCGGACAAAGTCAACATGGATTTACAAAAGGTAAATCGTGCTCAACTAATCTACTGGAATTTTTTGAGGATGTAACTGGTAAAATAGATAAGGGAGAACCAGTGGATGTGGTGTATTTGGACTTTCAGAAGGCTTTCGATAAGGTCCCGCATAAGAGATTAGCGTGCAAAATTAAGGCACATGGGATTGGGGGCAAGGTATTGACTTGGATAGAGAACTGGTTGGCAGATAGAAAGCAAAGAGTTGGAATAAACGGGTCGTTTTCCCGAGTGGTAGGCAGTGACTAGTGGGGTACCGCAAGGATCGGTCCTTGGACCCCAGCTGTTCACAATATATATTCATGATCTGGACAAGGGAATTGGATGTAATATCTCCAAATTTGCAGACGACACAAAGCTGGGTGGGAGGGTATGCTGTGAGGAGGATGTCGTGAAACTCCAGTACGATTTGGACAGGTTGGGTGATTGGGCAGAAACATGGCAAATGCACTATAATGTGGATAAATGTGAGGTTGTCCATTTTGGTGGCAAAAACAGGAAGGCAGATTATTATTTGAATGGCAATAGATTGGGAGAAGGGGAAGTGCAAAGAGACCTGGGTGTTCTTGTGCACCAGTCGCTGAAGGTAAGCATGCAGGTGCAGCAGGCGGTTAAAGAAGGCAAATGGTATGTTGGCCTTCGTAGCGAGAGGGTTCGAGTACAGGAACAAGGATGTCTTGCTGCAGTTGTACAGGGCCTTAGTGAGACCACACCTTGAGTATTGTGTGCAGTTTTGGTCGCCTTATCTGAGGAAGGATGTTCTTGCCATGGAAGGAGTGCAGCGAAGATTCACCAGGCTGATACCTGGGATGGCAGGAATGACGTATGAGGAGAGATTGTGTCGATTAAGCTTATACTCACTGGAATTTAGAAGATTGAGAGGAGATCTCATCGAAACCTATAAAATTCTGTCAGGCCTGGACAAACTAGATGCAGGAAGGATGTTCACGATGGCCGGGGAGTCCAGAACCAGGGGTCATAGTCTAAGGATAAGGGGTAAGCCATTTAGGACTGAGGTGAGGAGGAATTTCTTCACCCAGAGAGTGGTGAACCTGTGGAATTCTCTGCCAGAGGGCGGTGGAGGCCAGTTCATTAAATATATTCAAGAAGGAGTTGGATATATTTCTTAAGGCTAAAGGGATCAAGGGATATGGGGAGAAGGCAGGGACAGGGTACTGAATTTGGATGATCAGCCATGATCTCATCGAATGGCGGAGCAGGCTCGAGGGGCCGAATGGCCTACTCCTGCTCCTATCTTCTATGTATCAACAACAAACTTGGATACGTTACATTCAGTCCCTTCATCCAAGTCATTAATATAGATTGTAAATAGCTGAGGCCCAAGCACTGATCCTTGCGGTACCCCGCGGGTTACAGCCTGCCAACCTGAAAAAGTCCCATTTATTCCTACTCTCTGTTTTCTGTCCATTAACCAATCCTCAATCCATGCTAATATATTACCCCCCAATACCATGAGTCCTAATTTTGTGTAATAACCTTGTGTGGCACCTTATCGAAAGCTTTTTGAAAATCCAAATACACTACATCCACTGGTTCCCCCTTATCCATCCTACCAGTTACATCTTCAAAAAACTCCAATAAATTTGTCAAACATGATTTCCCTTTCATAAAACCATGCTGACTCTGCCTAATCATATTATGATTTTCTAAGTGCCCTGTTACCACGTCCCTAATACTAGATTCTAGCATTTTGCCTACTACTGATGTCAGGCTAACTGGCCTATAGTTCCCCATTTTTTTTTCTTCCACCTTTCTTAAATAGCGGGGATATGTTTGCTACCTTCCAATCCTTGGGGACTGTTCTAGAATCTAGGGAATTCTGGAAGATTACTACCAGTGCATCTACTATCTGTGCAGCTACCTCTTTTAAAACCCTAGGATGCAGGTCATCAGGTCCAGGGGATTTGTCGCCACTTAGTCCTATTACACATTGCTTTGTGTGCACCTCACATTAACTCTGCCATGTACCTGAACTGAAAGGGATTCCATTCCCTCAACGTGTAACTGGTGTGTGACCGTAGGCAACGCATTATGCAGGTCAATGCTCAGTTTCCTGGCAGCAGTCACGATGCATTCATTCTACAGCAGTCCGCTGTGCCAGCTGTATTTCAGCCAACATGGCAAACCAAAGGGTAGCTACTGGGAGACAAGGGCAATCCACTGAGGACATGGCTCATGACTCCGGTTCGCAACCGTGCGCAGCATGCATACAATGAGAGCCACGCTGCCACACAAAATCTGATAGAGCAGACCATTGGCGTGCCGACGCAACGATTCCGCTGCCTGGACCGCTCTGCAGTACTCGGCTGAGCGGGTCTCAAGATTTTTTTTTTTTTTTAATTCGTTGCCGGGGTGTGGGCATCGCTGGCAAAGCCTGCATTTATTGCCTATCCCTAATTGCCCTCGAGAAGGTGGTTGTGAGCCGCCTTCTTGAACCGCTGCAGTCCATGTGGTGAAGGTACTCCCACAGTGCTGTTAGGGAGGGAGTTCCAGGATTTTGACCCAGCGACTATGAAGGAACGTAATTTTAAAAATAACTTTTTTTGCTTGTTGTGTGCCATCGAATAGAGATGTCAAACCTTTGTTCTCATGGACTGTATAAGTGCATTCTATGGAGTCTTGAGGACCACCTATGTGAAGTTTAAATCCATGTTCCCATTAATTTGAATAGATCTAAACTTGCTGATACTAACATATCTTTGTGTCCTGATTTACAATGCACATTAAATTCAAACAGGACAAACCGGCAAAGTTGAAACCTAAGTACAAATAGGGCCGGATTGTCTGGGCTCAGGAGCTGTATGCTGGATACTTTTGCCATGGAATATGAAAATGCAAGATTATGGACATTTACCTAGATTTTCCCGCCGCTGAAACAGGTCGTCTTCTGTATTCTTCCTTGTGGTCCTCTTCAATGTATGCTGGTGGTTCTTGATCTCTCCTCTCTTTAGGTAGCCTGTGGTAGAAGGATTAGTCAATTTTATGTCAACAAAATTATAAGTATTTAATGTTTTTTCCACAGTTCTGGTTGAATACACGTTTCAATATAGGAGAAAAATTATTCAGCACCCACATGTGGTGAAATTAACACGAAGAATCGAAAGAGTAGCAACTGAATACCAGCACCAGAGCTGCCAAGCAAGCAGTTTCAGCAGTGCAAATGTTCAGTCATTAGAACTCATCACTGAGTGAATCAAACCAAGTTCAGATTTTCAAGTCAGTTCAACTCCAGTACACATATCTGAACTGGTGAAATTATTTTAGTACACCAGGAGTTCAAGGCACAATCTAGGCAGACACTCCAATGTAGTGCTGAGGAAGTACTGCATGTACCATCATTCAGATGAGACGTTAAACTGAGTTAAACAGGTTGTCTGTCTGTTCCAGTTTTTCAGGTGGCGTTGAAGACCCCACGGCGCTGCTCAAAAAAGGAGTTCTTCCTGACATCCTGTCCAACATTCATCCCTCAACCAGTACCATTACAAAATAGAATAACTGGTCATTTATCTCACTGTCATTTGTGGGACATTACTGATGCAGATTGGTTGCCACTATTGCCTGCATAATAGTCAATGCACTTCGAAAAATAATTCATTTTGTAAATAGCTTTGAAATGTTTCAATGTGTTAAGGCACAATATAAATGCATATACTTATTAATACAAGGGAAAACTTCACTGTAATTTAATGTTTTTGAATACACTGAACACAAAGGATTGCATACTTGCTCTATTGTAGTAATCTGTTTACTTGTCATGAATTGAACTGGTATCAGTAGTTACTCTCTATGCTCAAATACTGTGGAGGGTTAAAATTACCAGACCACTACAGGTATTACACATTTTTTTTGATTCACTCAATTTTTTCTCAACAGAAAAAGAAAGCAGCATATGCAGTATAGGGTTAAACCCACTGTACAGGCAGGCAACAAACAACTTATAGCGCCTTTAACGTAGTAAAACGTCCCATAGCGCTTCACAAGAGTGTTAAAAAAAGCAGGATTTTTTTTCTGGTTTGGAGCTGCCCTGCAGCAGAAGTAATGCACTTACATGAAAACTGACAGCAGGCTCCCCTGATAAATGCCCTACCCAATGCATACTGAGCCATACAAATCAGGAAAGCTTCAGGTTCAATCCCTGGTCTGTGCTGAGTTAGTTGATCTCAGCGAAGGCGCGGTTAGGGTGCTAGAATTGGCCTTAGTGTCCCCTACAGAGGAATTAAAAAAAAAAAAATTAGCTAGGATTCTCTGATATCTAGTGATCCCAGGTGGAAAGAGCCTTTGTTTGGATGTTGAGTGAGGACAGGATTAGGCTTGACTGTGACACATTCCGCAATAGCCTGTCAACCACACCTTCCCCCCCCCCCCCCCCACCGACCCTGAACACGGGGGCCCCCACAAGGTTGTGTGCTGAGCCCCCTCCTCTACTCCCTCTTCACCCACGATTGTGTGGCTGTTCATGGTTCCAACACCATCATCAAGTTTGCGGATGATACCACGGTGGTAAGCCAGATCACCAACAACGATGAGTCAGCCTACAGGGAGGAGGTCCAGCATCTCGTGAAGTGGTGCGCCGATAACAACCTGGCCCTTAGCATCAAGAAAACCAAGGAAATCATTGTGGACTTCAGGAAGTCTAAAGGCGGAAGTCACACCCCCATCCACATCCATGGGGCTGTGGTGGAAAGGGTGGACAGCTTTAAGTTCCTTGGAGTCCACATCACGGAAGACCTCTCCTGGTCCCTCAATACCTCCTCTCTGGTGAAGAAGGCCCAGCAGCACCTATATTTCCTAAGGAGGCTGAAGGGATGTAACCTGTCACCCCTGATCCTCTCTAACTTTTACCGCTGCACAATAGAGAGCATCCTGACGAACTGTATCACAGTATGGTATGGCAGCTGTAGCTCCTATGATCGGAAAGCCCTGCAGCGGGTAGTCAAAACTGCCCAACGCATTACCGGCACCCAGCTACCGACCATAGAGAACATCTACTAGAAACGCTGTTTACGGAGGTCACTGACCATCATCAAAGACCCTACCCACCCCAGCCACAGTCTGTTCGCCCCCCTGCCATCTGGGAGATGCTACAGATGCATTCGCACCCAAACGACCAGATTTAGGAACAGCTTCTTTCCCAGGGCTGTCATCCTACTGAACTCCACAAATAAACTCTTAAAGCCTGCACATCTGCCAATGCACTTTATTATGGTTATGTTTATGTATTACAAGCCAAATGAATGTTGAATGTTAAATGTCTTAATCTAAATGTACACTCTCGGGAGCCGCAAGCCTACATTTCGTTGTACTGCACTTGTGCACTAACAATGACAATAAAGTTGATTATTATTACATTCAATCACACATGAAAATGGTCACTTGTGCAAGTTGATGGAGATCCATGGAATCATAATCCAGCATGGGTCTATACCTTCAAGAGAGGATGGAGGAAAAGCAGAGGTGTAAAAAAAAATACCTACAGTGGGTAACCTAACATTCATAAGAACATAAGAAATAGGAGCAGGAGTAGGCCATTTGGCCCTTCAAGCCTGCTCCGCCATTCAATATGATCATGGCCAATCTTCTACCTCAACTCCACCTTACCACACTATCCCCATATCCCTTGATTCCCTGAGTATCCAAGAATCTATCAATCTCTGTCTTGAATATACTCAACAATTGAGCATCCACAGCTCTCTGGGGCAGAGAATTCCAAAGATTCACAACCCTTCGAGTGAAGAAATGTCTCCTCATCTCAGTCCTAAATGGCTGACCCCTTATTCTGAGACTGTGACCGCTAGTTCTGGACTCCCCAGCCAGGGGAAACAACCACCCAGCATCTACCTGGTCAGGCCCTTTGAGAATTTTATATGTTTCAATGAGATCACCTCTCATTCTTCTAAACTTTAGGGAATATAAGGCTAGTCTACTCAATCTCTCCTCATAGGACAATTCCCTCATCCCAGGAATCAGTCTGGTGAACCTTTGTTGCACTCCTTCTAAGGCAAGTATATCCTTCCTTAGGTAAGGAGACCAAAACTGTACACAATACTCCAGGTGCGGTCTCAGCAAGGTCCTCCTATATAGTTGTAAGTAAGAATTCTTTACTCTTATACTCCAATCCCTTTGTAATAAAGGCCAACATACCATTTGCTTTTCCGAATTGCTTGCTGTACCTCCATGTCATCTTTCTGTGAGTTGTGTACAAGGACACCCAGGTCCCTCTGAATACCAACATTTCCCAGGAGCTTACCATTTAAAAAATATTCTGCGTTTCTATTTTTCCTACCAAAGTGGATAACTTCACATTTCCTAACATTGGCCCAGAAATTCGGGTCTCCACGGGTGAGTACGCACGGGGTACTCACCCGTAAGCCCAATGGAAGTGCCGGTTTCCTGCATGCACTGCACATGCGCGGAAAACCGGCACTTCCGTTCCCCTGAATGAAGAGGTTCAGAGGTCGAACGCGTGCACAGGAGAGGCTGCGCGTGCGCATTGAACTTTGTTTTTTTTTTTTTTTTGCAGGTTTTCCCAGGAGGGTAAGTCTCCAGGAGTTAGACATGTAAAAAGCAGGCGTAAGGTAAGTGGTGAATTAATTAAAATTAAAAAAAAAATTTCCACAGGTTTATTATTTTTAAATACTTTAAAAGCAAGGTAAGTTTATTTTTAGCCCCATTAGAAAATAAAATTATTTTTTTCAAAAATTTAAATTATTGTTTATATAAGTTATTTCATTTAATTTATAGTTTATTTTAAAAATGTGATTTAAAAAAAATTTATTTGAAGATTTAGTGCTGTTTTGGGGCCGTAGTATTTATAACTTTTGACAGGTCTTCCTGTCAATCTTATGAATGGAGCATTCCCTGCTCCGATTGGCTCCCCATGGCCCACGTGATCCCAGGGGACGCATCGAACTAACTGCACCCCGGGATACGCAAGCACTGCGCGCCAGCAGCTGGACCAGGCCCCAGATCAGAATTCCACAGGGGCCCACAGCTCAACGGCCGGCGCGCAAGGTAAGTGCAGGTTGGGGGCTTACACCCGCGGGAAGCCCCCGACCCGAATTTATGGGCCATTATACAGGAAACTTTCGATTTACCGGCACCTAAATAACCGGAAATCTCGGTTAACCGGCAAAATTCAGGAGTAGGTTCAGCTAAGTTTTACTTCATATTACTTGCCTTCCTCGATCTGTTGCTGCGCAATTGGGTGTGGCTGCAGCTGTTGCTAAGCTACAGAGACGCTTGGAACTTGTGGCCATTGTTCTGCACCTGTTGCTAAGCAACAGGGTTTGTTGCTTTATACGGAGCTCTCAGCTCTCCGTATCTTTTACTATAGCTCTCGGTCATCTGGAATTTTTGATGAACCGGCACCACGTCGGTCCCGTCGGTGCCGGATAAAAAAAAGTTTCCTGTATTCTGTTTGCCATGTTATTGCCCACTCACTTAATCTGTCCCTTTGCAGCCTCTTTGCATCCTCCTCACAGCTTACTTTCCCACCTAACTTTGTATCGTCAACAAACTTGGATACATTACACTCAGTCCCTTCATCTAAAGTCATTGATATAGATTGTAAATAGCTGAGGCCCAAGCACTGATCCTTGCGGTACTCCTTTAGTTACAGCCTGCCAACTCAAAAATTAACCATTTATTCCTACTCTCTGCTCTGTCCGCTAACCAATCCTTAATCCATGCCAATATATTACCCCAATTCCATGAGCCATAATTTTGTGCAATAATCTCGTGTGGCACCTTATTGAATGCTTTTTGAAAATCCAAATACACTACATCCACTGGCTCGCCCTTATCTACCCTGCCACTCTTCCCCCCCCCCCCCGCCAAGCTGCATGCGTGCGCAGCCATGCAGCACTCGATTAGGCCACGCAGTTAAATAAGCGGGCCACGCACTCGCGCTCCCACGGCACACTGAAGCTTCGCGCCGGGGATGCTGACTCGAGGCAGACAGCTGCGCGGTAACCACACCTCACAGGCAGCCGTATGATTGGCAGGCCTGTCCAGTCACTGATGTGCGTTTGCAGGCTCTCTCAATCAGGGTTCCCCGGTCAATCAGTGGAAAGAGAAGGTGGGACGTTCCTGACGCACGTCAATGGCTGGTCTGGCCTGCCAATCACACTGGCTTGCCAATCAGACAGCTGTCAGGGCGGGGCGGTAACTGCGCAAATGCCGCCTCCAGTCAGCGTCGCCAGTGCGAAGCTTCAGTGTGCCACGGGAGTGAGAGTGCGGCCCGAGTGGGTTATTAGACAGTCAAAAGAAAGGCAAGTCAGTAAGTACCTCTGCACGCAATCCTGGCCAGTAACAAGCGTAGTGTTAAGTTAAAGAAGCATCATCTGCAGGGCTATTGGCCACACTGGTAAGTCCCCTGGAAGTCCTTTGGAGGCGCCAAAAATTATATCAGGACATGGATCCAACAGGTCTCAGCCCATGTTGGTAGTTTCTGTGGGGACTTGTTTGAGACAGCGCTTCCATCTGCCCCAAAAATGGCCCCTGATGTCCGGAGTTACCTCATTCTCAGCCTGGTTTATGCAAAGCAGCCAGTATGGCTGCATTAACCAGCCAAACAAGCCATTAGTCAGAGGGTCCAGGCATGGGATCTAAGATCCAAAAATCTATCTCAGCCTTGAATATACCCAACAACTGATCATCCACAGCCCTCTGAGGTAGTGAATTCCAAAGATTCACAACCCTCTTAAGTGAAGAAATTCCTCATCTCTGTACTAAATGGCCGACCCCTTATCCTGAGATTATACCCCCTAGTTCTAGACTCTCCAGCCAAGGGAAACAACCTCTCAACATCTACCCGGTCAATCCCCCTCAGAATCTTGTATGTTTTAATAAGATCACCTCATTCTTCTAAACTCCAGAGAGTATAGGCCCAATCTACTCAATCTCTCCTCATAGGACAACCCTCTCATCCCAGGGATCAATCTAGTGAACCTTTGTTGTAATGCCTTTGAGGCAAGTATATCCTTCCTCAGATAAGGAGACCAAAACTGTGCACAGTACTCCAGATGTGGTCTCACCAAAGCCTATACAATCGTAGCAAGACTTCCTTACTTTTAAGAGCAGGGATTAATATTGTGAAGAATGTTTGAGGGCAAAACATCAGAAGTGAAATTTGTAAATTAACATCTTTACATCACCATACTAGTAAACATTTCTGTAGTGTATGTACCCGTCTACCTTTAAGAGAACTATTGTATGTAACCGTCCACCTTTAAGAGAACTACTTTAGGTGTTGCACTACTTTGTTGGCTTCTGTATACTGTAATACCGACAGTGACCACACCGGTATATAAGTGCTGTGTCAGGAAGTATTGGGCAGATTCGCCCTGACCTTCGAATAGTAAAGTCCTGTTTTAAGTTACTCTCGGAGTCTGTGTATTAATTAACTAAACAACCCACAGACTTTACAGTGGCGACGAGTCCGATCGTATCCTGCGGCAACAATAATTCCGAAGCAGTTAACGAGCGTCGAGAAGAGGCAACCGCCCTCATCATTCTGCTGGGAGAAAACTCGAGTCTGCAGAGCTGGAAAGGAGGAAGAATTCAGAGACAAAGACTTCCATCAACAACAGGCACTGACTGTCCCTTCTGCCACGGTGAGGAGTGAGCCGATCAGCACGAGAAGCAAGGCGGCCACGGTGACTGTGAGTAAGGGAAAAGTAAAAAGAATAACCGGAGGATAAGGGCGGTGCACTCAACCACGGTCGAGGGGGAAAGGAGCCGGACAGAAGTCGGGCCCAGAGGCGCTGAGACTGGGGCAGCGTGGAGCAAGGAAGCCGCGGTACAGACAGGCTGGGGACGCAACGGCGTCGTGAGACAGCTAGGCCGCGAGCGGCGAAAAAGGCCGGGCAGCGACCGAAGCCACGAAGCGCTGCGACCGGGAGCGTAGGCGCGGGAAGATATAAAAACTCAGCCGCAGCCGGGGAGGGAAGCACCGGACTGCGAGGGCTGGGAGGCGCGATTGAGAGCCGAGCGAGCGGGAGAGAGACAGAGCCCGAGCAAGGGGAACTGAGCGAGAGCCAGCCCAGCGGCTGAAACTGTTCGCCGTCAACGGGGTGTACCCAGCGCCGGTAGAGCCGAGCGAGCAGGAGAGAGACAGAGCCCGAGCAAGGGAGACTGCGCGAGAGCCAGCCCAGCGGCTGAAACTGTTCGCCGTCAACGGGGTGTACCCAGCGCCGGTTGCCCTGCCGAGAAAAGGGAAAGCACTGAAGCCGACGCGCAGGCTGTGAACCTGAAAGCCAGCGGCCGTCGCCCGTGGGGAAAGTGTACCCCTCCCGCCAGGGGAAGAAACGCGGGAAGCCGCCATTAGGCGGAGAAGAAGACAGAAGCGGGGAACTGCCATTGAAGTGGGCGGGGAGAGAAGATAAGCGCGGGAAACCGCCATTTTCGCGGGAACCGCCATCTTGGAAAAAAAAAAAAATTTAAAGAAATAATTCGTGGTGTTATCAGGAAGAGAGGAAGATGCCCAAGCGTGGTAACATCAACGATTTTAATTCCGAGGTAGAAGACTGGGCCACGTATGTGGAACGCATTGAGATCTATTGTGAGGCCAATAAAATAGAAGAAGATGACAAAGCTATAACCTTGCTAAACTCGATGGGCGCGAAGACATACGAGCTCTTGAAGCATCTACTAGCACCAGCTAAACCGGCGGATCAGACTTTCGATGATATTGTGACTGTTCTGAAGGATCACTTGAACCCCACACCGTTGATGTTGGCGGAACGATTCAAATTCTATGCGAGAACGCAAAGGAAAGACGAAAGCAACGCAGAATACTTGGTCGAACTGCGTAGACTAGCGAAACACTGCCAGTTTGGAGGGAATCTGACAGAGGCGTTGCGAGACAAATTCGTGTGCGGAATGTCGAAGGAAGAAACACAAAAACGACTGCTCGAAGAGAACGATCTTACACTTGAGAAGGCTGTCCTTATTGCTGCATCGAACGAAGCCGCAGCGAAAGGAACGGCGGAAATGCAGCTAAAGGCAGCGGCACTCAGGGTGCAGCAAATTACTTCGGGTACAACGAAATGCTATCGTTGTGGGAAGACAACACACGACCAGAACCAATGCTGGTTTAAAAACCAGGAATGTAGGAAATGTGGCAAGCTCGGTCACATAGCTAAGGTATGCCGGTCAGGAAAGAAGACCAACAATAATGAGTCACCACAAAAGAGGTACAGAAAGGTACATGAGGTGACTAGGAAGAGTCCGGAAGAACAGAATTCGGACTCACTCCAACTGCAAGGAACTGGATAGTCTGAGAATTCACAATGTGAGTAATGAAGCTGACCGACAAGCTATCTGGATCACACTACAGATTGCAAAAGTCCAAGTGAAAATGGAAGTGGACACCGGATCGGCGTTGACGGTCATGAATAAGCATGATTATAAAAAGTTATTCAAGCATATTCCCCTACGGGATACGGAACTAGTATTGAAGACATACACGGGGCACAAAGTATACCCCATCGGAAAGATAGAAGTCAAGGTGAGATACAAGGACAAAGAGCACCAAAGGATGGACCTGTATGTGTTGCCTGAGGGAGGTCCACCACTTCTGGGACGGGAGTGGATCAGGAAAATAAAGATAGACTGGCATTCACTAAACACCATGACGGTAGATTCCGGAAAGGAAGATGTCAAACCTGAACGGTTGTCCAGAATATTAGACGAAGCTAAAGAGGTATTCCAGCAAGGACTGGGAACACTGCGAGGAATTAAAGCAAAGGTTAAGATTGCAGAACATGCAAGCCCAAAATTTTTCAAAGCCAGATCGGTACCTTACGCGATACGACCTGCTGTGGAGGCAGAACTGGAAGAACTTGAACGATCAGGGGCACTGTCAAAAGTGGACTGGAGTGAGTGGGCCACGCCCATTGTTCCCGTCATGAAGTCTTCACCAAGTAACAAGCCAGGGGGACCGGGGAAGGTCCGCATCTGCGGAGACTTCAAGATCACAGTGAATCCGGTGCTTCACACGGTACAATACCCGCTTCCGCGGATTGAAGATATCTTTGCTTCGTTGGCTGGAGGGAAACACTTCACCAAGATAGACCCGGCACAGGCATACTTACAAATGGAAGTCGAGGAAGAGTCGCGTCAGTACCTCACCATCAACACACACAGAGGCTTGTATCGTTATAATAGACTGGTTTTTGGGGTAGCTTCGGCTCCAGCAATTTGGCAGAGGGCCATGGAGCAGGTATTACAAGGAATTCCAAGCACGCAGTGTTACTTAGACGATATCCTGATTACGGGAGAAGACGAGGAAGAACACCTCACAAATTTGAAACTGGTGCTCACTAGGTTGAAGGAATATGGCCTTCGAGTTAATCGCAAGAAATGTGAGTTCTTCCAAAAACGGATCTCGTACTGCGGTCATGTCATTGACCGAGAGGGGCTGCACAAGTCACCTGACAAGATAGAAGCTGTCGTGAAGGCCCCCGCTCCGGAAAACGTATCACAGTTAAGATCATTCTTGGGGTTGATTAATTATTATCACAAGTTTCTGCCGAATCTATCCACGGTGCTGCATCCGCTGAATGCGCTGTTGCGGAAAGAAGTACCATGGAAGTGGAGTGAGGAATGTAAAAAAGGCCTTTCGCAGAAGCAAGGCGTTGATTACCTCTGAAGAAGTGTTGGCTCATTTCAACCCAACGTTACCTCTTCGTCTAGCTTGTGATGCTTCCCCCTATGGAATTGGAGCAGTACTTTCACACAAGTTACCAAATGGCTCGGAAAGGTCAGTGGCATTCGCGTCCCGATCATTGACCTCCGCGGAGCGAAATTATGCTCAAATAGATAGGGAGGCCCTCAGCCTTGTGTGGGGCGTAAGGAAATTCAATCATTATCTGCAGGGCAAGAAGTTCACATTACTGACAGACCACCAGCCGTTGGTGTCCATATTCAACCCTAACAAGGCCGTTTCCACCATGACAGCGCAAAGGTTACAGAGGTGGTCCGTGTTACTTGGGGCACACCAATATGACATCGAATACAAAAGGTCCAAACAGCATGGAAATGCTGATGGGTTATCGCGCTTGCCATTGCCGATAGTAGAAGAAGCGACTACAGTGGACCCGGTAGAGATGTTCCACTCATCCATAGTGGAATGTCTACCAGTAACAAATTCGATGATCGAAAACGAAACAAGAAATGACCTGACTCTCTCACGAGTCTATGATTTAACGGTGGAGGGATGGCCAGCACAGGGCGAACCAACGCTGCCAGCATTTTCGCAGAGAAAAGAACAGCTGTCAGTGTGTCGAGGAACCCTGATGTGTGGATCTAGAGTGGTGATTCCACCCAAACTTCAACAGAAGGTGTTAAAGGAGCTGCACGAGGGACATCTGGGTGGAGTGAAAATGAAGAACCTAGCAAGAGCGTTTGTGTGGTGGCCAGGCATTGATGGGGACATCGAAGAAATCACTAAGAGCTGTCTAGGATGCCAGAAGGTCCAAAACGCGCCACCACAGGCTCCTCTGCATCCATGGGAGTGGCCCTCATCTCCTTGGCAAAGGGTACACATCGACTTTGCTGGTCCATTTATGGACTCAATGTTTCTAATAGCGGTGGATGCACACTCCAAGTGGCCGGAGGTAATAAAGATGTCCACCACCACCACGGAAAAAACCATCACAGTGTTAAGGACCATGTTTGCTAGGAATGGGCTGCCGGAACAGATCTGTTCTGATAATGGACTGCAATTTGTGTCCGAAGAATTCAAGAAATTCTTAAAGAGCAATGGGGTTAAGCACTACACGTCAGCCCCATACCATCCCGCCTCCAATGGATTGGCTGAAAGGTTTGTCCAGACCTTCAAGAAGGCCATAAAGGCCATGGGTAATGAAGCCATTAACTTACAACAGAAGGTGGATAGCTTCTCGTTGGCGTACAGGAATGCAACACATGCGGTCACAAATCAAACTCCCGCCATGATGTTTTTTAATAGACGACTAAGATGCCGGCTGGATTTGCTTAAGCCAAACGTCAGAAGGGACGTAGAGCACCGGCAATTCCAGGGCATGAATGAAAGGCCAACTAGATCTTTTCAGATAGGTCAACAAGTTTTGGCCCGGGACTACCGTACCGAGAAATGGCAGCCTGGAACTATCTGAAAAAGGCTAGGGCCGTTGATGTATACGGTGGACATTGGGGACAGTATAATAAGGCGCCATGTTGACCAGATCATAGGGTCAGCCACAAATGGCCAACCTACTCCACCACCTTACACGGTTAATGTTGAGACAGAGATACCCAGAACACCTACCTCCGATCTGGTAATACTGGAATCAGATGAACCTGACACTGTCCTTCAAGCCGAATCGACCTTGCCAGAAGCACCTACTACCCCGCCGGAAGTTACGTCACCACCGAGGTGTTATCCGGACAGAGTCCGGAAACCTCCAGAGAGACTGAATCTGTGAACTGTCTTGCATAAAGTTGTATATATGTTATAATGTATGTTTAATGGGGAATCAGTATGTTGTAAGCTAAAAAGGGAGGATTGTAGTGTATGTACCCGTCTACCTTTAAGAGAACTATTGTATGTAACCGTCCACCTTTAAGAGAACTACTTTAGGTGTTGCACTACTTTGTTGGCTTCTGTATACTGTAATACCGACGGTGACCACACCGGTATATAAGTGCTGTGTCAGGAAGTATTGGGCAGATTCGCCCTGACCTTCGAATAGTAAAGTCCTGTTTTAAGTTACTCTCGGAGTCTGTGTATTAATTAACTAAACAACCCACAGACTTTACAATTTCCAAGTCAGTCTGATTGGTTCCTTCCTGGACAGAAGAACCAATGTTTATTTCTGTTAAATCATAGCTTTTCCCGCTTGTTGTTTTTAATTCGGTGACACAAATTGTGTATGCATTTTTCTGCACTCGTGAATAAGTGCTGCATTTCTAACATGTTACGTATGGGGGGGGGGGGGGGGGTGCTGGTTCAAGAAGACAACGTTTATTAATGGAAGTGATTGAAGTTGAACATACCCGTTTTTGTTCAATTCTTTTTAATACTGTAAATGAAAGAACTACAGCACTTTATTTGTTGAGTGTCTGGTTGCATTGTGAATAATATTCTAATTACTTATGTGGTCATCCAGCCGTCAGCGCTATAGGAAAGCCGCTGCTCCTGCTGCTTGTGCAGCCATTGCTAGTGACATGAGGGATGAGCTAATACGTTGAAAACTTTAAAATGAATACAAATTGGATGGATATGCCTCTTTCAGCTCACCTTGTGCTTTTGGATTGTTCATCGATGCACAACTGTGTAACTGAGTGGCGTTTCTGAAGTGTTAGTGCATTATTATGCAGTTATTTTATATCCTAGTCATTTCTGACAAGTAATTTTTTTTTTTTTTTATAAATAGAGTTTGTACAAGTTTGTAAAAGCTTTTAATTAATTCTACTGTAAACAAGCTTGCAGAATGAGCATGTAAATAACAAATGAATTTCAATATAGATGTGAGGTGGTGTATTTTGGTAGGAGGAATAAGGAGGCTACCTACTACTTCGAAAATAAGAGTCTAAATGGAGTAGAGGTGCAAAGGGATCTAGGGGTATAGATTCACAAATCATTAAAAGTAGCCATGCAGGTTCAAAAAGCCATAAAAGTGCAAATAAAGCACTGAGGTTCTAGAGGAATGGAATTCAAAAGCAGGGAAGTTGTGTTAAACTTGTATAAAACCTTGTCTGATTGTCTCATGATTTGAGACTGTGGGGTGGCAATATGGCATTACTGTATATATGCTTTTAAGTGGTTTCTGTTGCTGCCGTTGTTGTAAAAGTTGTTATTGTTGTAGTAAAATTTGCCCACAGAAAAAAAGGAGTTAGTGGCCCGCTCAGTACAAAAAAAATTAGAGGGAACATTGTACCCTGCTAGTTACAACCTCAAAAATTTCCACTGTCATTATTTGCACGGTCTTCTGCGTCCTTCTGTGCATGTGTCCGTATGGGGGGTGGGGCCTAAACAATGTCCCGCCCCCACTAAAATGGCACATGCAAAGGAGGACTCGGAAGCCCAGACATCACCAAAGCCCGGGATCAGACCACACCAGTTCGGAAAGGTGGCAGAGCAAGCAGGGCCCCAAGCCCAGACACCACCAAACCTCTGCAAGCGTCCAGGAGCCGCATGTGAACCCCGCACCAAGCCAGAGAATGCAAGAGGCAGTAGAGCGAGCGGCGTCCTGAGCCCAGACACCACCAAACCCTGGGATCCTCACACACACTGTAAGCACCCAGGAGCCGCGCATGAACGTCCCCACCCCTGGGTTTGGTGGTGTCTGGGATCGGGGCACTGCTTGCTCTGCCGCCTCTTGCGCTCTCCGGCCCAGCGCGGGCCTATTCAGGGTTTGGTGATGTCGGGGCCCTGCTCGCTCTGCCACCTCTTGCACTCTCCGGCCCAGCGCGGGCCTATTCGGGGTTTGGTGGTGTCGGGGCCCTGCTCGCTCTGCCACCTCTTGCGCTCACGGCCGAGGGTTCACGTGCGGCTCCTGGGCGCCGCTATTACCAACTACATGTTCGCGAGTGCACCCGCTCAGTGCTCCAGCTGCACCAAACTCCGTTCCCACACAAGGTTGCGGCCTGAATCTGCAGTCCAATCTGCAACAATCCAGAGCTACAAACTCCGGGGAAACCTGAGGAACAGCACTTATGAGCAAAACACCCGCACATCACACACACGGACCCCACACATGTTCCAGTCATGCAGAATTAAAGAATCGTTATCACTCCAGAAGGAAAAAAAAAACTCCAAAGAATTAACAGACCCACTAATTAGAGTATATAGGCCTAGAAATTCGGTGGGCTGCGCCACCAGTTAGCACCTAAAGAGGGCACTCAGTGGTTTTAGCGCCACTGTCCACGCATTCCGCAAAATTTAGCGGGCGCTAATGGCGGCATTAGCCTGTAGCGCTGCGCCGCCACCAATGACATCATCAGTGTGCGCAGCGCCCCGCTACCGCCCCGAACGTGATATTGGGTCACGCCCCCCCCGTAGCGCCGGTCACAATTCGCGACCGGTTCAGGGGGGCCTACCTGTGGCGGTAGTGGCGCTAATTAAAGGGGAGGTGCGGGGCGGGCATTTTTTTCACTGGCTGCCTGCCAGCACCTCCTCGCGCCGCCGTCCCCGGCCTCCTGATCCGCCCCCCCCCGGGCAGTGCCAGCTGTGTCCCAAGAGCCTGGCACTTCTCCTCGGTGCCGGGCTCTTTTGCCGGCACTCGCGATCAGAGATCGCGCTGGTGCAGGCCCCTCCCCTTTAAGAAGGGGAGGAAGGCCTGCAGTACTGCAGTGCGTCGTGCCGCAGTGCTGCGATATTCAGTTTCAGCGCCTCGAGCAGCACCCCGCTTCCATTTGGGGCGCTGAAACTGAATATCGCGCTGGCGCAAGTGGCTCCGACTGGAGCGGAAATTCCGGCGCCCAGGCGAGCTTGGCGCCCCGAATTTCTAGGCCATAGTCTTTTATTTTACCAGCCAAGGACAACTATATAGGATATACAGCACAGAAACAGGCCATTCGGCCCACCTAGTCCGTGCCAGTGTTTATGCTCCACTCGAGCCTCCTCCCGTCTTTCCTCATCTAACCCTATCAGCATATCCCTCCATTCCCTTCTCCCTCATGTGCTTATCTAGCCTCCCGTTAAATGCATCTATACTATTCGCTACAACCACTCCCTGTGGTAGCGAGTTCCACATTCTCACCACTCTCTGGGTAAAGAAGCTTCTTCTGAATTCCCTATTGGATTTCTTGGTGACTATCTTAGATTGCTGGTCTCTAGTTTTGCTCTTCCCCACAAGTGGAAACACTCTGTCTACATAATTTTAAAGACCTCTATTAGGTCACCCACTCAGCCTTCTCTTTTCAAGAGGAAAGAGACCCAGCCTGTTCATCCTTTCCTGATAAGTATACCCTCGCATTTCTGGTATCATCCTTGTAAATCTTCTCTGCACCCTCTCCGGTGCCTCTATATCCTTTTTATAATATGTTGACCAGAACTGTACACAGTACTCCAAGTATGGTCTAACCAAGGTTCGATACAAGTTTAGCATAACTTCTCTATTTTTTAATTCTATCCCTCTAGAAATAAACCCTAGTGCTTGGTTTGCTGCTTTTTTTTTTAAAGTCCTTATTAACCTGCGTCACTACTTTTAGTGATTTGTGTATTTGTACTCAGAGATCCCTTTGCTCTTCTATCCCATTTAGATTCTTAATTTCCAAGTAATATGTGACCCCCTTGTATGTAACAATTCCTTGAAAATGTAATAATTAACATTTACAGGAAACTTTCGATTAACCGGCCCCTAAATAACCGGAACGCTCTATCCACCGGCAAAATTCAGGAGTCGGTTCAGGTAACTTTTTTTTACTTTTAGTTACTTTTTTTACTCCATTTGTTGCTGTGCAAGGGTATAGCTGAAGCTGTTGCTAAGCTACAGAGACGCTTGCAACTTGTGCCGATTGTTTTGAAGCTGTGGGTTTGTTGCTTTATACGGAGCTCTGAGCTCCGTATCTTTTACTATAGCGTTCGGTTATCCGGAATTGTTGATGAACCGGCAACACATCGGTCCCGTCCGTGACGGATACCAGAAAGTTTCCTGTATTTGTGTTGAAATTCATTTGCCAATTATATGCCCGTTCAGCAAGTTTATTAATGTCTTCTTGCAATTTGTTGCAGTCCTCCTCAGAATTGACTATCCCCCCAACCCCGCAAATTAGGTGTCATCTGCAAATTTAGAAATTGTGTTTTTGATTGCAAAATCTTTCCAGATAGTTATAACCGCTCAGTTCTGGAATCATCCTTGTAAATCTTTTCCAGTGCCTCTATATCCTTTTTATAACATGTGGACCAGAACTGTACACAGTATTCCAAGAGTGGTCTATGAAGGTTATATACAAGTTTAACATAATTTCCCTGCTTTTCAATTCTATTCCTCTAGAAATGAACCCCAGTGCTTTGTTTGCATTATTTATGGTCTTGTTAACTTGTGTTGCTACTTGTGAATGTGTATCAATTTGTGAATGCGTATCAATTAAACAACCTTGGTCAACAAGGGAAGTGAGATATAGTATAAAACTAAAAAGGGCTTATATAAAGGCAAAGAAAAGTACAGATCCAGCGGACTGGGAGAGATATAAAGAATGTGGTAAGAGCCGCAAAAAGGGATTACAAGAAAAAGCTTGTGAGAGATATCAAGGGCAACACTAAGGGGCGAAATTGGGTTCCTTTGTGCCTCCAGTTAGCGCCCCTGGGTGGTGCAAATGGCTTTGTGATCAGGCGCGGCACTGACATCGACTCCCGCCATATTCGGCAGGAGTTTTGCAGCAGCGCCACAGCAATGCGCCCCAATCGTCTTTGCCCAGAGATTGTGACGTCATCGCCGTGTGCATCGCCCCGGGCCCGAAACTGATTTCTGCTCCCTGCAGCAGCGCCAGTCGAAAACACATACAGCTGCACGAGGCGTGCATCAGGGGCGATGATTAAAGGCGAGGTGGTTGAGGTAAGTAAAAAAATAACTTACTTTTCTTGTTCCCGTTTTTTTCCGCGGGTTCCTGCCCGCGATCAATCAGCCCAGCACTCTGCATGAGTGCCGGGCTGATCGCACAAGATCGTGGCTGCCTTGGTGGTCCAGATAGGTACTTTTTATTCTTCTTCTTAGGCAGTCCCTCGGAACCGAGGATGACTTGCTTCCACGCTAAAAATGAGTTCTCAGGTGACTGATGAGTCCAATGCAGGACCTACAGTCTCGGTCACAGGTAGGGCAGACGGTGGTTGAAGGGGCGGGTGGGTGGAGTGCTTGGGTTGACGTGCGCTCCTTCCGCTGTTTGCGCTTGGCTTCCACTTGCCCCCGGCGAAGAGACTCGAGGTGTTCGGCGCCTTCCCGGATGCTTCTCCTCCACTTTGAGCGGTCTTGGGTCAAGGATGCCCAGGTGTCGGTGGCGATGTTGCACTTTTTCCAAGGAGGCTTTGAGGGTGTCCTTGAAGCGTTTCCTCTGCCCACCTGGGCCTCTCTTGCCTTGTTGAAGCACCGAGTACAGCGCTTGTTTTGGGAGTCTCGTATCGGACATACGAACGATGTGGCCCGTCCATCGGAGCTAGATCGAGCATGGTCAAAGCTTCGATGCTGGGGATGTTGGCCTGAGCGAGAACACAGACGGTGGTGCGCCTATCCTGCCAATGGATTTGCAGGATCTTGTGGAGGCAGCGTTGGTGGTACCTGCTGTACATGGTCCATGTCTCTGAAGCATACAGGAGGGCGGGAATCACTACTGCTCTGTAGACCATGAGCTTGGTGCCGGGTTTGAGGTCCTGGTCTTCAAACACTCTCTTCCTCAGGTGACTGAAGGCTGCACTGGCACACTGAAGGCGGTATTGGACTTAGTCATCGACGTCTGCCCTTGTTGACAGGAGGCTCCCGAGGTATAGAAAGTGGTCCACGTTGTCCAAGGCCTCGTCATGGACTTTTAAAAATTAGCACCCCAAACGGGGCGATCGTGAATTTCTCCCCCTAAAGGTTTTTATGAATATATTAAGAGAAAGAGTGTAGCTAAAAGTAATGTGGGTTTCTTAATGACAGACGCAGGTGATATTGTAATTGGATATCAGGAAATGGCAGACTTACTAAATAGCTACTTTGTATTGGTCTTCACAGTAGAGGATGAAGATAAAATACCAGAGGTACAAGGAAAACTAAAAATAAATCAAGGAGAGGAACTAACTTGATTCAATATAAGTAAAAACATGGAGATGAAGAAACTAATGTTATTAAAGATAGACAAATCTCCAGGACGCAATGGTTTCCACCCCAGTGTATTAAAATCAGTAGGTGAGGAAATTGTTGATATGTTAGTCTTGATCTTGGATTGGAAAATTGACAATGTCACTCCACTATTTAAGAAAGTTATTAGAGATAAACTAGGAAATTATATGCCTATAATTCTAAAGTCAGTTGTGGGGAATTTACTAGAATCTGTTATTAGGGACAGGGTGAGTGAGCATTTGGACAAAAACGAGCTGATCAGAGAGAACACAAGAACATAAGATGTAGGAGTAGGTCATTTGGCCCCTCGAGCCTGCTCCGCCATTCAATAAGATCATGGCTGATCTGATCTTGGCCTCAACTCCACTTCCCTGTCCGTTCCCCATAACCCTTGACTCCCTTACCATTCAAAAATCTGTCTATCTCCACCTTAAATATATTCAATGACCCAGCCGTCACAGCTCGCTGGGGAAGAGAATTCCAAAGATTCACGACCCTCAGAGAAGAAATTCCTCCTCATTTCCGTTTTAAATGGGTGCCCCCTTATTCTGAAATTATGCCCCCCGAGTTCTAGATTCCCCAAGGGGAAACATCCTCTCTGCATCCACTCTGTCAAGCCCCTTCAGAATCTTACATATTTCAGTAAGATCCCCACTTATTCTTCTAAACTCCAATGAGTGTAGGCCCAACCTGCTCAACCTTTCTTCATAAGACAACCCCTTCATCTTCGGAATCAACCCAGTGAACCTTCTCTGAACTGCCTCCAATGCAAGTATATCCTTCCTTAAATAAGGAGACCAAAACTACGCAGTACTCCAGGTGTGGTCTCACTAACGCCCTATACAGTTGTAACAGGACTTCCCTACTTTTATACTCCATTCCCTTTGCAATAAAGGCCAACATTCCATTAGCCTTCCTAATTACTTGCTGTACCTGCATGCTAACTTATTGTGATTCATGTACAAGGACCCCCAGATCCCTCTGTACCTCAGCATATTGTAATCTCTCCCCATTTAAATAATAATTTGCTTTTTTATCCTTCCTACCAAAAAGTGGATAACCTCGCATTTTCCCACATTATACTGCATCTGCCAGATTTTTGTCCACTCACTTAGCCTATCTATATCCCTTTGGAGATTCTTTGCATCCTCCACACAATTTGCTTTCCCACCTATCTTTATATCATCAGCAATTTGGCTACATTACGCTCGGTCCCTCCATCCATGTCATTAATATAGATTGTAAATAGTTGAGGCCCCAGCACTGATCCCTGCGGCACCCCACTAGTTACAGTTTGCCAACCTGAAAATGACCCATTTATCCTGACTCTCTGTTTTCTGTTAGTTAACCAATCCTCTATCCATGCTAATATATTACCCCCAAACCCGTGAGCTCTTATCTTGTGCAGTAACCTTTTATGTGGCACCTTATCAAATGCCTTCTGGAAATCCAAATACACGATATCTACTGGTTTCCCTTTATCCACCCTGCTCGTTACATCCTTAAAGAACTCTAGCAAATTTGTCAAACATGATTTCCCTTTCATAAAACCTTGCTGACTCTGCTTGACTATATTATGATTTTCTAAATGTCCTGCTACCACTTCCTTTATGATGGACTCCAGCATTTTCCCAGCATGGATTTGTAAAGGGTAAGTCATGTCTAACAAACCTAGTTGAATTTTTTGAGGTCTAACATGGTAGACCTCAAACATGGGGTAGACCTCAAACATGTATAACATGGGGTGTCTATGCATGTTATTTACATGGACTTCCAGAAGGCATTCCATAAGGTGCCATACAAGAGACTGTTAACAAAAATGAGAGTGCATGGAATTGGAGGCAACTTATTGGTCTGGATAGGGAATTGGTTAGGAGGTACGAGACAGAGTAGGGATAATGGGTTTGTACAGGATGTGACTAGTGGTGTCCCCCAGGGATCTGTTCTGGGGCCACAGCTTTTCACTATATTTATAAAATGACTTGGATTAAAGGGATATAGAGCCGTATATCTAAGTTTGCTGACAACACCAAGTTAGGTGGCACAGTAAATAGTGTAGATCGGAGCATAAAGTTGCAACGGGACATTGATAGATTAAATGAGTGGGCAAAACTGTGGCAGATGGAGTTCAACATGCGAAAGTGTGAGGTCATCCACTTTGGACCCAAGATAGATAGATTCAAGTATTTACTAAATGGCAAGAAGCTAGGAACTATGGATGAGCAGAGCATTGACAGGTACAAAAAATAATTTAAAAGGCTAATGGAATGTTAGACTTGATCTCAAGGGGACTGGAATACAGAGAGGTGGAAGTTATGTTATGGCTCTACAGGGTTCTGGTTAGACCACAACTGGAGTACTGCATGCAGTTCTGGGCACCGCACCTCAGGAAGAATATATTGGCCTTGGAAGGGGTGCAGCATAGATTCACCAGAATGATATTGGAGCTAAAAGGGTTCAATTACGTGGACAGGTTGTATACTCTAGGCTTGGATTTCCTTGAATATAGAATATTAAGGGGTGATCTAATTGAAGTGTTTAAGATGATTAAAGGATTTGAGAGGGTAAATAGAGAGAATCTATTTCCTCTAGTGGGAGAGTCCAGAACAAGGGAGTACAACCTTAAAATTAAAGCTAGGCTGTTATGGGGTGATGCCAGAAAGCACACAATGGGTCGTGTAAATCTGGAAATCTCTCCCCAAAATGTTGTTGAGCCTAGGTCAATTGTAAATCTCAAAACTGAGATTGCTAGATTTTTGATAGCTAAGGGTTACAAAACCAAGGCAGGTAGATGGAGTTAAGATACAGATCAGCCATGATCTTGGCAGAACAGGCATGAGGGGCTGAATGACCTACTCCTGTTCCTATATTCCCATGTCCCTCAGGAATGTCTGTGCAAACAGATACTTTTTTTTACAACAAAGGAAAGTTGAGGTTAGGATAAACTTTGAGCAACATCAGTTCCTGAAACAAGTAGCACTCAAACAAAAAAGAAAGATGCAAATTAACTGCTCTATCCACATGCTAAACAGAGGAAAACAAAAAAGAGAACATGCTGGAAATATACAGCAAGTGTGTCACCGTTTATAGAAAGAAAAGAAAGGTTGGTGTTGCAGGCTGAACCCCTCTTCAGATGGGCCTGCTGTATTCATGCTCCAAGATTACGCAGTTTAAAACCAAATACAAGTCTCACAAAAGGATAGCCTGAGAAACAACAATATAGTACTCACTTTCCACACACACTTCATGAACTAAGACAAAAAGTGCTGTTTCTGCACCACAATACCTCTGGGAAATGAAACAGGCAGAAAGCAACAACATGGACTATCGGTGAGCTAGGAAAGTGCGCCTCATCTAACAATATTTTAATTTACAATAAAATTGATCATCTTCTAAATTTATGATGATTAAAAACCACCAGAAAACCAAGTGTTTCTACTTACCCTTGTGAGCTTTCCCTGGAGACCAGCAGTATTGTTACAACTAACTGCTGGAATCCGAGCTCCTCCAAGCCAGCCCCTTCAAGAGCCATGATGTCAAATGAAAATTCTAAAAGGTCACTGTGCCTGATAACTGGGTACGGTCTTCCCTGTACAGGATCTTGATGGGCCAGTCTTTGCTGAATCAGGAAATCCAAAAACCAGATTATTTCAGCCCTTACCGCTCATAAAAAGGATGGACATTTCCACTTCATACAACATAAATGATCTGTGCCATGAGGGAAAACAGGATAAGCCTGCAAGACCCAGAACATGCAGGGCCACTGCACTGACTGCTAAAAGTTACCTCTGAATTGAGGATTCCATTTGTCTGGCAGAAACTTGAACTATATAACAAAGCCAAGCCATTCATTATGCACCAGTAAAATATCTATCTATGGCATCAAGGAAGGTAGCTGGTGGAGCCAAGAACCACGTCTAGTGGTCATTCCCCAGGCTTCTCCAGAGGCAAGGGGCAGACAGCCACCATTGGCAGAGTTGATCACCATTTTTCTGACTGCAATTTTGAGGAAAGTCCATGACTTCCTGAAAACCTTCCACCCCACAATGTAATTGGAAACTTTGGCACATTGCAGGATCACTTCTACTAGAAGCAGTTCTGCAATATTAACAGGGTGTGTGAATCTCAATATGGTAACAATAGCTCTGAACAGTTATTCACCTGTATTCATTTCTCGATCCCTGGAAGTAGTTGCCGGAATCTGGAAAGTTACTTTCATAACACCCTGACCTTCTGTCTGTTTGTGTCTGAACATTTCTGGAAAGGAATAATCCACAGTTCAAATACTTTGCAATACCCTTTAATTGCAGAGACCAATGGCATGTGTACTATTAAAAAGTTAGAAACTGTTTTGTTCCTGTACATTTATATTTGATGTGTGCAACTAACAGTAACAATGAAGTTAGTGACAAACTGAACTATATAACAAAGCAACATTTGCAGCACTGTAGGCAGCATGTATCACCAAAGAAGGTGATTTCATCCCATGCCACAGACAGCACTGCCGCCTCAAGAGCAGCATAGAAAACATACAAAAATAGGAGGAGTAGGCCATTCGGTCCGTCAAGCTTGCTCCGCCATTCAATATGATCATGGCTGATCCTCTATCTCAATACCATATTCCTGCTCTCTCCCCATACCTCTTGGTGCCTTTTTTGACTAGAAATCTACCTATCTCCTTTTTAAATATATTCAGTGACTTAGCCACCACAGCCTTTTTATGGTAGAGAATTCCACAGGTTCACCACCCTCTGAGTGAAGAAATTTCTCCTCATCTCAGTCCTAGATGTCCTACCCCGTATCCTGAGACTGTGACCACTCATTCTAGATGCCCCCCTCCAGCCAAGGAAACATCCTCCCTGCGTCCAGCCCTGTCAGAATTTTATACGTTTCAATGAGATCCCCTCTCATTCTTCTAAACTCTGGTGAATACAGGCCTAGTCGACCCACTCTCTCCTCATACGACAGTCCTGCCATCCCAGGAATCAGTCTGGTGAACCTTCGCTGCACTCCCTCTATGGCAAGTATATCCTTTCTTAGGTAAGGTGACCAAAACTGCACACAGTACTCCAGGTGTGGTCTGAGCAACTGTGGCACTCCTTCCACGTAGGCCAGCAAAACCATTTGGGAATAGTTGTTTGCAACTTTAAATCCATGCGTACCCAAGTGCAGTGGCTTTACGATGCATCATGGCTGCTGTCGATTGGCCAGTTTCTACAGAGTTTTATGAAATGGTTCTACAATAAGAATGTGGGTTTAGAGAGGATTTGAATGACAGAACTGCTCAATAAGCTTGGATAATTTCCTGTGAACCAGTTAGTTGTATCACAGTACTAACCAAGTGAATCCAGCAGTGGGCAATCACAATGCAGGAATAGAATTAACAGATTTTATAAATGTGGTTTAGATAGCAGTGTTCCATCAGCAATTGAGATAGCCTCAAGAGAATATATTTACAAAGCATATCACTGTGAATCAAAATAATTTAAATAGAACTAGTTAAATGGACATTTCATTAGAATATGGTCATGAAAACTAGCTACTGTACATTAAAATCATGCACTTCCCATCAACTTTTTCCATTTTTGCCTAGTTTACAACAATGCTTCATCAATATTATTACCTTCTCTGACCAATCTCAGGATCATCAGATCTGCGATATCTCTCCTCTTCTTGACGCTTTTTATTCAACAATTCCTCGTAAGCCTCCATTGATGTATATGCATCGTTCCTGTAAGAGGCTGGCTCACGTAGTGGTGGATCAGATCTTATGTGAGCTGCACCCTGAAATCTGGTGTCATCTGAAGGATCAATATTCTCCTTATAATACTGGTTACAATTTTGAAAGAAATCAGTTAGTACTCATAACTTGTAAAAATTCAAAAGCATATTACGAACATTTAAAATATTAGCATTAAGTATGTATTTTTCTACACTAGAATATAAATAATAGTAATACATAGGAAATCATTTCATAAAATTTTACAAATGTTAATTTTAAAACAATCCAAACGGCCAGTAATAGAAATTGTCAGACAGCACATGAAGGAGAAAGGAATAGGATATGTTGATAGGGTAAGATGAAGCAAGGTGGGAGGAGGCTTGTGTGGAGCATCAACTCTGACATAGACCTGTTGGGCCAAATGGCCTGTTTCTGTGCTGTAAATACTAAGTGATTAAAAGTTCATTGCCCAAATATGGCAGACAGTAGTAGTGAACGGTTGTTTTTACAGACTGAGGGAAGCATACAGTGGTAAACCCAGGGGTCAGTATTACGACCACTGCTCCTTTTGATATATATTAATAACCTGGAATGGGGTATACAGGGCATAATTTCAACGTTTGCAGATGACACGGAAGTCAGAAATGTAGTAAAACAGTGAGGAAGATAGCAGCAGACTTCAGGAGAACAAACAGACATATTGGTGAACTGGGCAGATAAAATTTAATGCAGAGAAGTGTGAAGTGATGCATTTTGGAAGGACGAATGAGGAGAGGCAATATAAACTAAATGGTACAATTTTAAAGAGAGTGCAGGAACCTGGGGGTTTACATGCACAAATCTTTGAAGCTGGCAGGACAAGTTGAAAAAGCTATTAAAAAAGCATATGGGATCTTTGGCTTTATAAATAGAGGCCTAGAGTACAAAAACAAGGAAGTTATGCTAAACCTTTATAAATCACTGGTTAGGCCTGTTTCTTTTTAAAAATTCGTTCATGGGGTGTGGGCATCACTGGCAAAGCCTTTATTGCCTATCCCTAATTGCCCTCGGTGGTAGAGGTCACGTGTTTGGGAAGTGCTGACAAAGAAGCCTTGGCGAGTTGCTGCAGTGCATCTTGTAGATGGTACACACTGCAGCCACAGTGCGCCGGTGATGCCGGGGGTGAATGTTTAAGGTGGTGGGTGCAGGCTGCTTTGTCCTGGATGGTGTAGATCTTCTTGAGTGTTGTTGGTGCTGCACTCATACAGGCAAGTGGAGAATATTCCATCACACTCCTGACTTGTGCCTTATAGGTGGTGGAAAGGCTTTGGGGAATCAGGAGGTGAGACACTCGCCGCAGAATACCAGCCTCTGAGCTGCTCTTGTAGCCACAGTGTTTATGTGGTTGGTCCAGTTAAGTTTCTAGTCAATGGTGACCCCTCAGGATGTTAATGGTGGGGGGTTGGGCGATGGTAATCCCATTGAATATCAAGGGGAGGTGGCTAGACTCTCTCTTGTTGGAGATGGTCATTGCCTGGCACTTGTGTGGTATGAATGTTAGTTGCCAGTTAGCCCAAGCTTGAATGTTGTGCAGATCTTGCTGCATGCAGGTATGGACTGCTTCATTATCTGAAGTGTTGCAAATGCAACTGAACACTGTGCAATCAGCAAACATCCCCACTTATGTTGGAGGGAAGGTCATCGATGAAGCAGCTGAAGATGGTTGGGCCTAAGACACTGCCCTGAAGAACTCTTGCAGCAATGTCCTGGGGCTGAGATGATTGGCCTCCAACAACCACAACCATCTTCCTTTGTACTAGATATGACTCCAGGCAGTGGAGAGATCCCCCCCCCCTGATTCCCATTGACTTCAATTTTACTAGGGCTCCTTGATGCCACACTCGTTCAAATGCTGCCTTGATGTCAAGGACAGTCACTCTCACCTCACCTCTGGAATCCAGCTCTTTTGTCCATGTTTAGACCAAGGCTGTAATGAGGTCTGGAGTAGAGTGGACCTGGCGGAACCTATACTGAGCATCGGTGAGCAGGTTATTGATAAGTGCCGCTTGATAGCACGGTCAATGGCATCTTTCATCACACTGCTGTATTGTGTTCAATTCTGGGTACCACACTTTAGGAAGGATGTCAAGGCCTTGGAGAAGGTGCAATTGAGATTTACTAGAATGGTAACAGAATTTAGGAACTTCAATTATGTGGAGAGATTAGAGAAGCTAGGATTGTTCTCTTTTGGGGCAGAGACAGTCATGGGGAGATTTAAGAAGGGGTTTTGATAGAGTACATTGGGAGAAACGGTTTCCACTGGCAGGAGAGTCAGTAACCAGAGGACACAGATTTATGGTAATTGGCAAAACAGCCAGAGGGGGGAGGAGGACAATTTTTTTTATGCAGCAAGTTGTAATGATCTGGAATGCATTGCCTGAAAGGGTCGTGCAAGTAGATTCAATAGTACCTTTCAAAGGGAATTAGATAAATATTTGAAGAGTAAAAATTTGCAGGGCTATGGGAAAGAGTAGGGTAGTGGGACTAATTGGATAGCTCTTTCAAAGAGCCGGCACAGGCACGATGGGCCGAATGGTCCCTTTCTATGCTGTATGATTCTACATATTTTTAATTAGGTACCATGAACCATATTTTTTGATTTGATGTTACTGGGCCAGAATTTGCAGTGGCTAATAATGGCAAACCGACAGCGTTTGCCGTTATTACCCCTCTGAAACCGAATGCAGCTTCAGGATGTAGCACATGCCCATCTAAACGCGGAAATCCTGAAGTTGCAGTCAGTCATTCACTGATCCAACACTGGCTGCACTATGCCCCCCCGCCCCACCTACAACAGCCGGCAATCAGTGAAACTGACAAAAACTTGGGCTTTTCCACAGTAATATCACTGTTAAATACCCCATTAAATATGTTAAGCCTTGTTGGGTTAGGTGTAACTAGGGTTTTAACAGCGAATTGACTGCTAAACAAAAGTTATGGCCCTGAAAATCTAATTTTAATTTTGTGGAGTGTCAAATTTCTCCATTCTGATAAAAATTACAATAAAGTTTGTTCATGGTGTTTCAGGTTCTACCTTATCCCCATGTGAAAGCCCCAATCTTTGTTTTGTTCTCTAACATTTTTAAAAAGTCCGGATAAAAGCAGCTTCTCATTTCCTGGTACTCTGAGAATTCTGTAACATGATTGGCTGCTTAGACAGCTTGTTGACATCACAGCAAGTCGCACAAGGGAATTCCCACTACACTGCACTGAAATCAGTTGCATCTTGAAAAAGACAAACTTCTTGTCAGAGATCGCGAAATCTCTGTGGGCAGCTTTCTTTGGGCAAATTCCAGGCCAATGTTAATTCCTGCTAGATTATCATGATTATTTTCTGATCACTCCAGAAAAAAACAAACAGTCACCTTAGGTATCCACCTGCCATTTCTTCTTAATTGCTCATATTTGTCTTGCTCCCTAAGAAACTGATTGTACTCCTGGTTTCTTTCATTTCTCAGTCTGTCCTGAAATAACATTCAAACCATGTATTACTGCATCAGCTAATTCAGAGAGATGAATGACAAGCAGCAGAGCTTGCAAAACACTGCAGATCCACAATCAGCATTTCAAGGTCAATGGGAAAGTATTAGGGTGTATAGCTAGGACAGTTCAATATAATTGTGGAAATCAGGATACTTATAAAAGGCTTTGGTATGGCTGCATTTAGAATATGGTATCCAGTTTTAGTCCTCTGGCATGGCCGGAGATATTGAGGCCCATGATAAGGTCAAAAGTGAGGCAACCAGAATGATACCTAGTCTTAGGGCTCTTAGCTATCAGAATAGGCTCAAGGAACTGGAGCTTTTTCTATTGGAGAAGTGTAAACTTTGAGGAGATATGTTTGACTTTATTAAAATGTTGAAATTAGTAGATTCTGTTTGGTTGAATAGATTATTTGAGATAGATAGGGATGGGAAAACTGAAGAATATCAGTATAAAACACAAAACAAGAGAAAAAAAAGTTAGATTAGACAACAGGAAGTATTTGTTGTCATAGAGTCATCAACCTCTAGAATGTATTAACAAAAAAGCAGTTTACTGGCCTACAGTTTTTCTCTGGTTGTTTTGTTGTTCCCAGGAGATTGCATGACTGAGGTAGGGGTGGAGAGGATTTGATGGTGCAGGTAGGCTGTACCATGTCTGGATGGGCTAGGGTTGATAGACCAATTTATATTTTACTTTTTTGTAAGTTTGTACCTTAGAAATTAAATGCGTTTCCCCCGAGGTGTATGAAATCGGCACTAAAAAAAGAATTTCTGCTATCTGGTGGAGCCTCTTTATAGGATAGTTGACAAAGCAATAGTTGTGGGAAGCTTAATGAACACTGGCCCTGGGCATTTGAAAAAGAGCGGAAGGTCTCGGGAGGGAAATATTATTGGATAGATTTCAAATACAAAATTCATCTGATTGGCAAGCTGATGCTCCATAAGAAAATTTATTTTTTAGTACTATATGCCCTGAGGTTACTAACAAAACAAGGTGAAGCCGAGAAGATTTTCAAAAAAAAAAGCATTTTGTAATTTAATTTCTTTCTTGATAATCATTTTATTGGCAGCTATTTGCTGATGGGTAGTTTTCATACCTCATTGGTATTTGCTTCTTGGTTGGTGTTCAGTTTTGGTTTGATTCAACACTCTGCTCACAGCAAAAAGGCATATTCCATAAACATACTAAATGTTCTATGACCCTAAACCTTATATGTGCTGTCTCTCAGACCCTATGCCCAGGATTAACAATTATCCTATAATTGTTCTATTAACCACTGGAAATCCCACCACATTCCCTGAGCTTTGTTATGCCATCAGACCAAAGCATTCAGGGTAAAATCATGTCAGATTTATTTAAAGGTTGAATAATGCATAGAAGCACTCAGATGCAACAAGGTATCGAGAGTACAATACTCAAACAATAAATATAGAATCAACGCACAAGAAGTTAAAGTGCTCTTTTTAGACTATATTTCTTGCACAGCTTAAACAACAACAGGATTTTTTAATTTAAAAAAGTATTTTGTACACCTTTACACCACAATATCCATGGTTGGCAAAAATTTCCAGACTACCAGTTTGCCAATCCCTGGACAGAACTGAAGCATATGCAGTATTAAACAGACAAACCATGCAAAAGCCTCAGAAGTCAGAGCTGTCAATTATCCTTTATCAATTACACAATGCAAGGAGATATTGCATGTCATGCGAATAAGCAAGTATTCATAAACAGTCCCAGTTTCTCATCTCTGCTAATGTTTTGGGCATCTGTAACAATTAGCATTTAGAACGAAGACCCTGTAGCTTGACTAATTTCAATGTCAACTAACTTGGCCTGGCCCTATAGAGACCTAATTTCCTGTCCTCCATTTTGAAACTTGGGCAAGGGAAGACAGCTTCCATGTTATCTCTGGCTACTTCAAAATAGCATATGAAATAAAAACAGAAATGTCCCATTTGTCACAGGAGAACAACTCTGCTGCTGCTGCCACCACAATAAATTCAGTTGTGATTTGCTACTGAGTGAGAGATTTAAGCCAAACAGATGCAAGTGTGCATGTGTGACAAAAGGGAGATTCCAAAGTGTGACTTTCAGATGCAACATACTCGCAGCAGCCACAAGACATATTAAATATATAAATCTATTTGCACTAGCAGATCTCCATAGTAGCTCTCATAATAAGTCACAACATATACTCTCCCTGATAAGTGTATCATGTAACGTACAATACAGGCAAACTGTTAAAAACCACCCAGGATAAAGATGGATGTTAGTACATTAATATCCTATGAACCATTTGAAGTCTGGGAAGAGTGAGGTTAAGTAAACATATACTACATAAATAGTTAAAGTTTCATTGTTTAATCATAACTTTTTGAAGTTTAAAAAGCATTTATTAGTGTTAATTTTGTTCAAAACTTAGTCTCAGTTGGTATTGTTCAATTCATCAGGGATTTAAACACAAGGATGAGAACTTCAAATTCGAGGCATGGGGGACTGGGAGCCAAGGTGCATCAGCAAGGACAAGGTGCAGAATAGGGTACGGGCAGCAGTTTTGGATGAGTTGAAGTTTGCAGAGGGTTGGTTACAGTCCATGATGCAACACACATTTACATGGTCTGTGCTCAGAAGGAGTGACTGACTGAACAACTGTTCCTCAATATAAACGCGACGTTGTATGCCAATCTCCACTAATGTCATCGGCACTTACAGTTTATCTATTTACAGGAAACTCTCGATTTACCGGCACCTAAATAACCGGAAATCTCTGTTAACCGGCAAAATTCAGGAGTAGGTTCAGGTTAAGTTTTACTTCATATTAGTGGCCGTTCCTGGATCTGTGGCTGTGTAACCGGGGTTGCTGCACCTGTTGCTAAGCAACAGGGAAGCCTGGATTTGTTGCTGTGTACGGAGCTCTCGTACCTTTTACAATACCTCTCTGTAATCCGGACTTTTTGATAAACCGGCACCACGCCGGACAAAAAAAAAAAGTGTTTCCTGTATTCAGTTACTAAGTTAAGCAAGTTTACATTGCATTAAGTACTACCTTGCTTTATGTACTTACCTTTGCTGATTTTCTGTCAGAGATGGGAAGCGAAAGCTTTTCAGTTGTTCGCTCCAGCTCCCTTACAGTCCTGGAATTTTTCTGGAAGAAGAAAGAGGCTTGAAATAATTTTAAAAATACAATTCCTTTCTTTGATTACCCGATTAGGCTAATGACTTTCAAACTTTTTGGAATCCCACCAAAAGTCACAGACTTGTGCACTTAATCAGCTATGGATATTAGCACCAAGTCTAAATAAAAAATGGAAAACTCAAATAGATGGCATTGCCACTCTCCTGCACTTTTGTTTCCAACTTGCTTCACACTCTCTCTAACACTCTCTCACTACTGCCTCTGTCCCTTGCTTTTCCTCCATCTTCACCACCACGTCGCTCCCTCTCAGCTATCCTTTTTCAATCAATCAGTGTCTCTTTTCCTTCTTCACGGTTATGTCTGTCTATCTCTGTGGTCCTTCACCGCACTTCCTAGCAGGTCAAAGTGGCACCCATGAAGGCCTGGAAGCTCTCTCAGGTTTCTTTGCCATAGGATACTGGTGGCAGAGAAGAAGAAACAAAGAATAAAAGGTAAATAACTTCTAGCATTGAATGCTATAGCTTTAAAGAGAGTATAGAAGCTCGCCCAATAGTTCAGTAGAGTAATGGCAGCTGAAGGTTTGAGGGTCTGTGCTTTTAACTGATCTCGTTCTGGGGAAGGGGATGTTGAAAGGGAGAGGGAAAAATAGGAATTTCTGCTCCTGAATTCCAGTAGTCGCTGTTGAAAGTATACACATGGGGATAGGTAAGTAGAGATCAAGCTCAGCTGTGACTATCTTCTTTCTTCCCCACACCCACCCCAATTCTCCCCCCAGTTAGTTAGCCTATCAACACTCAGCATCTAGTTTCTAGAATGGGCAAGAGAAAGATGGGAGTATTAAAATTGCCCATAGGTTTTTTTTTTAAAAACACCAGGAGTTATCAGGTGTTCAAAAGAGGGGAGAAAATGACAAACAGAACCTTATGCCTTTACAGCGTTTTTTTTTTGTTTACATTGGGACTAGCACAACACATCATTGCAACACTCTACCTCTGCCATGTAGCGTCTGTAGTCTTGTCGAAGTTCCTCCTTCAATTTCTGTTTCTTTTGATCATATTCTAATCCAAGTGGCAAGCTCAACCCATAGTTTTCTTCTAAAAATAAGAGTTGTTTTTAAAACATTTATAATTTCAGTGTCTTTTTGTTCCCTACTCATGCTTTTGAGAAAATTTACGTGTATACAACAAGATTTAAAATATTTGTTTAAATCATGCAGAACACACTTCAGGATTGGATTTTGACAAATTCAAATAAAATAAAGCAAAGTAAAAAATTAAAATTTCTATCAAAGCACTTAACATGTTAAAAAAGTGATAACCCCAAAATGTAACAAGGATATTAAATCTAGATGTTCTGTAAAATTAGTGATCTAGAGCGGAATTTTAGTACTATTCACATATGCAGGATAAACACCAGCGTGGAGCTAAACATTACGTTTCCATGTTGTAATTTCAATGCAATGCTATGTAATCATGTACCCAAATTTAACCAGCTGGCATTGAAATAGCCAATCTATGTAGTTTATGTATATAAGGAACAGAAGGATCTCAACAAAGACCAGTGATTCTGCATGGGATCTTCCTGTTTAGAACAGCTCAGTCCAACACCAGAAGCTACATTTACCCACTAAGCCATGGTGGGGAGTTATTTGTATAATGCCAACATGTTGGATGCTACTAACTGCACTGTACCTTTAGATCTGCCAGTTTGTAGATTTTCTTTCATAGACTGAATGCCTGGGAGGATATTTCCTTTAGCTATTGAGTCAGCTGCTTGATAGGTCTTACTAAATGGTTCTGAAGACGTTGTCTGGAAAAAAAGTCAAGTTAAAAAAAATATCAACCGGAATTCTCTCAAAACTATTTATATCAAGACAAGTCACATTCACCTCAACACAGTGGAACCTGCTTAAGGTTTGTATGGCTGTTAATACTTAGCCTAAAAAAAATCTCCCATTGCATTGCACACGATAAGGCAGAGAATATGGTCTCCATCTTACCCATGTTGCTGTTTCTCTGTCTCTTTCTCCAAATATTTTTCATTCTCTCTGCCTTTTTCTTCTTTCCTTTCAGGTGGGAGGTAGCGAGTGGTATGATGTGATGTGGCAGGGAAAAAAGCTACATACAACACAGGTTGCATTCCGAGTGAGGTGGGGGGAAAATATAACTATTAGCAGCTCCCTTCTCTTTCTCTTCCTCCAATCACTCCTCTGCTTCCAAACATTCCCTCATAATATAATGTCCCCGACCCCTTCACTTTTCCAATCCCCCTCCCCCCCCCAGTCACATCACTACCCATTTATACTATCCAAGGTACAGGAACCCTTGTATCCTCCTCCCCTTGCTGTAACTCATCTCACCCTTACGCTGCCAACTACATCCTCTCAATCCCACTCACTTCTTGACGATAGACCAGAGTCCTCCTATACCTTCCTTTTCAATCTGTTCCCCTCAAAAAGGCTTTTTCAACTTTGAAAATTCAGCTTTCTTTTACAAAAAATAAACCTGTGCCTGCCTCGGTGTTTCATAGATGTTAACATATATAATTTCTCACAGGTGTAAGCAATTAGAACATTTACCTATTAACGGTCAACAAAACACAGGTGAAATAATTAGTTGGCCTCGAAGTCCAATTTTTTTTGGCAATTTAAGTAACATTAGCATGAGCAGACACACTCATCTTAATCATCTTAATAACACTTGACGTTTATAGAAGAGGCTGAGGTCTTCAAGTAATTACGATAATGAAGATAATAAAACACACAAGATTCAACTCAATGGATAAATTTAATTTATGTTACTGTGAATTATATATTTTTATTTGGTTTGTTTATACCCAAGTTTTAGACATAGTAATTTCAGCTAGTGATAAAAACTGATGGACAAACTATTTCCCAGAAAGCATTCTGAATGATTTATGGGGAAGCACTATTACAGCATCATATGGTGGTGCTACAGGGAGCTGTGACAGGCCACTGTTCAGATTAACACTAGAAATTATATTAGATGCCACTTAAGAGACATGATAGAGAATTTTGACAGATAAATGTAGACATTTTTACATTGGAATTTCCATAGGAAATGTTTACATAGTTTTCAATGGAGCTTGCACCTCATGTAAGAATTTAAAAATTTTACACCTGGGCTTATCTATAATCACATTTGTCACACTTAGTCAACTTTTTCCATTGTAAATTCCAAGCGCACAACAGTAATTGCAATATCTGGCCACAAGGTGGTGGTGTATTGTTCAAAATACACTGGACAAGGGCAGAGCTGAGCCAGTTTTCACTGGAGAATAGAAGGTTGATAAGGGATGACATCCACATTTATAGGATTGCTGAAACACATGAATATTCCCTCGTGAGATTAGGAAAAGTTCCTACGGCAATAACCTCCATCCTCCAATTCTCTACCCTTCAAATAGCTTCTGGATTTCACTCGCCTGCTACAACTGTCTCCGAACTTGGACAACAGATCGTCGATGCTCCATGCCAACTCCATTCTACCTGCGTCAATTTTTTCCCCCTCCACGGGACCTCTGACTAACTCTGGTCTCCCTACTATTGTCTCCAACCTATTCCCTGCTACTACCAGGAAATATGTATCCCATTAATTGCTACATAACCAGGCCCATGTAACCTGAGTTTTTCCGTGTCCATTCAAGAGCGCATTTTGGCTGCCGCTCCAGACCTGAATCGTTCACTTCTATTTACATTTTTTATCCCCACTTTTCTTTTTGTCTGTATCCCTCCCTGACCGCACTCTCCTGTCATCATGCCTCCTTTCATCTCTCCTCTCTCTGATACACTGCCCTCCCAACTCCCTACCCCAATCCTTCATACGCTTCGACCTTCCTACTCTCCTGCCGCCATCCCAAGCTTGACTCCCTCGTAGATACACCTACAGCTTCCCTCTGTGCCTCTCCTGGCATCCTCCGAAAGGCCCACCGTAACACTCGTCGCAGCCTCCTCACGAGCAGCAACCCCATCCTACTCTTTCTCGCCGACCTTCCCGCCCAGCACATCCGCTGGAGGCTAATCTTGCCAATCTCCTCCTTGTCCAACTCACCCCTGCCAGCGCTAACCCCGTGGATGCTGACAATGGGTCAGTCATCACCGACCTTCTCCACATCTCCCTCCAGAACATCCGTTCACTTGCAAATATCCATGAGCTTATTGTGGATGATTGCATCGACATCATGGCCCTGACGGAAACTTGGCTGAGGTTTAACGACACCTTACCCTTAAATGAAACCTCCCCACCTGGCTATACCTTCCACCACTTGCCCCGTCCAGACCGCCATGGTGGCAGTGTGGCTCTCATCACCCAATCACACCTTGGTCTGTCCCCCTACTCCACTGGCACTTTCTCCTCCTTTGAGCATCTCATCTTATTCCACCCCTCTCACCTCTCATTTAAAATTCTCATTCTCTGCCGCCCACCCAAGTACCATAAAAATTTTATCACTGAGATATCTTCACTGCTTTCCTCCCTCAGCATCTGCAGCGAATGACTTCTTATTCTCGGTGATTTCAACCTCCATCTTAATTTATTATGCTCTCTCTCCTCTGAGTTCACTACCCTTCTATCCTCCCTTAATCTCTTCCTCCATGTAAACTCCCCAACCCATATTCACAGCCAACCCTCGACCTTGCCATCTCTTGTGGCCTCGCTACTCCCATCATGTCAATCGCAGATAAGGCCATCACTTCCTTTTATCGCTCTCCACCCACATCCCCCAACTCTCCCCCAAACCTACTTATTCTGTGTCCGTCCCTGGAAAAAACTCTCTCCCAACTCTCTCATAACTGCACTTGCGAAATCCCAACTGTCTGGCCTTTGGCCCTCCATTCACCACGACATTTCTGCAGCTACCGATCTGCTCAACCACGCCCTCACCACCACCTTTGATGCCCTAATCACTATTAAAACAATTACTCTCTCTCACCCTGGCCGTTCCCCCTGGTACGGCCCTCATCTTTGCTCCATTAAGTCCAAGGGACGCAGATTTGAACGGATATGGTGGACAACTGGTTTAGCAATTCACTGCCAGATCTGGCTGGATCACATAAAGCATCATCGGGTCCTGCTCTCGTCTGCCAAAACTGCTCACTATTCCAGAATCATTCTAGAATGCAAAGATAACCCCCGGCATCTATTCTCTACTGCTAACCGTCTACTTAAACCCTTCTCCCCTGTCTCCTCCAGTTGAGGTCGATGATCCGCCATGACCTTACTGAATGGCGGAGCAGGCTCGAGGGGCCGTATGGCCTACTCCTACTCTTATTTCTTATGTTCACCTCGAACAAGTGCAAGGAGCTCATGCACATCTTTGTCTCTAAGACTGAGACCATCCAATCAGCTGCCTCTGCCACTTCCCTTCCTTCGCCATGCCCCCTGCCCTCGCATCTTTCTCCAGTTTCTCTCCGATCTCGCCTCATGACCTCTCCGCGCTCATCTTGTCCATTAGACTCACTTCCTGCTCCCTTGACCCTATTCTCACTAAATTGCTGACCACCCAACTTTCTTTTCTGGCTCCCATGTTAGCTGACATGTTAGCTGACATTGTTAACGGTTCTCTCTCCTCAGGTACTGTCCCCCTCTCCTTCAAATCTGCCGTCATCACCCCCTCCTCAAAAAAAAACCCTTGATTCCCTTCGTACTTGCAAACTACCACCCCATCTCCAACCTCCCTTTCCTCTCCAAAGTCCTTGAGCGTATTGTCGACTCCAAAATCCGTGCCCATCTTTCCCGGAACTCCATGTTTGAATCCCTCCAATCAGGTTTCAGCCCCGCCACAGTACCGAAACAGCTCTCATCAAAGTCACAAATGACAGCCTTTATGACTGCGACAAAGGTAAACTATCCCTCCTCGTCCTTCTCGACTTGTCTGTAACCTTTGACACAGGTGACCACTCCATCTTCCTCCAACGCCTCTCCACCGTCGTCTAGCTGGGTGGGACTGCACTCACCTGGTTCCATTCTTATCTATCTAATCGTAGCCAGAGAATCACCTGTAATGGCTTCTCTTCATGCTCCCGCATCTTTACCTCTGGTGTCCTCCAAGAATCTATCCTTGGCGTCCTCCTATTTCTCATATACATGCTGCCCCTTGGCGACATCATCCGAAAACACAGCGTCACTTTCCACATGTATGCTGATGACACCCAGCTCTACTTCAGCACCACTTCTCTCAACCCCTCCACAGTCTCTAAATTTTCAGACTACTTGTCCGATACTGGATGAGCAGAAATTTTCTCCAACTAAATATTGGGAAGGCCGAAGCCATGATTTTCAGTCCCCGCCACAAACTCCGTTCCCTAGCCACTGACTCCATCCCTCTCCCTAACATCTGTCTGAGGCTGATCCACACTGTTCGCAACCTTGGTGTCATATCTGACCCTGAAATGAGCTTACGACCCACATCCGCAGCATAACTAAGACCGCCTATTTCTACTTCCGTAACATCGCCCGTCTCCACCACTGCCTCAGCTCATCCGCTGCTGAAACCCTCATCCATGCCTTTGTTACCTCTAGACTTGACAATTCCAACGCACTCCTGGCTGGCCTCCCACATTCTACCCTACGTAAACTTGAGGTCATTCAAAACTCAGCTACCCATGTCCTAACTCTCACCAACTCTGCGTTCCTCCAACTCTGGCCTCTTTCTTCCTTCTCCCCACCATTGGCAAGTGTGCCTTCAGCCGTCTAATCCATAAGCTCTGGAATTCCCTCCCTAAAATTCTTCACCTCTCCACCTCTCTCTCTTGCTTTAAGACACTGCTTAAAATTTACCTCTTTGACCAAGCATTTGGTCACCTGTCCTAATGTCTCAATGTCAATTTTTGTCTGATTATGCACTCGAAGCACCTTGGGATGTTTTGCTACGTTAAAAGCAAGTTGTTGTTGCATTTACATCTGGTGGGGCAGTCAGGATTTTTTTTTAAACTTATGTTAATTGACCTGCCTCGGGATTTAAATAAATATCTTGCATTTATATAGCACCTTATGTCTTCAGGATGCCTCAAAGCACTTTACAACCAATGGATTACTTTTACAGTGAGTCACTGCTGTAGACAAATGCAGCAGCCATTTTAGACAGCATGGTCCCTCAAACAGCAAATGTATGAATGGCCACATAATGTTTTTGGTGCTGTTGGTTTGGGGAGGAATATTGACCAGGACAACAAAAGAACTTTGTGCTCCTCTTCAAATAGTGCCATCAGATCTATTATACTCACATGGCAGCAGATAGGACCTTGAAGTACAACACCTCCAACAATACTGAACTAAAATGTCAGCCTAAATTACGTGCTCAAGTCCATAGTGGGTCTGGAATTCACAGCCTTGACTGACACTCACCTATTAGTAAGGCTTCGAAGCGAAGTTATGCTAGTGGCTGCACGTTATTCTTCCTAGCAGAGCTATGTTTTTCGGCCAGCTGTATTTTAGGGTCGATTCACACTATAATTGCAGTGTCAGTGCAAAGCAGCTTTGCTTCACACCAACGTCTAGTTACAGTGCAAACAGCCTGAACCTGGACTGAGACATACTTGACATTGAAGGAAAGCAGAATGAGACTCCCTGTAGGAAGCAGCATCACTCCACTTTGCTTTGAAGTTAGCTTGAACCTTATCACCCGATTTATACACCAGAATTTTCACATCAGTGTAAAGCTGAAACCACTTTGCACGATGCTACACTTGTGCAAATGCACTGCTACTGTTAAGAGTAAAGAATTGAGCTCATGTACTCTACCAACAACAAAACCATTCAAAATTAAGTTCCACACGATCCAATGAACTTTCTGGATGAAGGCTAGCTTGGTTTTGCTCAGGTCTGAAGTTAATCTGCACTTCATCAGTGTTCTTTTGGTTTTAGTGCAGTCAGATGTCAGGCCTGACTCTCAAATTTCACAGCTATTTTTGCATTAAAGTATATTTGAAATCACATTTCATCAATGCAAAAGTTGTGTTATAACCAACGTTACCATTAAGCTGCACAGCAGTATGGAGGAGCCGCGTAGGCCACTCACAAGCTTTTACATGAGAGAAACTACATATGCGCGCAAATTTGAATGGCTTGCACAGCCAATTATAGGGGGCGCAGGCGAAAAAAAATTACAGGGAACATTGTTTTATAACTCCCCCATAACTGAATTTGGATTTTGTTCATAATGTGCAGTTGTACATGATCCTGCTTTTTAAGTTTATAAAGAATAAAATTAATATAATTTAGAAAAGATAAATGTAATACAGCAGAATTCAGTACAGCAGAATTCAGTAAACATGAGTTTTTTTTTTAAATTGCCTTCACAAATTGATGCATTTACACCAATGTTCCAATGTAAAACTTGTAACAATATTGTTTCTACTTCAGCATGTAAAATTTAAAAGTAGGCTTGAAATTAACACTATCTATGTAGGTAATAGTAGGAAAATGCTTCTAAATTATATGCCTTGGATAATTCTTCTTAAATGTACATTTGTTCTAAATGGAAAGTAAATTCAACATGAATTCTAGGATCAAGTACTTCTGGAGAAATTCATAAACCTATTATTTTCCCCCAACTCAAGTAAACAATTGATTAGTATGTTACACACATCAGCTGCCCATCTAACTTATTAAATACTAGCTGAAGTGCCCGGCGGTGCCGAGGCTTTTTCGAGGGCATGTTGTTGTTGGAAGAGTGAGAGAGCGAGAGCGACTGGGGGGGGGGGGGGGGGGGGGGGGAGAAAGGGAGGGCGGGGGGAAAAAGGGGGGGGGAAGGGAGTGGGGGAAAGGGAGGGCGGGGGGGGGGGAAGGGAGGCGGGGGAAGGCTGGGGACCCCCCCTGAGGGTCGCGGCCCCCCCCCCCCCAACCGAGGGTCGCGCCCCCCCCCCCCGAGGTGAAGACCGCCGATTGCGGCTGTGCGAGACGGCCAGGGTAACCGTTGACGCTCAGCAAGCCCCGCCCCCCGGCCGAGCCAGAGAGAGACGCCGCGTCTCAGCTCCTGCTGCGCGCGCACCCTTTAGTAAGGTAGCGGCGCTGGGCTGAGGCCCGCCCCTGCAGCCTTCGAGTGGGGCCAGGAGGTGCCTAGCTCGGGCATGGGTGCGGAGGAGAAGCCGAGGCTTCGAGGCCTACCTGGAAAAAACGGGGAAAGGTAGGAAAATTAATGAGATTAGATAAGTTAATTCGTTTCTAAATCATTTAAAAAAAAAAAACAGTATGTGTTTTAAAAGCAACGTTTTTTTTAAAGACGCAGAAAGCGGGAAAAAGAAAGGAAAAGTTTGGAATCAAGATGGCGGCGACTCACCTCGGTTCAGAACGATAAGGCCCGGCCACACACGCCAGCAACCCGGCGTACGATTGGTCGAGCTCGAGGTCACTCTGTCGCTAATGAGCGGATAATGAGATGCTAATGAGCGGAATGTTGAAGGTTTTTGGGATACCACGGGCGCGATTTTAGCCCAGCCGAAACGTAAATACGCTTAAAAGCGTCTCGGAAGCGTAAGCTTTCTTTGGAGGTAACGCGCGCGTAGGTACGCCCTGTAACTTTCGAGCCGACAGAACGACAGATTTATATATATATATATACACACACACACACAGATGCTAGATTGTAATCATTACATTTGCTACATTTGAACCTCAATACATACTATAAAGAATCTCCACCTAACTTCACTTTCATTCAAGTAATTTTTCAAATTAATTTGCTGCTTTTAATATAAAGCATTAAAATTATCGACTTACTCTCATCTCCATGTATGGTGGATCTTGGTCCAGCTCGATTTTATCTTGTGCTAACTTGGCCCTCTGTTCTTCAAGGAACCTTTCCAACTCATCTGCCATTGTCAGCAAAGTACCTTTAATAACATTTAAATTTATAAATTAAAATGTTGGCTCTGTGACTAAGCACAGTTCAGCTGAATGGAAACAAAGGGCGCAAAATTCAGATCATAGTGCCCATTTTTTGGGTGCTACGAGTGCCCTTAGAGCTCAAAAATGGCACACGCGGCACGCTCGCACACTTGCGAGGTGAATCGTGTGAGGGAACAGTAGCATAGTGGTAATGTCACTGGGCTAGTAATCCAGAGGCCTGGTCTAATGATCCAGAGATGAGAGTTCAAATCCCACCACGGCAGCTGGAGAATTTAAATTCAGTTCATAAAAAAAAAGGTTGTACCAGTAATGGTAACCATGAAACTATCGGATTGTCGTAAAAACCCATCTGGTTCACTAATGTCCTTTAGGAAATCTGCCATCTTTACCTGGTCTGGCCTATATGTGACTCCAGACCCACAGCAATGTGGTTGACTCTTAACTTCCCTCTGAAATGACCTAGCCAGTTGTAACAAACCGCTACGAAACACAATAATAAGAATGAAACTGGATGGACCACTCGGCACAGACTACGGCAACGACACACCCAGCCCAGTCAACCCTGCAAAGTCCTCCTCACCAATATCTGGGGACTTGTACCAACATTGGGAGAACGGTCACACAGACTAGTCAAGCAACAGCCTGACATTCATACTCACAGAATCATACCTTTCAGCCAATGTCCCAAACTCCTCCATCACCATCCTGTCCGGCAGGACAAATCCACTAGAGGTGGCGGCACTGTGGTATACATTCAGGCAGGAGTGGCCCTTGGAGTCCCCAACATCGACTCCGGACCCCATGAAGTCTCATGGCTTCAAGTCAAGCATGGGCATGGAAACCTCCTGCTGATTACCACCTATCGCTGACCCTCAGCTGATGAATCAGTACTCCTCCATGTTGAACACCACTTGGAAGAAGCACAGAGTAGCAAGGGCACAGAATGTACTCTGGGTGGGGGACTTCAATGTCCATCACCAAGAGTGGCTCGGTAGCACCACTACTGACCGAGCTGGCTGACTCCTGAAGGATATAGCTGCCAGTCTGGGCCTGCAACAGGTGGTGAGAGAATCAACACGAGGGAAAAACCTACTCGGCCTCATCTTCACCAATCTACCGGTCGCAGATGCATCTGTCCATGACAGTATTGGTAGCAGTGACCACCGCACAGTCATTGTGGAGACGAAGTCCCGTCTTCACACCGAGGACACCCTCCATCATTGTGCTATGTGGCACTACCACCGTGCTAAATGGGATAGATTCAGAACAGATCTAGCAGCTCAAAACTCGGCATTCATGAGGCGTTGTGGGCCATCAGCAGCAGTAGAATTGTATTCCACCACAATCTGTAACCTCATGGCCCAGCATATCCCTCACTCTACCATTACCATCAAGCCAGGGACCAACCCTGATTCAATAAGGAGTGAAGAGCATGCCAGGAGCAGCACCAGGCGTACCTAAAAAAGAGGTGCCAACCTAGGGAAGCTGCAAAACAGGACTACATGCATGCAAAAAAGCAGAAACAACATGCTATAGACAGGGCTAAGCGATCACACAATCAACAGATCAGATCAAAGTACTGCAGTCCTGCCACATCCAGTCGTGAATGGTGGTGGACCATTAAACAACTAACGGGAGGAGGAGGCGCCATGAATAGCCCCATTCTCAATGATGGTGGAGTCCAGCAGGTGAGTGCAAAAGACAAGGCTGAAGCATTTGCAACCATATTCAGCCAGAAGAACCAAATGGATGATCCAGATCGGCCTACTCCCCGAGATCCTCACCATCACAGAAGCCAGTCTTCAGCCAATTTGATTCACTCCACGTGATATCAAGAAACGGCTGAGTGCACTGGATGCAGCAAAGGCTATGGGCCCCGACAACATCCCGGATATCATGCTGAAGACTTGTGCTCCAGAACTAGCCAAGCCTCCAGCCAAGCTGTTCCAGTACAGCGACAACACTGGCATCTATCCAACAATGTGGAAAACTGCACAGGTATGTCCTGTCCACAAAAAGCAGGACAAATTCAATCCGGTCAATTACTGCCCCATCAGTCTATTCTCAATCATCAGCAAAGTGATGGAAGGTGTCATCGACAGAGCCATCAAGCGGCACTGACTCAACAATAACCTGCTCACTGATGCCCAGTTTGGGTTCCACCAAGACCACTCGGCTCCCGACCTCATTACAGCCTTGGTCCAAACATGGACAAAGGAGCGGAATTCCACAGGTGAGGAGAGAGTGACTGCCCTTGACATCAAGGCAGCAGTTGACCGAGTGTGGCATCAAGGAGCCCTAGTAAAACTGAAGTCAATGGGAAATCTCTTCACTGGCTGGAGTCATACCTAGCACAAAGGAAGATGGTCAAAGGTCAATCATCACAGCCCCAGGACATCGCTGCAGAAGTTCCTCAGGGCAGTGTCCTAGGCCCAACCATCTTCAGCTACTTCATCAATAACCTTCCCTCCATAAGGTCAAAAATGGGGATATACTGCACAGCGTTCAGTACCATTCACAACTCCTCACATAATGAAGCAGTCCATGCCCGCAAGCAAAAAGACCTGGACGACGTTCAGGCTTGGGCTTATAAGTGGCAGGTAACATTCACACCACAGAAGTGCCAGGCAATGACTATCTCCAACAAGCGAGAGTCTAACCACTGCCCCTTCTCGTTCAACGGCATTACCATCGCCGAATCCCCCACTATCAACATCCTGGGAGTCACCACTGACCAGAAACTTAACTGGACCAGCCACATAAATACTGTGGCAACAAGAGCAGGTCAGAGGCTAGGTATTCTGCAGCGAGTGACTCACCTCCCAACTCCCCAAAGCCTTTCCACCATTTACAAAGCACAAGTAAGGAGTGTGATGGAATACTCTCCACTTGCCTGGATAGGTGCAGTTCCAACAACACTCAAGAAGCTCGACACCATCCATGACAAAGCAACCCACTTGACTGGCACCCCATCCACCACCTTAAACATTCACTCCCTCCACCAGCGGCGTACCATGGCTGCAGTGTGTACCATCTACAAGATGCACTGCAGCAATTCACCAAGGCTTCTTCGGCAGCAGCTCCCAAACCCGCAACCTCTTCCACCTAGAAGGACAAGGGCAGCAGGCATATGGGAACACCACCACCTCCAAGTTCCCCTCAAAGTCACACACCATCCTGGCTTAGAAGTATATCGCCGATCCTTCATCGTCGCTGGGTCAAAATCCTGGAACTCCCTATCTATGATGGGAATACCTTCACCACACGGACTGCAGCGGTTCAAGGCGGCGTCTCACCACCACCTTCTCAAGGGCAATTAGGGATGGGCGATAAATGCTGGCCTTGCCAGCGACGCCCATATCCCATTAAAAAAAAATTGAATAAAAAAGATGCCATGTTCCTGAGTGCGTTAGCGTGCGCAGAGTGAATGCCCGCCAGAAGTAAGCAGAGCAGGCAGATCATGACGTCAATCAGCGTGCAATGCTGATTTGACGCCAACGCTGCCATTTTGGAGCTCAATGCTTTAGCTAAAGCCCTCTCTTAACCTCCCACAACTGAGCAGACGTTCAGCAGCAGGAAGGAGCCCCACCAGCAGTATTTAAAGGGATCATCAACTACTTACTTACAGGTTAATAGCTACAGTTCTACAAGTATTTGGTGCTTTCTATTGTTTAAAGTTTCCAAAAAGTCTACAGGGAGGTGTAGCAGGTGAAGGACTGTTTCCTGCATTCAAGGCTTCTGCACAAACCACTTGCTGCCAGACATGGGTGCACGAGTAGGAATTCACCTTTGAATACAGCAGGACTTGAGAATGAACAGAGGGCACGCAGAGCAGGACAAGGGGTGAGAAAGGCTCTCATCAGGAGGCCATATCCGCCCAGGGTGTTCAGGAAGCAATTCTCCTACCTAAACCTCAGCGAGGAACAATGGCCCAGAAATTCGGGTCGGGGGCTACCCGCGGGTGCAAGCCCCCGACCTGCACTTACCTAGCGCGCCGGCCGTTGAGCTGTGGGCCCGCATGGTATTCCGATCCTAGGCCTGCTCAAACTGCTGGCGTGCAGTGCTTGCGTATCCCAGGGGCGCAGTTAGTTTGATGCGTCCCCTGGGATCACATGGGCCATGGGGAGCCAATCGGAGCTGGGAATGCTTCATTCATAAGTTTGACAGGAAGTGCTGTCAAACTTAGAAATACTACGAGCCCCAAAACATCACTAAATCTTCAAATAATTTTTTTTTTTTTTTTAAATCACATTTTTTAAATAAACTATAAATTACATGAAATAACTATTTTAAACAATAATTTACATTTTTGTAAAAAATAATTTTATTTTCTAATGGGGCTAAAAATAAACTTACCTTTCTTTAAAGTATTTAAAAATAATAAACCTGTGGAAAAAATGTTTTAATTTTAATTAATTCACCACTTACCTTGTAAAAAGCAGGCCTTGCGACTGCTTTTTAAATGTCTAACTTCTGGAGACTTACCTTCCCGGGAAAACCTGCAAAAAAAGCGTAAGTTCGATGCGCACGCGCTGCCTCTCCTGCGCACGCGTTCGACCTCTTAACCCCTGCTTTCAGGGGAACGGAAGTGCCGGTTTCCCGCGCATGCGCAGTGCATGCAGGAAACCGGCACTTCCATTGGGCTTACGGGCGAGTACCCCGTACGTACTCACCCATGGAGACCCGAAGTTCTGGGCCAATGTGTGAGACGTCTGCGCTTCAGTAAGGATGTCCTCACTGAAATCTGCTACCTGCTGCAGCCACAACTGTAACCTCAGGGCAGGGCAAGGACCGCATTGTCAGTGACTGTGAAGGTGACCCTGGTGATGAACTTTTATGCATCGGGCTCCTTCCAGGCTGGAGCTGAAGATATTTGCAACATCTCGCAGTTTGCCATCCACTGTTGCGTAAGGGGAGGTCACTGAGGCTCTCTATTTAAAGAGGTCATTCTCTCTTGCCAGACAGTATCAGGCGGAGCAAGCTCACGGCTTTGCTAGGATTGCAGGCTTCCCCATGGTGCAGGGTGCTATTGACTGCACGTACATCACTTTGCAGGCGCCGCAAGTCAACTCTGCGATGTACTGGAACTGAAAGGTATTCCACTCCCTCAACATCCAGCTGTTGTGCGGCCATAGGCAGTGAATTATGCAGGTCAATGCCCGGCATCCTGGCAGCTGTCATGATGCCTTCATTCTGCAGCAGTCTGCTGTGCTATCTGCATTTGAACTACCACAACATTTTCTAATGTTAAATTTCGCACATGCGCGAAACTGTGAAGGGGCTGCACATCCAAAAAAATTAGGGGAACATTGCTGGTAACCACAACCCCAATTCCCCATTCACCAACCATACCACACCTTACCTTCCCTCAGTCATTGGTCACAATGCAAAAATAAAAGCCAACACAAATAAACATTCCAAACCATACCATATTGCATACAAACGTCAACTAATCATCCTTGTGCATTCCCTTAGTGCCTGCCTTTTGTGTGCCTTTGCCAGGCCAAGTGCTCTTACGCGGTGCTACCCCAGTGGCTGCAGCATGGCTGGTGGAAGGCTGCTGACTTTCAGTGGAGGAGACTGCAGATGGCCTTGGAGGACAACCTCAAGCAGCTTTGGGCCGGACTGCACCATCTTGACATGGACGGCAGCAGTCTGGACTGGCTGGCTGACAGGATGACAGTGCCCTTGCTGTTGCCTGAGAGGACAGCAAGTTCGTGCTCCATGGACCCACTGCCACTCCCCCGGGGCGGCACCTCAGCAATCCTAGTAATCTATTGGAGGAAAGATTGTTGAACTGCTGCGACACCCTGCAAGTTTCTTTAACACTAGAGTCCAGAGCCATGATGGCAGCACTCTGAGCTTCCACCGCAGCACTCAGATGTTGGGTGGCTGCTGCTTGTGCTGCAATGGAAGCTGAGACATCGGTCATCAGGCGCTGCATCATGGTTGGATCCACAAGTGTGCTAATGGAGTTAGCCAGCACTTCCATGCTGGAAAAGGATAGGCTCCAAGCTCTGCGCCAATTTGGTGCCGGACTACTCCATGCTTCTTGACATTGAACACAGGCTTTCTGGCAGGCTATCCAATACATCAAGCATTTCATTGTGCATACCCATCAGCCTTCTTTTGTAGCCTGCCCCATTGAAGTGCTCATCTGATTTTTCTGCAGCAGAACTCGTGTGCAAGCTCCCCCTCCGGGAGGATGGAATCAGTAGCGAGGGTATGGAGCTTGTGGCGGCCTTCCCAGTGTTTAATTGGAGGAAATAGCAGCTAATCCAAGACTGGATATCGGTCAAGCAGTCTGACAATACAGAGGTAGTGGAGAGGTAGATAGCACTGAAGGAATTTTCCCCTTTAAAAATCCCATATCAATTACATGCGATCCCTCACAAGCTTCCCTATGTCAGCATATTAAATATTAGATTTTTAAATTAGGCAAGATTCTTAAGAAAGCATAGTCAAAATCCCGCCACCACCTACAAGGCACAAGTCAGGAGTGCGATGGAATACTCTCCACTTGCCTGGAAGGGTGAAACTGCAACAATACTCAACACCATCCAGGACAAAGCAGTTCGCTTGATCATCACACCATCCACCAGCTTAAACATTCATTCCCTCCACCACCAGCATACTGCAGTGTGTACTATTTACAGGATGCACTGCAGCAACTCGCCAAGGCTTCTTTGGCAGCACCTCCCAAACCTGTGACCTCCATCACCTAGAAGGACAAGGGCAGCAAATGCATAGGAACACCACCACCTCCAAGTCCCCCTCCAAGTCACACACCATGCCAACTTAGATATATTGTTCATTCATCGTCACTAGGTCAAAATCCTGGAACTCCCTCCCTAACAGTGTTCTGGGAGTACCTTCACCACGTGGACTGAAGCAATTCAAAAAGGCCCACCACCTTCTCAAGGGCAACTCGCAATAAATTTTGGCCTTGCCAGCGACGTCGATATCCCAAGAATGAATTTTAAAAATGGCCTGAATTTTGCGGTGGGTAGGATGGCGTACTCTTGAGTACGCCATAATACCACCTTTGAAATCAACCGCAAGTTCAGAATTTCTGCATGCATGCGCTAAATCCCGAACTTGCGGTCTATTAACGTACGCATTGACAGGCCATCCACTCCACCACCAAAAACCTAATTGTTGGTGCAGAGTTGGCTATTTGCCCACCAACTGCCCAGCAATTACATACGGAAATTTTACAGAAACGGGGAAGTTTTCATCAGTTCGAGTGATTTCAGTGATTGCCTGCTCTGGGGAGTTCCACAGCGCAGTCTGTGCCAAAGCAGGGAATGACTGACCGTAACTTCAGGATTTCCATGTTTATCTGTGCATGCACTAGATCCTGAAGTTACGGCCAGTTTCAGAGGGGTAATGACGGCAAACGCTGGCAGTTTCACTGTCATTACCACTGCAAAAATCAGGCCATTGTTTCATTCGAAAGACATCACCCCCCCCCTCCAACAGTGCTGTACGCCCTCAAGTACTGCTTCAGTCTAGATTATGTGCTTAAGTCTCTGGAGTGGAGCTTAAATCCATGACCTTCTGATACAGAGGCAAGAATATCAACACCGAGCCAAACTGATAACTGTACCCAAAACATTGACTATCCTTCTCACTTTACAGTACTGTCCGACCGGTGTACAGGAAACTCTCGTTTAAACGGCACCTAAATATCCGGAATTCTCTATTAACCAGCAAAATTCTCGCGCCAAAAACACCTCAATAACCGGCAATGTTGCCGAATCTGAGTCCGAGTCTCCCGCGGTGGCCGATTTAGTCAGTGGGGGTAGTTCTCCAAACTGCCACTACTCGGCTTCTTGGCGCTGTCGGAAGTCGGAGCACCTCAAAAACCCTGTATCAGGAGTCTGACTCTCCCGCGTTGCCGGTAGTCTCTTCCAATCCGCCATTTTACAGGGGGACTGTGTATCTCCCACGCTGCTGGTAGTCATTGCATCGCATTATGGAAATCCCAAAAGTTGGTCCAAGCAAAAGAGAGTGGTGTTAACTTTAAAACAGAAAATCGACATATGCCAATTACTAGAAAGGGGAGAGAAGCGTATCAACATTATGAATGAATTCAAAATCGGTTCGTCAACAATCTACGACATCAAATCGCAGAAGGATAAGCTGCTCAAGTTTTATTCAAGCTCGGAGACATCTAAGAGTGTAGAGAAACGGCGTATGCTTCGTAAGCCTAAGCTTGAAGAGCTGGATACCGTGATTTATGAGTGGTTTTCTCTTAAGCGTTCGGAGGGTGTTCCGATTTCTGGACCTATGCTAATCGAAAAAGCGAAGGATTTCTACGCAAAGATGGAGCTCACTGACAAGTGTGCTTTCTCCGAGGGATGGCTAACGTGCTTCAAGGTACGGCACGGGATATGACGACTCGATATTTCCGGGGAGAAGAAATCAGCTGATCATGACGCCGCAGAAGAATACTGCGATTATTTCAACTGGATTGTGCAACATGATTTGTCGCCAGCACAGCTATACAATGCCAATGAAACTGGCTTATTTTGGAGGTTTTTGCCAGAATCAACGCTTGCTGGGGTTACTGAGTCTAATGCTTCAGGTTACAAGAAAAATAAAGATCGTGTAACCGTGCTAACATGTGCGAACACTGCTGGATCACACTGGGTTAAACTTCTCATCATTGGGAAGTATAAAAATCCCCATGCATTTAAAAATGTGAGGCACTTACCTGTTGAGTACAAAGCTCAAAGAAATGCTTGGATGGATAAGGAAATCTTTTCGAATTGGTTGCATTGTGGCGGTACCACCGGTTGTCCCTTACATTGGGATATACAGAATTCCCTTTAACTTACCTTTAAATGTATCTGTTACTGCACTCAGGCTTCATTCCTGTACTCTGCGTTATGACATCAGAGCTCGGAACCTTCCAACAGTAGAGCTCGGAACCTGCTGGCAGTTGAGCTGGGAAACTTCTAGTCAGTCCTCGTGGCGTCCCCGCTGGGGAAAGACCTACACCATGGTGCTCCTACAGTCAGCCATCTTACCTGCTACCTTACCTATTGTATTTAACCTGTTCCTGTAAATAAACAACTTATTTAGAGTTCGTCGAAGTCGAACTCGATTATTTAGTGGCGATGCACACAAATCGCTACACTATCATATTTTTGTTCCATCTGTGAGGGAACATTTCCGTAGAATAGGGAAACCTGAAGATAGCAAATGCATTTTATTGCTTGATAATTGTAGAGCCCATCCGCATGAATCCGAGTTGGTTTCAGGAAATATTTTCACCATTTATTTGCCACCAAATGTAACTTCTCTCATACAACCCATGGACCAGGGCGTTATCCAAAATCTCAAGTGTCATTACAAGAAAGACTTCCTACGTAAACTGATAAGCTAAGATGACAATATTCACGCATTTCAGAAGGAATACAATCTTAAAGATGCCATCTTTAATGCTGCATGTTCCTGGAACTTGGTGAACGGTCACACTTTGAGACAAGCCTGGTGCAAATTGTGGCCTTCTGTAATGTTTGCTGAAGGTTCTTCTTCAGGAGGAATTTCATGGGTTCAATGCTCATCCCAAGAGGAGTACAGTAATGGAAATGGCTGGCATAATGAAAAATGTAGGCCCAGCAAACCCTCTATGTAACCTCAGTGAAAGTGATATTGAGCAGTGGGTTGATGCAGATAGAGAAGTTGCTGTTGTGCATATGCTAAGTGATGATGAAATAATGGAGAATGTTTTGAATCCAAAGAAAGAAAAGGAAAGTGAGATGGAAAGTGAAGAGGATGAGATTTCTGAAGAGAACAAGATTCCTTGGGCTAAAGCTGCAGAAGGATTTGCTTCATTCCTCAAATTTGCTGAAAGGCAGCCTTGCTATTCTGCCCAAGAAGTTATGCAACACCATATTCTGCATTCCACCTTTCTACAAAAAAGGCAAGAGTCCACTAAGCAAGCAGACATCCGGGACATGTTTAGGAAAGCTTCCAAAAGAGTTGAAGCAGTGGAAGTGCCTGAAGAATCTGTTGAAGTGCATGATCCTGATGACCCAGCTGGCATGGATATTCCTGATGAACCAGCTGACTTGGAATAAGTGTACAGTCAACTACAGTACTGTATACAGTCGTTTACTGTATAAGTTTTGTTTTACGGTTAAGTAATTAAAGAGTTATGGATTACCTTCAACTGGCAGTACTGTACTTAAGCATCTTCCACCATCCATTTAACCCAACATTCTGCAGGTGAGTACCCAATTACTGTATACTGCACATTTCTTGATTTTTTTATTTTTCTTTGTTAAAAATAGCCTCGATAGATAACCCTCTCCATCATCCGGAAATTTTGATAAACCGGCAACACGCCGGTCCCGGATAAAAAAATGTTTCCTGTATTTGCAGCATTTTCTGCTTTTTGTTACAATAGATCAATCACATGGCTGATAGAAAATAAAAATATGACACTTCAATACCTGTTTAAGATGCAAGTAACTCCCTCCCCCAAAATCTTATTTCTAGTTTTAACAACATTATTAGAGCAAAAAGAGTCTTCCACAGCAGATTTGCAGACAGCATAATCCATATAGATGACATGTATTGATATCCACACTAAAGATCAACTGTTTGTTAATCATTAGATTTATAAGCCAATAAGCAAATGCTGATTACTAGGAAATAAGTTAGTATAAGTAATAAGGCTGGAAAAATGTGAGACTTGACAAACAGGAACAATTCTGTATATTATATATTTTCTATATCTTATCCATCACCAATCACCCCACATTCTATCCATCACCAAGACTGTTTTCTTCCACCGATTGCCCACCTATGCCCTACCTCAGCCCCACTGACACCGAAACCCTTATCCATGCTTTTGTCACCTCAAGTCAATTTCTCCAACATCCTCCTTGCTAACTTCCCATTCTCCAAAAACTCAGCCATCTGTATAAGCTGCCCGACACCAAGTCCAGCTTGCGCATCAATTCCTGTCCTTGCTGACCTGCATTGGCTCTCTGGCATCTGGAATTCTCTCCCCAAATAAGCTGTGGATGCTGGGACAATTGGCGCTTTCAAAACTAATTTGTTAGGAAAGGGTATCAAAGGATATGGAGCGAAGGCGGGTAATTAGAATTGACGTACAGATCAGCCATGATCTAACTGATAGCAGAACAGGCTCAAGGAGCTGAGTGGCCTACTCCTGTTCCAATGTTCCTACAGCCCCCAATCCTTCCATGGTCTTGCCTCACTTCATCTCATCTCTGTAACCTCCTCCAGCAATTATATCCCTTCTCTTCATTCTCTAACTGTGACCTTTTTGTGCATCTCACCCTCATTTCACCACCTTGACCCCAAAGAAGTCCCTTCTTCAACCCCTCTACTCTCCCTGCACCTTTAGAAACTTTTTTCAACCAAGCTTTCAATCATCTCTCCTAACACTCACTCCATGGAACACACTTTCCTTTATCTCATTTAATAATTCTTTATTATTTTGTTCCGCCCCACACCACCGCCACCTCCCTCTCCAACTTGCAAAACACTTAGTAACATTTTTTACATCAAAGCACTATATAAAGGCAAATACATCTCTATATCAAGATCTAAAAATAGATAGGTTATTTTCCATCAGGAAAGGGCAAGAGATGGAAAAATAACCTGGCTCCACAGAATGGCGCACTCGTTGTCAGGCAACTTTAGTACACAAACCTCATCGGCACTGAAACCAATCCCCGGACGACTTGCAGTCAGTCAGCGGGATGGTACTACAAAATGTAATTAACGCTGAAGGAAATTATTTTTTAAGCAGCCGTTCACCAACGAAGCGAAATATAAACATGCAGCACGACAGCTGTCAAGACGATGAAACGCGTATCGAAGGGACTCGCCGCTCCGGGCTGAAGCCGAGCAGTCAAGCAAAGCGGCTCGGCGCCACCTCTCCACAACACCGACAGACAGCGGCGCTCACCTTCCAAACGGCCTGCCCGTCAACACGGGGCCGTGAACAAAGTCACCACCCGGAGAGAAACGGTGAAAATGGGGAAAGCGTGGAGCAGAAACGGACAGGACAACGGGCTCACGTCCTGCTCATTTTGGCAAAGCTCTTGAGCAGAATATCAGCTTGAAAAGCAGAGGCGGGTTTGCCGCCGCCGCCCGCCCCTCGCGCTCTTCACTGAGGATTTAAATCAGGCTGCTCGAGAGCACTGCCACCAACATTCCATCCACATCGCTCACTCCTCCTACCCTCACTCTCCAGGCCCATCATGCATCGCAACCGTTCGGAACCAAGGAGCCTTTATTTTTTTGGTACAATAACAGCGGCTTTGGCAAAGGGAGAGCCAAGAGTGAACTGTGGAGCTGACTTGCCTCCGTGTCTGCGGGTGCTTCCCTGCTGGGCTGGATGATTAATGCTGAAGAAGCTTCCCATTGAAGAGCTCGATCTCTCGTCATTTATTTTTATTCAGTCATTTCTCATTCATTTTTATACTTAGCCATTTTTCTTTATTTTCCGCAGCAATGTTATGTTTATTTTGTTCGAGTTTATTGTTTATTTTCCCCAGTCACGTTTTGTTTATTTTTAATGTTTCCAATTGTTTACTTTTATTTAGTTTATTTCCCCCCAGCGATCTTTTGAAAGTGACAGCACTCAACGATCTTTAGATTCCAAGACTTGAGCACATAACCTAGGCTGGCTTAAGTGCAGTATTGAGGGAGTGCTGCACTGTTCGATGTGTATCATTCGGATGAAACGTTAAACTGAGGCCCAATCCACTACTTCTCAGATATAAGTAAAAGATCCCATAGCTTTAGTCGAAGAACAGTGCAGTTTTCTCAGTATCCTATCCAACATTTATTCCTCAACCAATACCATATAAAACACATTATCTGGTCATTTATCTCATTGCTCTTTGTGGCACTTTGCTGTGTGCAAATTTGATGCACATTTGCCTATATTGCAACAGTACTTTGTTGGTTGTGAAGCACGATGGGACATATTGTGGATGTGAAAGGTGCAGTATAAATTCAAGTTCTTTCTGTATTTTGAGGCAGACCACACTGTAAATCACAATATCACCAAAAAATATTCCAAATGATACTAAATTCTGTTCCATTTCATACTTGAATGTGCATTCTTATGTTATAACTTTGTATACTACACAGAGGTGTTAGAAGAAGAAATGTTTGAAATAAATAATTTATTGCATTAAAAAGAACCTTTTTTATATTTTAGAAAAAAAACTTCATTGCCTATACGTGAGAAATTAGAAGATCCTATTTTTAATGAACACAGCAAGGTCCCACAAACAACCAGATAATCTGTTTTGGATGTTGTTTGGGGGCTAAATGTTGGTCAGGACACCTGGACCCCAAGAGAACAGGCTCAAGGGGTTAAATGTCCTACTCCTGTTCCTATATTCCTAGACCTCTGCTGCTCTTCCGTGGGATCTTTTACATCCACCTGAGAGGGAAGATGCTGTCTCAGTTTAACATCTCATCCGACGCAGAGATTGTCAGTCAAAGGCTAACTCAGGTCATGCATTATGAGGGGGTTTGCTAGAGCAAGTGGGAGAAACTGTTTCCTCTGGCAAGTTGGTCGATAACCAGGGGTCATAGTTTTAAAATAATTGGCAGAAGAAGTAGCGGGGAAATGAGGAGAACTTATTTTCACACAGAGGGTTGTTGCGATCTGGAATGCACTACCTGAAAGAGTGGTGAAAGCAGATTCCATAGGAAATTTCAAAAGGCAATTGGGCATGTACTTGAAGAGGACTAATTGACAGGGTTATAAGGAAAAGGCTGGGTTGTGGGACTAAATTGGACAGTTCTTTCAAAGAGGCACGATGGGCCAAATGACCTTCTCCCAACCCCACTTCCTTCTGTGTCCTCCCCTTGAAAAAACTCTCCTCAAGTCACTTACAACTGCACTTTGAAATTCCCAACTGTCTAGCCTTTGGCCTTCCATTCACCATGACATTTCTGCAGCTATCGATCTGTTCAATCACACCCTCACCTCGACCTTTAATGCCCTAGTCCCCATTAAAACATTACTAACTCTCACCTTGGTCATTTCCCCGGTATGGCTCTCAAATCCATTCCCTTAAGTCCAAGGGACGCAGACTTGAATGTTTATGGCAGACAACTGGGTTAGCCATTCATCGTCAGATCTGGCTGAACCACATAAAGCACTATCGGGCCCTGCTCTCCTCTGCCAAAACTGCTCACTATTCCAGGATCATCCTGGAATGCAAAGTTAACCCCCGGCTTCTCTTCACTACAAACCGTCTTCTTAAACCCCTCTCACCTGTCTCCTCCACCCTCACCTCCAACAACAAGTACGTGGAGCTCATGGATTTCTTTGTCACTAAGATTGAGACTATACGTTCAGCTGCCTCTGCTGCTTCCTTGCCTCCTCCTAGTCCATCGGGCCAATGGTACCCCCGTGCCCTAGCCCTGAACTCGCATTTTTCTCTAGTTTCTCTCCTATCTCCCCTCATGCCCTCTCCTAGCTCATCTTGTCCATGAGACCCACCTCCTGCTCCCTGACCCTATTCCCATTAAACTACTTCCCTTCCTGCCCCCATGGTAGCTGATATTGTTAACGGTTCTCTCTCCTCAGGTACTGCCCCCCTCGCCTTCAAATCTGCTGTCCTCACCCCCTTTCTCAAAAAACCCACCCTTGACCCCTCTGTCCTTGCAAACTACCGCCCCATCGCCAACCTCCCTTTCCTCTCCAAAGTTATTGAATTTGGTGTCACCTCCCAAATGCCTATCTTTCCCGAATTTGTGAGTTTGAATCCCTCCAATCAGTTTTCCGCCCTTCCACTGTACTAAAACAGTCATTATCAAATGACATCCTATGTGACTGTGACCATGGTAAACTATCCCTCTTCGTCCTTCTCTACCCATCTGCAGCATTTGTCACGCCATCGTCCTCCAACGCCTCTCCTCCATTGTCCAGCTGGGTGAGACTGTACTTGCCTTGTTCCATTCTTATCTATTATATATGTATATATAAAAATTCATTAGAATAGGAATAGTGCCAGAGGACTGGTGGACAGCTAATGTAAAAAAAGGAGATAGAACAATCCCAGGAAACTATAGACCAATTAGCTTAATGTTAGTGGTAGGAAAGGTAATGGAATCCTTAATCAAAGAGGTAATAGAAAAACATCTAGAAACTGAAAATATAATAAAGTGTAGTCAGCTCAGATTCCAAAAGGTCATGCTTAACCAACCTTATTGAATTCTTTGAAGAAGTAACAGAAAGGGTAGATAAGGGTAATGCAGCTGATGTAATATATTTGGATTTCCAAAAAGCCTTTGATAAGATACTGCATGGTAAACTCACGACTAAGGTCAGAACAGGTGGAGTTAGGGGACAAGTAGCAGAATGGATAGCAAGCTGGCTACAAAACAGAAAACAGAGATGGGGTTAAAGGTAATTACTCAGATTGGCAAATGGTAAGAAGTGGTGTTTCACAAGGATTGGTGCTGGAACCACTGTTGTTCACTATTTACATAAACTATTTGGACATGGGAATCAGAAGTACAATTTCAAAATTTGCGGAAGACACCAAAATTGATGATGTAGTTATTACAGAGGAGGACAACGACGAATACAAGACATTAATAAACTTGTAGAATGGGCGTGTAATTGGCAAATGAACTTCAAGATAGATAAGTGCGAGGTAATACATTTTGGTAGGTAGAATAAGTAGGCAACATACACCTTGGAAAATAAGTGTCTAACTGGGGTAGAGGAACAGAGGGATCATGGGGTAAAGATACACAGATCACTAAAAGTAGCGATGCAGGTTAATAAGGCCATAAAAAAAGCAAACAAAGCACTCAGATTTATTTCTAGAGGGATAGAATTGAAAAGCAGAGAAGTTAAGTTAAACTTGTATGGAACTTTGGTTAGACCACTCTTGGAGTACTGTGAACAGTTCTGGTCTCCATATTATAAAAAGGACATCGAGGCACCGGAGAAGGTGCAAAACAGATTGACTAGAATGATACTAGAACTGAGAGGTTATACCTATCAGGAAAGATTGAACAGGTTGGGTCTCTTTTCTCTTGAAAAGAGAAGGTGGAGGGGTGACCTAATAGAGGTCTTTAAAATAATGAAAGTTTTTGATAGAGTGGATACAGAGAGAGTGTTTCCACTTGTGGGGAAGAGCAAAACTAGGAGCCATCAATATAAGATAGTCAACAAGAAATCCAATAGGTAATTCAGAAGAAATTTCTTTACCCAGAGAGTGTTTAGAATGTGGAACTCGCTACCACAGGGAGTAGTTGAGGGGAATAGCATAGATGCATTCAAGGGGAAGCTAGATAAGCACATGAGGGAGAAAGGAATAGAAGGATATGTTAATGGGGTTAGATGAAGAGGGGTGGAAGGAGGCTCGTGTGGATCATAAACATCGGCATGGACCTGTCGGGTCGAATGGCCTATTTCTGTGCTGTAAATACTTGTAATACTTTGTAATCTATCCAGTCGTAGCCAGAGAATCATCTGCCATGGCTTCTTTCCCACTCCCGCACCGTTATCTCTGTGTCCCCTCTTATTTCTCATCTACATGTTGCCCCTCGGCAACAGCATCGAAAACATGTCAGATTCCACATGTACACTGACGACACCCAGCTCTACCTCACCGCCACCTCTCTCAACCCCTCTACTGGCTCTAATTTGTCATACTGCTTGTCCGACATCCAGTGCTGGATGACAGAAATTGACTCCAACTAAATATTGGGAAGACCAAAGCCATTGTCTTCGGTCCCCACCACAAACTCCGTTCCCTAGCCACCGACTCCATCCCCCTCCCTGGCAAATGTCTGAGGCGGAATCAACTGTTCGCAACCTTGGTGTTGTATTTGACCCCGAGATGAGCTTCCGACCACATAGCTGCTCCATCACCAAGATCGCCGACTTCCACCTCCATAACATCGCCCGTCTCCGCCCTTGCCTCAGCTCATCTGCTGCTGAAACCCTCATTCGTCCCTTTGTTACCTCTAGACTTGACTCTTCCAACACTCTCCTGGCCAGCCTCCCATATTCCACCCTCCATAAACTTGAGCTCATCCAAAACTTGCACCAAGTCCTGTTCACCTATCACCCCTGTGCTCGCTGACCTACATTGGCTCTCAGTCCAGCAACACCTCAATTTTAAAGTTCCCATCCTTGTTTTCAAATCCCTCCATAGCCGTGCCCGTACCTATCTTTGTAACCTCCTCCAGCCCTACAACCCTCCAAAATCTCTGCGTTCTTCCAAACTGGCCTCTTGCGCATCCACGATCTTAATCGCTCCACCATTGGCAGCCGTGCCTTCAGCTGTCTCGGCCCTAAGCTCTGGAATTCCCTCCCTAAATCTCTCCGCCTCTCTTTCCTCCTTTAAGACACTCCTTAAAACCTATCATCTGTCCGAATATCTTCTTATGTGGCTCGGTGTCAAATTTTGTTTGCTAACGCTCCTGTTAAGCACCTTGGGATGTTTTACTATGTTAAAGGTGGTATATAAATGTAAGTTGTTGTTCTGTGCTGTAAGATTCTATGATTGTTTTATAAAAGCAAGATCACAATTGTTGCCCTGTGCATAACCTGCAACAATTTTTATTATCCTATCATTATAATGGAGCCACAACAATAAACATAGGCAGGCTGAAATTCTTGGATAGTTTGTGACATTACACTTCTATTACTAAACAGGAAATCTAGCCACTCACTATGAGCAATGTTACTGGAGATTTGCTGCTTCTTGATTACATTTAATAGAGACAATAGGGGCAAGTTATTTTTCTATTGATTGGTCGAGCAGGGTGACCCACCAGTCACCAATGAAAATCAAATGAAACAATAAAATCCAAATTATAAATAAAACCAAAGGAAACCTTAACAAATTCGAGTTACTTTTTCTGCTTCCCTAAATTCTTTGTGTTCTTTATTGTGTAAATTAATGGTCACAGTCACATTTACTCTTGGAGCAACACGACGATTTGGCCATTCAAAATGGGGACACATGGGTAAACCACTTTGAAAAATTATACCAGAAAAACACACTAAGACCAGAGCAACACCAAATATGCAAAAAACTGGAAAAGCTAGAAATGGCCATAAAAGATAACCAAAACCCGCTGGACGCCATAATAACAGAAAAAGAACTTCTTGAAAAACTCAAGGACCTGCGACCAGGAAAAGCCTGCGGGACAGACGGCATACTAAACGAGATGATTAAACACACAGACAACAAAATGAAACTGGCTATCCTAAAACTCTTCAACTTGGTTCTGAGTGTCGGTTATTTCCCTGATATCTGGAACAAAGGACTCATAACGCCCATATACAAAAGTGGGGACAAAATCGACCCAAACAACTATCGAGGCATCTGTGTAAACAGTAACCTGGGGAAGGTATTCTGTAGCATCATAAACAAAAGTCTTATAAACTTCCTTGAGGAGCACAATGTCTTGAGTAAAAGCCAAATTGGATTCCTGCCAAACTATAGAACATCCGATCATATCTTCACCCTACAGACCCTAATTGACAAACACGTTCACCATAACAAAAGCAAAATCTACGCATGCTTTGTAGATTTCCAGAAGGCTTTCGACTCCATCTGGCATGACGGTTTATTCCTGAAACTTATCGAAAGCGGGGTAGGAGGGAAAACATATGATGTAATTAAATCAATGTATACAAACAACAAATGTGCAGTTAAAATTGGAGACAAACAAACAAAATACTTCCCACAGGGGCGGGGGGTGACGCAGGGCTCGCCAATCTCACCGACACTCTTTAATATTTACATAAATGGATTGGCAAAACTACTTGAACAATCTACAGCACCCGGCCTCACCCTATATGAATCCAAGGTTAAATTCCTCCTCTATGCAGACGACCTGGTTCTGCTGTCACCTACTAAAGAGGGGCTACAGCAAAACCTGGACCTGCTGGAGTCGTACTGCCAGACATGGGCCCTGACAATAAATCCCCAAAAAACCAAAGTCCTTGTGTTCCAGCAAAGATCCAAACATCAGGGACCCAAAATAAATTTCACAGTAGGAACAACCAAAATTGAACAAACCACTAACTACACATACTTGGGCTTAAAAATCAGTTCTACGGGAAACTTCAAACTGGCTGTGAATGAACTGAAAGAGAAAGCAAGAAGGGCTTTCTATGCCATCAAAAAATCAATCCAAATTAGCATTTGGCTCAAAATTTTCAAATCAGTAATTGAACCAATTGCACTCTATGGCAGTGAGGTATGGGGACCGCTAACTCAACAAGAATTTGCAAAATGGGACAAACACCCAATTGAGATCCTACAATCAGAATTCTGTAAAAGTATCCTCCGGACTCAAAGGAAAACAGTAAACAATGCATGCAGGGCGGAACTAGGCCAATATCCATTAATAATCACTATCCAAAAAAGAGCCACCAAATTTTGGAATCACCTACAAATGAGCAATCCCCAATGCTATCACTACGACGCCCTGAAATGCCAAGAGCTGACCATAAAGAAGAATACCCTCAGTCAACTAGTCCTGGGACTCAGCGAAGTAACTACTAACAATACTAACAATAACCAGCCCCAGGACAGTGACAGGGTAACACAAAGAATTCGACCCAACACAATCGTCGCTAAGCAAAAGGAAAAATATCTGACATATTGGGCAGAAACAACAAAAACCCAAAGCAAACTCAATTGCTATTTGGCCCTAAACAGACAATACAACATAGCTGATTACCTGACCATGGTAAAGGATAACAAACTGAGAAGAACCTAGACAAGGTACAGACTTAGCGAACGAAAAAGGCAGACACAGGCAGACCAGGCTACCAAGAGAAGACAGGATATGCTCTCACTGCAGTCAGGGAGTAGTGGAGATAGAGATGCACTTCCTCACAGCCTGCGGAAAATATCAGGGCATCAGGGAGAATTTCTACCAAAAATTCTCACAAATATGCCCTGATTTCAGAAATCTGAATGACAACCAAAAACTCCCATTCCTACTGGGAGAGGAGAGAAGCTGTATAACACTGGCGGCACACTATGTTACAGCTTGCCACGAACAGAGGGACAACCAGTAAACTAAGAAAAGAATATATATAAACAATGCGAATGTATATTTATACACTCAGGGATATACCTGTTTATACGCTGTATGAATAGAACTGCGTTTATGTGCTAAACCATAAATGTATTTTGATGCTTTGGCAACATAAGATGTAACTTATCATGCCAATAAAGCGATTTGAATTGAATTGAATTGAGTAATGGGCTCCAACTATGGTGAAGGCCCCCTAGCTCCGGCTGCCCGGTTACTCCACTCGCTTCCTCTAGAGGGCGCCGTCACTCCTCGAGATTAATCGTTAACGGCCCCAAAGGCCTCACAATAAGACTTTTCCATTATATTCCGTTGTGTTAAATTAAATAAACACAAATAAAAGAGAACACAATACTTTGAGAATCTATTGTTAATGGGAATTATAATTTACCTCGAATGATATGGTCAGTGTTTGTTTATATCTTGTGTGTGAATGATTCTGCTTCCCCCGGCCGCCCCCGCGCGGTGGAGTGGGCGGTTCCAGTCCGCTGTCCTCGGGGTGTTTTTGACGGCTGGGCCGTGCTCGCATTGTTTTATTTTAATATTAATACTGGTGAGGAGGTGGGAAGAAGACGGCGTGGTGTGGGGGTGAAGGTGATAATTGGGAGAAGATGGCTGGTGCGAGTAGTAACGTCGCCCAGAAGACCTGGGAGCTGGCGAACAACATGCAGGAAGTTCAGAGCATCGATGAAATTTACAAATACGACAAGAAGCAGCAGCAAGAGATCCTCGCGGCCAAACCCTGGACTAAAGAGTAAGTGGGAAAGTTTGAATTGTCGCCGTCACTCCTGGTAGGATTAATATTTCAAGAGGAGCCGTTATCGAGACCTTTAGTAGGCCAGACCTTTGTTACATGATTATTAAAGACTTGCATACGGGGGTACGGTGGCATAGTGGTTATGTTACTGGACCAGTAATCCAGAGGCCTGGACTAATGATCTGGAGGCGTGAGTGCAAATCTCACCACGGCAGCTGGGGAATTTATATTCAGTTAATTAAATAAATTTGGAATATGGTCAGTAATCATAGGAATTTACAGCACAGAAGGAGGCCATTCGACCCAATGTGTCTGTGCTGGCCGAAAAAAGAACTAATCCCCACTTTCCAGCTCTTGGTCCGTAGCCCTGTAGCTTACGGCACTTCAGGTGCATCTCCATGTACTTTTTAAACATGATGAGGGTTTCTGCCTCTACCACCCTTTCAGGCAGTGAGTTCCAGACCCCTGCCACCCTCTGCGTGAAAAAAGTTGTTCTCAACTCAAGAACAGCAACTTGTATTTATATAGCGCCTTTAACATAGTAAAACGTCCCAAGGCGCTTCACAGGAGTATTATAAGACAACAAATTTGACACTGAGCCACATAAGGAGAAATTAGGGCAGGTGACCAAAAGCTTGGTCAAAGAGGTAGATTTTAAGGAGTGTCTTAAAAGAGGAAAGAGAGGTAGTGAGGCGGAGAGGTTTAGGCAGGGAATTCCAGAGCTTAGGGCCTAGGCAACAAGGAATAGCCACCAATGGTTGAGCGATTATAATCGGGGATGCTCGAGGGCAGAATTAGAGGAGCTCCCTTCTAATCCTTCTACCAATTACTTTAAATCTATGCCCCCTGGTTATTGACCTCTCTGCTAGGGTGAATAGGTCCTTCCTATCCACTCTGTCTAGGCCCCTCATAATTTTATACACCTCAATCAAGTCTTCCAAAGAAAACAACCCTAGCCTATCCAATCTTCCCTCATAGCTAAAATTCTCCAGCCCAGGCAACATCCTTGTAAATCTCTGTACCCTCTCTAGTGCAATCACATGTTCCCTGTAATATGGTGACCAGAACTGTATGCAGTACTCTAGCTGTGGCCTAACTAGTGTTTTATACAGTTAAAGCATAACTTCCCTGCTCTTATATCCCTCGGCTAATAAAGGAAAGTATTGCGTATGCCACCTTAATTACCTTATCTACCTGTCCTGCTACCTACAGGGATCTATGGATATGCACTCCAAGGTCCCTCTGTTCCTCTATATTTCTCGGTATCCTACCATTTATTGTGCATTCTCTTGCCTTGTTAGTCCTCCCCAAATGCATTTACCTCACACTTCTCTGGATTGAATTCCATTTGCTGCTTTTCTGCCCACCTGACCAGTCCATTGATATCTTCCTTCAGTCCACAGCTTTCTTCCTCACTATCAACCACATGGCCAATTTTTATATCATCTGCAAACTCCTTTAATCATGTCCCCTACATTGAAGTCTAAAGCATTGATGTATGCCACAAAAAGCAAGGGACCTATTACTGAGCCCTATTAGTCAGACACGACCTTCCCTTTACAAATCCATACTGACTCTCCTTGATTTATCCGCGCCTTTCTAAATGACGATTAATACTGTCCCTCAGAATTTTTTCCAACAATTTGCCCACCACTGAGGTTCGGCTGACTGGCCTGTAATTATTCGGTCTATATCTTTCTCCCTTTTTAAGCAACGGTACAATGTTAGCAGTCCTCTGGCACCACACCTGTAGCCAGAGAGGATTGAAAAATGATGGTCAGAGCCTCTGCTGTTTCCTCCCTTCTCTTAACAGCCTGGGATACATTTCATCCGGGCCTGGGGATTTATCTACTTTCAAAGAAGCTAAACTATCTCCCACTATGTTTATCTCATCTAATATTTCACACTCCTCCTACTTAACTACAATGTCTGCACCATCTCTCACTTTGTGAAGACAGGCACAAAGTATTCGTTAAGAACCATGCCCGCATCTTCTGCCTCCACACACAACGCTTCCTTTTTGGTCTCTAATAGGCCCCACTCTTTCTTTAGTTATCCTCTTGCTCTTTATGTATTTATAAAACATCTTTGGGTTTTCGTTGATTTTTACTTGCCAATGTATTTTCATGCCCTCTTTGCTTTCCCAATTTCCTTTTTTAATTTCACCCCTACACTTTCTATACTCCTCTAGGCTTTTTTGCCTTATCCTACCCTGTATGCCCCTTGACATCCAGGGGGCTCTAGATTTGGGAGTCCCACCCTTTTCCTTTGTGCAAACGTATTTGCACTGAACCCTCACTCTCTCCTCCTTGAATGCCTCCCACTGCTCTGACACTGATTTACCTTCAACTACCTGTTTCCAGTCCACTTTTGCGAAATCACATCTTGGCTTATTAAAATTGGCCTTTCCCCAATCGAGAACTTTTACTCCTGATCTCTTTGTCCTTTTCCATAACTACACTCAATCTAACTGATTTATGATCGCTACCACCAAAATGCTCTCCCACTTTTGCCCCTTCCACCTGCCCAGCTTCATTCCCTTAAAAAGTCCAGAATCGCCCCCTCTCTTGGGCTTGCTACGTACTGGCTAAAAAAGTTCTCCTGAATGCAGTTTAAGAATTCTGCACCCTCCATACCTTTTACACTGGTTCTATCCCAGTTAATGTTAGGTTTGTTGAAATCCCCTACTATTACTGCCCTATTGTTTTTGCACTTCTCAGAAATTTGTGCACATATTTGCTCTTCTATCTCCCTCTAACTATTTGGGGGTCTATTGTACACTCCAGTGTAATTGTCCCTTTTTTGTTCTTCACTTCAACCCATATGGCCTCATTTGTTGATCCTTCTAAGATATCATCCCTCCTCACAGCTGTAATTGTTTCTTTAACCAATATTGCGACCCCACCTCCTTTTTTTTATCCCCCTCTCTATCTCATCTGAAAACCCTGTACCCAGGAATGTTGAGCTGCCATTCCTGCCCTTCTTTCAGCCATGTTTCAGTAATAGCTATGATCTCATACTTCCACATGTCTATCTGTGCCCTCAGCTCATCTGTCTTATTCACTAGACTCCTTGCATTGAAGTACATACGGTTAAGCACTGCCAAACCCCTTTGTTGTCTATTTTCTAGCCTTTGTTTCCTCTGCCTTCTAAACTCACTTACTAATTTACTTCCTTCCATTTCCAGCTTTGCTTCTCTTCCTTCTGAATCTATGCTCCGGTTCCCATCCCCCCTGCCAAGCTAATTTAAACCCTCCCTAACAGCACTAGCAAACCCCACCCTCCCTAACAGCACTAGCAAACCCCACCCTCCCTAACAGCACTAGCAAACCCCACCCTCCCTAACAGCACTAGCAAACCCCACCCTCCCTAACAGCACTAGCAAACCCCGCCCAACGAGAATATTGGTTCTGGTCCTGTTGAGGTGTAACCCATCTGGCTTATACAGCTCCCCCAGAACCGGTCCCAATGCCTTAGGAATCTAAAGCCCTCCCTCTTGCACCATCTCTCCAGCCACTCATTCATCTGCTCTATCCTCCTATTTCTGTACTCACTAGCGTGTGGCACCAGGAGGAATCTGGAGATTACTACCTTTTGAAGTCCTGCTTATTAATCTCTTTCCTAGCCCCCTAATGGTGACCATGAAACTACTGGATTCTTGTAAAGACCCATCTGGTTCACGAGGGAAGTGCTTTAGGGAAGGAAATCTGCTGTCCTTGTCTGGTCTGGCCTATGTGACTCCAGATCCACAGCAATGTGGTTGACTCTTAATTTAGCAAGTCACTCAATTATACCAAACCACTACAAAGAAGTATACCAAGAATAAAACCGGACGGACCATCTGGCGTCGACCTAGGCACTAAACATGACAAAGGCAAACCCTGCAAAGTCCTCCTCACTATCATCTGGGGACTTGTGCCAAAATTCAGAGCTGTCCCGCAGACTAGTCAAGCAACAACCTGACATAGTCATACTCTCAGAATCATACCTTTCAGCCAATGGCCCAGACTCCTCCATCACCATCCCTGGGTATGTCCTGTCCCACCGACAGAATAGACCCACCAGAGATGATGGCACAGTGGTATACAGTCAGGAGGGAGTGGCCCTGTCCTACCTATGTTGTTGGTTCCTACATGGACCACAATAACTGGATCCTCCTACCTCCTTCTCCAAGTTCTTCTCCAGCTGTGAAGAGATGTCCTTAACCCTGGGACCGGCAGGGACTCCCAGTCGTGGCTGCAGAGAACAGTATCCCCCTGACCTCTACTATCCCCTACCACTACCACATTCCTCCTTGCTCCCCTGACTTGAGTGGCCTCCTGTACCACGGCGCTGAGGACCATTTGTTCTCCTGCACACCAGTAGCATGTAATGTTCCTCCTAATTTTACATTTGGGTGTGCGGTCCCTTTAACGGGGTGCGCGACCATTCAAATTTTTGCGCATGTGTGAAATTTCACATTGGAAAAGCCGGTCCTGCGCAGCTTGGAGGGAACGTTGGTAGCAAGTACCTTGTACCTGTTGGACAATGGCAAAGGCTGAGGCTCCTCCACCACTGCCTCTGCGGTCCCCTTACCTGCCTGAGTTGCAGTCACATCTTCCTGCCTCTGACCACTAACCAAATCTAAACCACTACCTATCCTGCCTCCTGCGTCAAAATGTCCAGGTGTCCCTTCCACCACCACCCCACCACCCCCCCCCCCCCCAACCACCACATGCATGGCAATATCTGCACCTCAGACTCCAGCTCAGTAACTCTGAGCCGAAGTTCCTCGAGTTGCTGACATTTACTACAATGTGGTTGCCCGAGATCAAGCTGCTCTCCACAAATTCCCACATGCAGCAGATGCGACACACCTCCTGCATGGCCAGCTCGGTCTAACCTTGTTTTATATGTTTAATCAATTAAAGTTTTATGTCATTAATTCACTTGGATTATTTTTAGTTTTTTTAAACTAATTTAACTAGTTTAAATAATCAGGTTTACTAAAGTGTTAGCTATAGGTTCCTAGTTTTAATTACTTATTGCCTCAAACTTATACAAACCACAAGTTTTAAAAGGCAAAAAGGAGCACCTCCTGCCCTCCTCTGCACCAAATTCCCACTCTCTCCAATTTCTCAACTTCCCACTCTGTTTACGATGCACTCAGTTAATGTTGCCATTTGTGGTTACACTCTGTGCCTATTTGAAACTTTTCCACAATATGTGAATGAACGTAGAAGGTAGAAGCCTAACAAGAAAATAGGTTTGCCTTTTAGTAACTTACTGATGGTTAAGCGTGAAAATTTACATATATTTGTATGGGAAAGATCTATAGTAGGTGTGTCCAAGGCCCGACAATCTGGCACACACAAATCAGTCCTCTTTGTACTTCTTCTTTAGCTTGTTTTTGAATGTTGCAGTTTAGAAAGGACAGTTCTTAGCATTTTTGCCTCCTTGGACAAATCCTAAATCAGTACACCAACATTTGCGTTAGTATCAGCAACTTTAGATATATGCAGAATAAGTTAGTGTTATATGTGGCTCCATGATGTGTACCTAAGTGTCCCACAAAGACAAGAAGCTTGGACACACTTAATCCAGATACAAAGCAGATAGTGTTTTCTTACCGTTTATTTGAAGACAACTGAATTCGCAAATTGCAACAGTGACCCAGTACAATAGTATTCCTTTTTCACAAACTTTGGCTGTCTATTTTCCACAGTAAGACATAGGCTGCAAATTTAATTCTGGAGGCGGGATGGGGGTGGGTCAGCTGGATTCTTTAAAGGGACCATGCACAATTTTATTTTGACAGTTGCTCTGTCAATGTTTGACAGCATTGAGGTGCTGCAAACACTGACGATCACTGCACAAATGTGAACACTTGCACCCAGGTTTTCCAATGACTCCCTCCATATGCTTATGAAGGGAGTCACAGCACGCAGGGAGGTTCTCTTCCCTTCCAAGGGCTGAAGAGATCTCCCAGGACACCAACTTACCTTGCACCTCCGCCCAACTCTCTCTCTACTTTATCACTACCCATCTCACTAGCCACCCTTCACACTCGCCCTCATCCTACTGCAAGTATACCAACTAACAACACACAAGGGTAGACACTTCTGCGGTTTAGCTTTCTGTTGCACATCGTTTCCCAGCCAAGGAAATTACACTGTTCTAGCCATGTGGACTAATTTTAGTAGAAAATGTCTTGCATGCACTCAATACAGGTAAATGTGCTTAACGTGTATATTTACACAACAAATATTAACCACCATTCAGTAACCAAGTAAGTAAATCACTCAACAATCATAGAAGACTTGCATACGCTGCTTTTCGTCTTGACAGTTTACTAATAAAAGTACAGAGGTTAAAGTACACATATAAACGCTGTATGAATTTGAGCATTGAAATCATGTGCCTGATTGCATTTCTGATTTTATAAATTTAAAAAAATTAAAAGGAAAGAACTTGCATTCATTTGGTGTCTGTCATTACCTCAGGACATCCCAACATACTTTACCACCAATGAAGTACTTTTGAAGTGTCGTTACTGTTGTAATGCAGGAAATGCGGCAGCCAATTTGTGCATATCAAGGTCACACAAACAGCAATGTGATAAATGACCAGATAATGGGCCGGATATTCTGATTCCTACGGGTGGGTACGCACTGTGTAGGGACATCGGAAATGCCGGTTTCAGGCATGCACTGTGCATGCGCTGGAAAGCTCTTGACAGATCCTCCGGCTGCCCAGGAGAAGATCCTCTGCGGGGGGAGAGTTCTGCTTTTTGGAGAATCTCTGCCCACAGAAAACCCTTACAATTCTTGCGCCTAGTAAAAGCAGGCGTAAGACTTGCTTTTACCAGGCTAAGAGTTTGAAAAAAGTAAAAAAAAAAAAAAAAAAAATTCCACTGATTTATCCTTTAAATATACTTTTTTTTTAAAAAGGTAAGTTTATTTTTAGCCCCGTAAAAAAACTTTAATTTTTTTCAAAAATTTAAAGTTTTGTTTAAAATAGTTAATTTATGGGACTTTCAAGTTATTTTAAAAATGTGATTTTTTTTTTTTTAAATTTATTTAATTTTACTGTTTTGGGAGTGAACTCCATTCATATATTTGACAGGCCTTCCTGTCAAATGTATGAAGGGCGATTCCCTTCTTTGATTGATTGGCTCCCCATGGCCCACGTGATCCCAGGGACGCTGCGAACTACCTGCGCCTCTAGGATACGTGCACCGACAGTTTGGAGAGGCCCAGCGTTGGAATTGTGCGCGTCCCGGGAGCCCTCGGGTGAGGGCGCAGATTTTTCCAGATCGCAGGCTTGCGATCAGAATATCTGGGCCAGTCTGTTTTCATGTTGGTTGAGGGATAAATATTAGGAGAATTTCCATGCTCTTCAAATACATCCACTTGAGAGGGCAGACGGGCCTCAGTTTAACGTCTCATCTGAAAGACCGTGTCTCCAACAACGTGGCACTCCCTTAGTGCTGCACTGAAGTGTCCGCCTGGATTATGTGCTCAAGTATTTGGAGTGGGACTTGAACCCACAACCTTCTGACTGAGTTGGCAAAAGTGCTACTGCTGAGCCACGGCTGACGCATCTGGATTCCTAATTAGCCACTATTGGCTAACATATTGGATAACACTGTTGTAGGCGCACGCCCCCATATAGACTTGAGCACAGAATCTCAGCTGATACTACGGTGCAGCAGGGAGTGATGCATTTTTAGAGTTGGTATCTTTCGGATGAGAAGTTAACTGCTACCCTATCTGTTGCTTAGGTGGATGTAAAAGATCTCAAAGAACTATGAAGGAAGAGCAGTGAGTTCTCCTAATTTGTGGTTCACATTCTTCCCTCAACCAGCACCACAAAAACTGACTTGGTCATTTGCTGTTTGTGGGATCTTGCTGTGTGCAAATTGGTTGCCATGTTTACCTACATAATGAGTGGATGCAGTTTGTCATTTCCGCTCTGGTGTTTAACTTTTATTTTGGCATTGATCTTTATAAATTTAATACACTGAGTAATATTGATAACCATTGTATATATTTGTGTGATCAAGATTTAGTGGTTATTTTCTATTCGTAGACATTTGCGTTTTTGTAACTAGTACTAAGCACTATTTTGTAAGATTTTAGTAAGAAATGTAGTCGTGTATCTTTGTCAGCAAAATGAAACACTGCCTTCTAATTGTTGTAATTGTATTTCTTACAGTCATCATTACTTCAAGTATTGTAAAATCTCAGCTCTTGCCCTTTTGAAGATGGTGATGCATGCCAGGTCAGGTGGAAACCTGGAAGTGATGGGCTTAATGCTAGGTAAAGTGGATGGAGAAACAATGATCATAATGGACAGTTTTGCTCTCCCAGTGGAAGGGACAGAGACCAGAGTCAATGCTCAAGCTGCTGCTTATGAATACATGGCTGCTTACATAGAGAATGCTAAACAGGTATGGTTAATATAATTTTACAGATTTTTCCACTTTCTGAAATTTATGCAGTTTAATAAAAAGTACTGGTACTCAAATGTTAAATTTCTGATTTGTAAATGCAGTTTAAAGCTTTGAATAGTATACAAGTTTTATTTCCAGGTCTTTGTAAACTACTTTTTATAACACAAATATCTATCTGTCTTAGTATAAATCTTACACCTGTCTGCGCAACTTTCTATTGTCACATCTTTGTCACAATATTTATCTCAACTTTTTCCCATTCTAAATTCTTCTGTCCACATTTCCTTTGTCTACATTTATAATGGGATTTCCCCCTTATTCATTCAAAGGATGTGGGTGTCGCTGGCAAGGCCAGCATTTATTGCCCTTGAGAAAGTGGTGGTGAGCTGCCTTCCTGCAGTCCATGTGGTGAAAGTACGCCCATAGTGCAGCTAGGGAGGGAGTTGCAGGATTTTGACCCAGCGACTATGAAGGAACGGTGATATACTTCCAAGTCAGGATGGTGTGTGACTTGGAGGTGGTGGTGGTCCCATGCTCCTGCTGCCCTTGTCCTCCTAGATGGTAGAGGTCACGGGTTTGGGAGGTGCTGTCGAAGAAGCCTTGGCGAGTTGTTCCATTGCATCTTGTAGATGGTACACACTGCAGCCACAATGTGCCGGTGGTGGAGGGAGTGAATATTTAAGGTGGTGGATGGGGTGCCAATCAAGCGGGCTGCTTTGTCCTGGATGGTGTCGAGCTTCTTGCGTTGTTGGAGCTGCACTCATCCAGGCAAGTGGAGAATATTCCATCACACTCCTGACTTGTGCCTTGTAGATGGTGGAAAGGCTTTGGAGAGTCAGGAGGTGAGTCACTCGTCGCTCCCTTTCCACCATCTACAAGGCACAAGTCAGGAGTGTGATGGAATACTCTCCACTTGCCTGGATGAGTGCAGCTCCAACAACGCAAGAAGCTCGACACCATCCAGGACAAAGCAGCTCGCTTGATTGGCACCCCATCCGCCACCTTAAATATTCACTCCCTCCACCACTGGCGCATCGTGGCTGCAGTGTGTACCATCTACAAGATGCACTGCAGCAACTCGCCAAGGCTTCTTCGACAACACCTCCCAAACCCGTGACCTCTCCCACCTAGAAGGACAAGGGCAGCAGGCTCATGGGAACACCACCACCTCCAAGTCACACACCATCCTGACTTGGAAACCCTTCAGTTTCAACCTGAAACGTTGACTCTATTTCTCTCTCCACGGATGTTGCCTGGCCTGCTGAGTTTTTCCAGCATTTTCTGTTGTTGTTTTGGATTTCCAGCATCCGCAGTATTTTGCTATCAGAATAGATAGCAACCTGGCTACAAAACAGAAAACGGAGTAGAGGTTAAGGGCAGCTACTCAGACTGGCAAAGGGTGGGAAGTGGTGTTCTACAGGGATTGGTGCTGGGACCACTGTTGTTCACAATTTACATCAATGATTTGGACTCTGGAATTGGAATTACAATTTCTAAATTTGCAGACAACACTAAATTGGGGGTGTAGTTAAAAGAAAGGACGATTATGACAAAATACACAGTTCTGATCACCATATTCTAAAAAGGATATAGAGGCACTGGAAAAGGTGCAAAAAAGATTTATAAGGATGAAAAAAGAAAAGGCTGAGGGATGTGATAGAGGTCTTTAAAATGATGAAGGGTTCGATAGGGTAGACATAGAGAAGTTGTTTCCATGTGTAGGGGATTCAAAAACTAGGGTCACAAATATAAGGTAGTCACTAATAAATCCAATAGGGAATTCAGGAGAGACTTCTTTACCCAAAGTGGTAAGAGTGTGGAACGTGCTGCCACAAGGAGCAGTTGAGGCAAATCGCGTAGATGCATTTCAGGGGAAGCTAGATAATCGCTTGAGGGAGAAATGAATAGACAGTTATGCTCATAGGGTTAGATGGGGATGTGAGGAGACTCGTGTGGAGCATAAATGCCGGCTTAGACCAGTTGAGCTGAATGGCCTGTTTCTGTGCTGTAGACTTGATCTATAAATGCCATCTATCCCTGGGAATTTTTGATTTGACCCCTTTAACCATTCTCTGACTTAATTCTCCGTTATATTGAAATCATTAATTTTGCTTAGGTTTTCTCTGTTTTAGGAGGGGATGTTGCTTATATCTTCCTGAGTGAATAGTTGGAGGAAGTAATCATTCAGAATATTTACTGTATTGTGTTCATTCTCCGTTTCAAGCCTGTTTCCATCCTTTATGGTACTTGCCTCTTCTATGACTGTCCTTATTATTATCGTACATTCCCCACACTTCTAGTGGGTGGATTGGTGATAATGCAGTTTACACGCTATACGAAGTGAAGGTAAAACTAAAAAGGTAAGTAACAAACATTTTTTTTTAAATTGAAAATCTCAATTAGCACCTGCCTGTCCTAATTGTATGCAGTTGCATCCAGAATCTCATCACTAAGGTAATCCCATTTTAACAAGGTATGAACAGCTGATTGAAACTGCTTGAGGACCCAACTTTACCTAATATCAGGATAACCTTTTAAATTGGGAAGTACAGGGTAAGTACTTATTGAACTGCCCAAAATAGTCAGTGTGCTTAATGCATTATAAGCGGCGCCTTTGTAATTACACCTGTGATAATGTCATGGTTAGCACCATTTGCCCGATATAGGCGGCTGCTTGTGCTAAACATGGAAGATGTAAATGGTGGGGACTGTACTGAAAAATGTTTCTACTGTTACAGCTATACTTTTTCTGATTACCCTTTTAACTTGATTCTGCATATTTGTCCCAAATGAGTCCTTCCTCCTTTCTCCTTGCAGGATTTGTAGAGGGAATTTTGCATCTTTATTTCACTTTTAAGTTGTTCCTTAATCCAATTAGGGCCACACTTGTTTAGTCTAAGCTTGCTGATTCTAGGTATGTATTTATCTTGCATTATTCCTGTAAAGGCATTCCACTTGTCTTCTGCTGAAGAGTTGTTAAACATCCTCCGCTTCATTCATTTGCTGTAGTTCCTTCATTTCATTGAATTTGACCCTTTTAAGCCCTGGTCTTTGATATATCTTAATCTCAGATCATTATTCTGTGGTTGCTGTCTCCCACGAGTGCTACAACTTCCATTTCCTGTATGTAGTCAGAGTCACATACTAGTCAAGATGAGCACTCTCTCTTGTGTCTTTCTTGAGACACGGGGTCATGAAGCAGTCATGCATTGCATTTACCAACTTTGATTTTTAAACATTTATTTTGCGATTTCCTAGTTTAAATATGATTGGTTGAAGTCTCTCATTTAAAATAACTTTCCTACTCCTTTGTTCCTGTTTCAACTAAATGGAAATGTATTTTACATGATGGCTCCAGAAATGTATCGATGGTCAGCAGAGGCAGAAGGAAAAGTAAATTGAGTAAATAGACAGAAAATAGTTATATCTAATAGAAAAATACAGGTGAGAAAGTAGGTAAGGAAGAAAATACAGGTAATATTGATTTATAAAATTACAAATCTTATGTACGCGTGCACTTCCTGTCCAGCATTATGATTTTTGGTCATGCTTTTATGCCAACATTAACACTGTCCATGTAAGTAAACATTTAGAATGGAAATCCTGAAGTTGCCTGTCACAATGTAGTTGCAGCCTCTGGCCAGTAGATGTGGTGCTGTAGAGTAAGTTTCTGAAGTCTCACAACTCTGTTGCCATCTTTAATAACGTGTTTTTTTTAAATACATCAATCAACTAACAATGGGCAATGCCATAGGCAATTTATTAGTAAGTAATGGCCTGGCTTTTGCGGTAAAAATAACAGTGAGGCTAGCAGCGTGCTCCACTATTAAAGTGTAAATCGGACAGTAACTTCCAGCGACCGCACATGCGCAGTTAAACGTGGCAATCGGGAAGATGCTGTCCGAGGTGCCCTGCTCCTCCAGAAGTTTCACTATACCGGTTTCTTGTCCAGAGACTGGGCATTCAAATACATGAAACGCATGAAGTTGCGGTACTTACCCACTGAACACGCCAAAAAAAATGGGGCTGTCCATTCAAGTGTAAGTGGAGTTTTAGTGGCGTGATAAGTTTTAATTACTGCCAAACAAGCTCTCTGGTAATGAAAATTTACTTTTACAAGTATGGAGTCTTATTCTTTCAGATTTTAATTATTATTGGTGATTTTTTAAAAATATATTTTTCTTTGTCTCTCTCATCTCTCTTTCTATTAATCTCTTATCTCTTTCTTTCTGTTAATCTCATCTTTCCCTCCTTATTTTGCTTTCTGTACATGATTTGGCATTGAATTAAATATTCTAACTTGCACTTCCTGGTTCAATCTCTTCCTGACTCAGTAAGAATTCTTCAATCTGATTGGTTAAGGAGATACAGTTGATTGCCCTGTTCACACAGGTCCTAAATCCCCTGTAGAGGGCGCTGTCCTAAAATGGATTTCTAATCCCACAACTCCCAGTGCAAAAGCCCATAGAAAATCTGGCAAGTGTAATGAATGGCTGGCGCCGTTCATTTGCTGCTGATAGTAACATCCGGGCCATGATCTTTATAATCAAATGTAATGTCTCTATAGTGAACATTTAGTCTGTCACTTTCTCATTGATTTTTCTCTGATTTTCTCCTAATTGGTTATTTTCTGCTTTACTTATGCACCAACCATATTATGCAAAACCTTTCTCAATTTCAATTTTCTACCCAGCGTAAATCGTTTTGGGGGGTGAAAATGATCCAATGCTTGTGGAAATCCCTTTAATCAAGGTTAAAATTAGGCAGAATGGTTATCTAGGTATAGAATCGGAGAAATGAGAGAGGTATACGCGACAGTCCAGATTCTCTCACTTCTCCCCAGCCCTTCTAACACGTGATGGTGATATTCCTAAGTACTGAGGTGCTGGTCATACATATGATGTAAGAATAGATATTCATCCATCAGTTAGACATGATCAGATTTGGATTTTAATAGCTAGATCAGTTTTTACTTCAATATAGGTTTTATTTTGTCTCAAGCCAGAAACAAAAAATGCTATAGTAAGCCAGCAGGTGGTGCTGTTTAGTTCTGCTAATAGCTGATGTGCTAAAGTGACTTTGTTTTAAGGCATGTTTTGTCAACTTGTGAAGTCTCATTGGGACCAACTTTTAAAATAAATTACAAAGAATTATGACTAATAACACTTAGTTTTTCCTTGTCTATTTTTTTAATCAATGTGTGCTGTTATATCATTTAGGGTTAATAACAACTGAAAATGCTGGAAAAACTCAGCAGGCCAGGCAACATCCGTGGAGAGAGAAATAGAGTCAACATTTCGGGTTGAAACCCTTCTTCAGAACTGAGAGAAAAGGCAGGAAATGAAACAAAAGGCAGTTTGGGGGCTGGGAAATGGGGGAGGGGATGAAAGCAGAGACATTAAGAGATATTCAAGGTGAGACGAGATAGTAATAGGACAGGTAAAGAAACAGACAATGGCTCTAAATGAAGTGTGAAATGTGCTGGCAGAGTGAAAGACAGCTGCCGTGTGGGAGAGAAAAAAAAAGAAAAGTCACAAACCAAAAGTGTGGATAAAAAATATAATAAGGGCCGAGGTTATGATCTGAAATTGTTGAACTCGATATTGAGTCCGGAAGGCTGTAAAGTGCCTAATCGGAAGATGAGGCGCGGTTCCTCGAGTTTACAGTGAGCTTCTGTGGAACAGTGCAAGAGGCCGCAGACGGTGAGGTCTGAGTGGGAATGGAATGGTGAATTGAAATGACAGGCGACCGGAAGCTCGGGGTCACCCTTACAGACTGAACAGAGGTGTTCCGCAAAGCGGTCACCCAATCTGCGTTTGGTCTCCTCAATGTAGAGGAGACCACATCGTGAGCAGCGAATACAGTATACTAGATTGCAAGAAGTACAAGTAAATCGGTGTTTCACCTGGAAGGGGTGTTTGGGGCCCTGGACAGTGGGCAAGGGGGGAGGTATATGGGCAGGTGTTGCATCTCCTGCACTTGCACGGGAAGGTGCCGGGCGAAGGGGAGGGGGTGCTGGGGGTGATAGAGGAGTGGACTAGGGTGTCGCAGAGGGAGCAGTCCCTACGGAATGCTGAAAGGGGAGGGGAATATGCGTTTGGTGGTGGGATCACGTTGGAGGTGGCGGAAATGGCGGAGGATGATCCGTTGAATGTGGAGGCTGGTGGGGTGAAAGGTGAGGACAAGGGGAACCCTATCGTGGTTCCGGGAGGGAGGGGCAGGGGTGAGGGCTGAAGTCCGGGAGATAGAACGGACCCGGTCGAGGACCGTGTCAACCACGGTAGAGGGGAATCCTCGGTTGTGGAAAAAGGAAGCACTGGTGTGGAAGGTGGCATCGTCGGAGCAGATGTCTTCCTTTTTCCTCAACCGAGGATTCCCCTCTACCGTGGTTAACACGGCCCTCAACCGGGTCCATTCTATCTCCCGCACTTCAGCCCTCACCCCTGCCCTTCCCTCCCGGAACCACGATAGGGTTCCCCTTGTCCTCACCTTGCACCCCACCAGCCTCCACAGTCAACGGATCAGCCTCCGCCATTTCCGCCACCTCCAACGTGATCCCACCACCAAACGCATCTTCCCCTCCCCTCCCCTTTCAACATTCCGTAGGGACCGCTCCCTCTGAGACACCCTAGTTCACTCCTCTATCACCCCCAGCACCCCTTCCCCTTCGCCCGGCACCTTCCTGTGCAAGGGCAGGAGATGCAACACCTGCCCATATACCTCCCCCCTTCCCACTGTTCAGGGCCCCAAACACCCCTTCCAAGTGAAACAGCGATTTACTTGTACTTCTTGCAATCTAGTATACTGTATTCACTGCTCACGATGCGGTCTCCTCTACATTGGGGAGACCAAACGCAGATTGGGTGACCGCTTTGCGGGACACCTCCGTTCAGTCCGTAAGGGTGACCCCGAGCTTCCGGTCGCCTGTCATTTCAATTCACCGCTCCATTCCCACTCAGACCTCACCGTCCTCGGCCTCTTGTATTGTTCCACGGAAGCTCATCGTAAACTCGAGGAACAGCACCTCCTCTTCCGATTAGGCACTTTGCAGTCTTCTGAACTCAATATCTAGTTCAACAACTTCAGATCATAACCTTGGCCCCCATTATATTTTTATATTTTTTTTTATCCACACTTTTTTGGTTTGTGACTTTTCCTCTTTCTCTCTTCCACATGACAGCTGTCTCTCACTCTGCCAGCGCATTTCACACTTCATCTAGAGCCATTGTCTGTTTCTTTACCTGTCCTATTACTATCTCGTCTCACCTTGAATATCTCTTAATGTCTCTTCTTTCATCCCCTCCCCCATTTCCCAGCCCCCAAACTGCCTTTTGTTTCATTTCCTGCCTCTTTTCTCAGTTCTGTGGAAGGGTTTTGACCCGAAACGTTGACTCTATTTTTCTCTTCACGGATGTTGCCTGGCCTGAGTTTTTCCAGTATTTTCTGTTGTTATTTCGGATTTCCAGCATCCGCAGTATTTTGCTATCATTTAGGGTTACTGGTTTGAAGCAATTGCTGAACCTGACTATCGGGAAGTTGAGCGAACCCAAGTAGAGAAACGGTCAGAAATCCAAGAATAATTTGGCATCCACTGTACATGTTAATTAAGCTCGATCACTCAATTAGACTCGATACCTGCTTCAAGCCTGCTGTCAACAGCATTTACTGTTTAAAATATTGAAAAAGACAGAAATGGATCGAACAGAAGCATTTTATGTCACATTAGAGCTTAGTTTGATATTTAAGAAGTTAGTCAGCATCTGTGGAGAGAATTGATGAGTTCACATTTCAGCTGTACACCATCAGTTCGAATGAAGGTCTACACCTGAAATGTTAACGCATCTTTTCTCACCGCTGATGCCGACTGACCTGAAGTGTTTCCAGCATTTTCTGTTTTTGTTCCAAATTTCCGGCATCTGCAGTTTTTGGGTTTTGAATGATAGCTAGCTTCTCTACAAGTCCTCACAGCAGTTTTGCTTACACTGTCATGAGGCATATTTGATTTAAAACAAAACCTATGGTGGGGTTTTTTTGTGGTTGAAGAATGCAATTTAAACTTATTTCTCTTTTCATATGTCTGTATCTAACTTTATTTTCCAATTACCCTAGGTTGGACGTCTTGAAAATGCAATTGGCTGGTATCACAGTCATCCAGGTTATGGATGCTGGCTTTCAGGAATAGATGTTAGTACTCAGATGCTGAATCAACAGTTCCAGGAACCATTTGTAGCAGTTGTGGTATGTACCCCATTATATTTGTATCTGATCTGACATATATTAATTAATATATTAAAAATATTACATCTGTATGCACTTCCTGTTAACTTTTCCCATTATAAATTCCTGTGAGCATTTAAAATGGAAACTACCAATGTGAAGCATGTCCTCGAAGATGTTGCAGTTTCCATTATAAATATTCACACAGGATTTGTTTTTAAAGGATCAAAATGTATGATTTCAAAGTGAGGACGGAATTATACATCACACTCACTCTGTCTCCAGGTTGAATCAGCTTTAATGATCTATAGTTCACATTCATCAGTTACAAAACTGTAACTAGATTTTTGCATGTTCAGTTTAACTTATTAGCTTTGCATTATCCAAAATGTTATTTGTCTTTAACTATTTAAAATTGTAAAATTTTCAGCACAGATGGAGGTTGTTTAGCCCATTGCGCCTGCTCTCAGAGCTATCTACTTGGTCCTATCCCCTGTCCTTTCCTCATCCCCTTTAAATTTTCCTTTTTCAAATTTTTTTTTCCTCCCTACTCTATCCCTCCTGAATATTTTGTAACCAGGAATATTTAGTTCTCAGCCGCTGCTCTAACCTAAACCATGCCTCTGTTAACTATACTGCACCAAAGCAATTTATGCCTCTGGCTAACCAATTTTATTCATAATACTTTGCTAGTAGTCTCACTCATTTTAATTCCTTCTTCCTCTGCTGTTTTTCTTTTTCCTTATCCTGTTTACTTTCTTTCTGCTTCTTCATTGTTTTCCCCCTTCCTCTACCATATTACTGTAGTTTTAAATAAGTTGAACCTTTCTCCACAACACTATTTACTCTGGCAGTGAAGACACTGGTTCCACCCTTTGCTCAGGTGAGGCTTATCCATCCAGGACAGTTCTGCCCCAGATCTAATCCCAATGACTCAGGAATCTCAAACTCTCCCTCCTGCACTTTCATTCTAACTATGCATTTAGCTATCTTCTTTCACTGTTCCTATATTGACCAGCACATGGCACTAGGAATAATCCTGAGATTGCTACCCTTGATGTTTGGCTCATTAATCTACCTCTTAATTGCTGAAACTCCCTTTACAAAACCCCAATTCTATTTCTTCTTGTCATTGATTCCAACATGAACCACAGCTTATGGCTTTCCAATTCCTTCTCCAAAATCTTTTGCACCACTCTGTATATTCCTTACCCTGGCATCTGCGTGGGAGGCAACATATCATTTGGTGCCTGCAGTTGGAACTGTTTTATTGCCTTGGCAATGGAATCTCCAATTACTACTGAGTTTCTGCATTTCACTTCCACCTTCTTTGGCAAATTTGTTAAATGCGTGTCCTTTAAATCTTCAAATCAAAAGAGGAAATGGGAAGTAAAGTAGAAAAATATTGAATAGTTGAAACTCGCCCGTGTTGCTCAATTTTTTAAAAAAAATATATGCTTTTAAGTTACTTAAATTCCCAAACTACACAAGCATTCTCGTTTTCAGATAAAGACAGGAATTTCAGTATATCCTGCTGTAATTTTTCTGAAAATCTACTTTTGCTGGGTTTTCACAACACATAATTTGTCATGTTATGATCTTTATAAATCCTTGTATCTTTTTATATAGTATGTCATATTACCAAATTAGTTTTCAGTGTACTACTTTTGAACTCTCTTCAATTCAGTCTTTCAGAATTAGCATAACTGCATTTATTTCAATTGTCAAAAAGTAGCTTCATTTAATGAGTATGCTGATGGAGTAAATTGAAAGGTTTACAATGTAGTGTACCAAAACTATCTTCACACATGAACTATTTATATGTTAACATTTCAGTTGCCTTTTTTTTTTAAAAAGGTAATTGCTGTTGATTTTTAGTGCCATATTAAGAATTTAGAAACAGTTGTTGATCAAAGCTTAATTTTTCAGATTGACCCTACAAGAACTATATCTGCTGGGAAAGTAAACCTTGGGGCTTTCAGAACATATCCAAAGGTAAATTTTACTTCATCTCTTTTTTTTCTGCTAATTTTCCTTCCTTGCTTCCTTTCCTGAAGGCATAGGCTCCAACCAGTACCTTATGCATAAGAATTAGGAGCTGGAGTAGGCCATACAGCCCCTCGAGTCTGCTCTGCCATTCAATAAAATCATGGCTGATCTTTGACCTCAACTCCACTTTCTTACTCGATCCCCATATCCCTTGATTCCCCTAGAGTCCAAAAATCTATCTACCTCAGCCTTGAATATACTCAGCATCCACAGCCCTTTGGGGTAGAGAATTCCAAAGATTCACAACCCTCTAAGTGAAGAAATTCCTCCTCATCTCAGTCTTAAATGGCTGACCCCTTATTCTGCGACTGTGACCCCTGGTTCTAGACTCCCCAACCAAGGGAAATATCCTCCCTGCATCTACCCTGTCGAGCCCTGTAAGAATTTTGTATGTTTCAATGAGATCACACCTCATTCTTCTAAACCCTAGAGAATGTAGGCCTAGTCTACTCAATCTCTCCTCATAGGACAATCCCCCCATCCCAGGAACCAGTCTGGTGAACCTTCGTTGCACTCCCTCTATGGCAAGTATATCCTTCCTTTGGTAAGGAGACCAAAACTGTGCACAATACTCCAGGTGTGGTCTCACCAGGGCCCTATATAATTGCAGCAAGACATCTTTACTCTTATACTCAAATCCTCTTGTAATAAAGGCCAACATACCATTTGCTTTCTTAATTGCTTGCTGTACCTGCATGTTAACCTTCAGTGATTCGTGTACAAGGACCCCCAGGTCCCTCTGAACACCGACATTTCCCAATCTCTCACCATTTAAAAAATACCCTGCTTTTCTATTTTTCCTACCAAAGTGGATAACTTCACATTTCTCCACATTATATTCCATTTGCCATGTTCTTGCCCACTCACTTAACCTGTCTATATCCCCTTGAAGCCTCCTTGCATCCTCCTCACAACTTCCATTCCCACCCAGCTTTGTATCAACAGCAAACTTGCATATATTACATTTGGTCCCCTCATCCAAATCATTGATGTAGATTGTGAATAGCTGAGGTACGCCACTAGTTACAGCCTGCCAACCTGAAAATGACCCGTTCATTCCAACTCTCTCTTTTCTGTCTGTTAACCAATTCTCAATCCATTATAGTATTTTACCCCCAATCCCGTGAGCCCTAATTTTGCTCAATAACCTCTTGTGTGGCACCTTATCGAACGCCTTCTGAAAATCCAAATACACTACATCCACTGGTTCCCCCTTATCTATTCCGCTAGTTAGAACCTCAAAAAAAAAAAAAAAAAAAAAAAAAAAATTCCCAACAGATTTGTCAAATATTATTTCCTTTTCATAAATCCGTGTTGACTCTGCCCAATCCTATTATTATTTTCTAAGTGCCCTGTTACCACGTCCTTAATAATAGATTCTAGCATTTTCCCTACTACTGATGTCAGGCTATAACTGGTCTGTAGTTCCCCGTTTTCTCGCTCCCTCCGTTCTCAAATAGTGGGGTCACATTTGCTACCTTCCAATCCGCAGGAACCGTTTCGGAATCTATGGAATTTTGGAAAATGACAACCAATGCATCCACTATCTCTGTAGCCACCTCTTTCAAAATCCTAGGATGTAGGCCATCCGGTCCAGGGGATTTATTGGTTTTCAGTCTCATTAATTTCTCCAGTACTATTTGTTTTTACTAATACTAATTTCTTTCAGTTCCTCATTCTCGCTGGAGCCTTGGTTCTCCACTATTTCCAGGAAGTTTTGTGTCTTCTGCGAAGACAGACACAAAGTGTTTGTTTAATTTATCTGCCATTTCCTTATTCCCCATTATAATTTCTCCTGTCTCAGCCTGTAAGGGACCCACATTTACTTTCGCGAATCTTTCTTTTTACATACCTATAGAAGCTTTTACAGTCTATTTTTATGTCTCTTGCTAGTTTTACTCTCATTCTATTTTCCCTTTCTTTATCGATTATTTGGCCCTCCTTTGCTGAATTCTAAACTCCTCCCAATCCTCAGGCTTACTACTCTGTTTGGCAACATTATAAGCCTCTTTGATCTAATACTATCTTTATCTTCTCTTGTTAGCCACGGTTGGGCCACTTTTCCTATGGGGGTTTTTGTGCCTTAAAGGAATGTATATTTGTTGTAAATTATGTATTAATTCTTTAAATGCTAGCCATTGCTTGTCTACCGTCGTACCTTTTTAATGTAGTTTCCCAATCTAGCTTGACCAACTCGCCCCTCATACCTATGTAGTTTGCTTTGTTCAGATTTAAGACCCCAGTTTCGGATTTAACTAAATCACTTTCAAACTCAATATAAAATTCTGTCATATTATGGTCACTCTTCCCTAAAAGCCCCTTTACTACAAGGTTATTAATGAACCTTTTCTCATTGCACAATACTAGATCTACTAAAATAGCCTGTTCCCTAGTTGGTTCCTTATGTGGCACCTTATCGAATGCCTTTTGGAAATCCAAATATACTACATTCACTGGTTCCCCTTTATCTACCCTGCTATCTACATCCTCAAAAAACTCTAAAGTTTGTCAAACACGATTTCCCTTTCATAAAATCGTGTTGACTCTGGCTAATCATATTCTGATTTTGTAAGTAACCTGTTAGGGAAATTCTAATAATGGATTCCAGCATTTTCCTGACGACTGATGTCAGGCTAACAGGTCTGTAGTTCCTTGTTTTCTGTTTTCCCTCCTTTTGGATAGCAGAGTTACATTTGCTACCTTCCAATCTGTTGGGACTGTTCCAGAATCTTGGAAATTTTGGAAGATCACAAACTCTGCAGCCACTTCTTTTAGAACCCTAGGATGTAGGCCATCAGTTCCAGGGAATTTGTTGGCTTTTAGTCCCATTAGTTTCTCAAGTACTTTTTCTCTACTGAGATTAATTACTTTAAGTTCATTAATTACTTTTAAGTTCCTCACTCTCAATAGCCCCTTGGTTCCCCACTCTTTGTTATGCTTTTTGTGTCTTCTATTGTGAAAACAGATACAAAACATTTGCCTAAAGTCTCTGCCATTTCCTTGTTCCCCAATATAATTTCTCCTGTCTCAGTCTTTAAGGGACCAACGCTTACTTTTGGTACTCTCTTCCTTTGTACATACCTGTAGAAGCTCTTACAATCTGTTTTTATATTTCTTGCTAGTTTACTCTCATTCTATTTTCTTCCTTTTTTATCAATTTTTTTGGTCATCCTTTGCTGGTTTCTAAAGCTCTTCCAATCCTCAGGCTTACTACTATTCAATATTATAAGCCTCTTTTAATCTAATACTATTCTTAACTTCTTTAGTTAGTCACAGATGAATCAGTTTTAAGAACATAACATAAGAAATAGGAGCAGGAGTAGGCCAATCGGCCCCTCGAGCCTGCTCCGCCATTCAATAAGATCATGGCTGATTTGATCCTAACCGCCAATCCACTATCACAGAACCATCTCCTGAATCTAACAGAATTAGACACACGAAATAGGAGCAGGATCAGGCTACACAGCCCCTGGGCCCGCTCCGCTACCCACAGGGCCATGTCCGATCCGAACCTAGACTCATGTCCAAATTCCTGCCCGCTCCCCGTAACCCTTAATTCCCTTTACTTCTAGGAAACTGTCTATTTCTGTTTTAAATTTATGTAATGATGTAGCTTCTACAGCTTTTTGGGGCAGCATATTCCATGGACCTACCACCCTCTGAGTGAAGTAGTTCCTCCTCATCTCAGTTTTGAAAGAGCAGCCCCTTATTCTAAGACTATGCCCCCTAGTTCTAGTTTCACCCATCATCGGGAACATCTTCCCCGCATCCACCCGATCCAACCCCTTCACAATCTTATATGTTTCAATAAGATCGCCTCTCATTCTTCTGAACTCCAATGAGTAGAGTTCCAATCTACTCAACCTCTCCTCATATGCTCATCCCCGGGATTAACCGAGTGAACCTTCTTTGTACTGACTCGAGAGCAAGTATGTCCTTTCTTAAGTATGGACACCAAAACTGTACGCAGTATTCCAGGTGCGGTCTCACCAATACCTTGTACAACTGAAGCAATACCTCCTTATTTTTATATTCTATCCCCCTAGCAATGAAAGCCAACATTCCATTGGCCTTCTTAATCTCTTGCTGCACCTGCATACTAACCTTTTGAGTTTCGTGCACCAGGACCCCCAGATCCCTTTGTCCTTCAGTACTTTCCAGTTTCTTGCCATTAAGATAATAACTTGCTCTACGATTTTTCCTGCCAAAGTGCATAACCTCACACTTTCCAGTATTGTATTCCATCTGCCAAATCTCTGCCCACTTACTTAGCCTGTCTATGTCCCTTTGCAGGTTTTTTATGTCCTCCTCACTCACTACTTTCCCTCCCATCTTAGTATCATCTGCAAACTTTGATATGTTACACTCGGTCCCCTCCTCCAAATCGTTAATATAGATTGTAAAGAGTTGGGGACCCAGCACTGACCCCTGCGGAACACCACTACTTACTGATTGCCAGTCTGAGAATGAACCATTTATCCCAACTCTCTGCCTTCTGTTAGATGGCCAATCCTCTATCCATGCCAGAATATTACCCCCAATCCTGTGATTTTTTATCTTAAGCAATAATCTTTTGTGTGGCACCTTGTCAAATGCCTTTTGGAAGTCTAAATACACTACGTCCACTGGTTTCCCCTTTATCCACCCTATATGTTACTTCCTCAAAGAACTCCAGCAAATTTGTCAAACATGACTTCCCCTTCATAAAACCATGCTGACTTTGTCCTATTAAATTATGATTATCCAAATGTCCTGTTACTGTCTCCTTTAATAATGGACTCCAATATTTTACCTACCACAGATGTTAGGCTAACCGGTCTATAGTTTCCAGCCTTCTGCCTACTGGTCTATAGTTTTCCCGTGGATTTTTTATTTCTCAATGGAATGTATGTTCGTTTAGAATTTTGGAGTATTTCTTTAAATATTTGCCACTGCTTATCTACTGTCGTACCTTTTAATCTAATTTACCAATTACTTTAGCTAACTCGCCCTTCGTACCTATGCAATTAGCTTTGTTTAAGTTTAAGACTCTTGTTTCGGACTTCGAATTTCACATCGAGTTTGAGAGTGATATTCTTATTATATTATGATGATCACTGTTCAGCAGAGGATCCTTTACTATAAGATTACTAATTAACCCTGTCTCATTACACAATACAAGATCTAAAATTGCTTGTTCCCTGGTTGGTTCCATGACACTGTTCTAGGAAACTGACTCGAATGCATTCCATGAACTCGTCCTCCAGACTACCTTTGCCAATTTGATTTCCCCGTATATATGAAGATTAAAGTCCCCCACGATTGTTGCATCATCTATCCTATCTGGCTGTGTTTCATAAAGGAACCTAACCAATGAGTAGGCCGATGGGAGGGGGGACCCTTCTTTCCCCACCGCCCCCCCCCCCCCCCCCCCCCCCCGGCCTTGTTGACAATGAGACAAATTGTAGTGCCTTTACTGCCATTCTGCCTGTGATTAGGAAATTCTGCACAAAGATTAAATGTCGGACCTTCCTAATGCATATGGCTCAACTACTCGCCACTTCAAACATTGGGAGAGAACCTAAGATAAATGTAACTTGGATAGTTGGAATCTTCTGCTTAGTGGCTTTTTTTTAATCTTGTATTGGAAGCACACGTTCAGTCCACAAACATTTCCCATTAAATTTTGCTATGCCAACTATCACAATGCAATTGTAGCCCTCCCACTACTAGTGGCACTGTAGTTTCTGCTACTACCAATGCACAGATATACTAACCATATAGCCATACCTCTGAACTTGTGATCATCTGCAGCTTTTACTTCTGCAATTCGCTTTTAAGTATCTTTAATTTTAATTTTTGCTTACCTTCTTGCTGCCTTCTGAATTGCTTGCTTCGACTTTGGCGCTCCCTCCTACCTCGCTGTTTGAGCCCTTCTCTCTGTGCTTCGACTGCCCACTTGGACTTTAGCCCTCCACTGGCCTTAGCCACATCAGCACTTTTGGTGGCTTCTCCTGGCTGCCCTACTGATATTTGCAGTCTCTGCTAGCTGGCCTGCTGCTCTTGGTCTCTCAACAATGACAACAACACTTGCATTTATGTAGCATCTTTTAATGTAGTAAAATGTCCCACGGTGCTTCACATAAGTGTTATCAAACAACATTTGACACTGAGCCACATTAGATATTGGGACAGATGACTAAAAAACTTAGCCAAAGAGGTACGTTTTAATGAGCATCTTAATGGAGGAGAGAGATATGCCGCGGTTTCTGGAGGTAATTTTCAGAGCTTGGGTCCTAGGAAGCTGCAGGCATGGCTGCCAGTGGTGGAGCGACTATAATAGGGGATGCGCAAGAGGCCAGAATTAGAGGAGTGCAGAGTTCTCAGAGCTGGAGGAGGTTACACAGATAGGGAGGGGCGAGGCCATGGAGGGATTTCACAACAAGGATGAGGATTTTAAAATTGAGGCCTTGCCGGACCGGGATCTATGGGGTGATGGGTGAATGGGACTTAGTGCGAGTTAGGATATGGGCAGCAGAGTTTTGGATGAGCTCAGTTTATGGGGGGTGGAAGCTGGTAGGCTGGCCAGGAGAGCGTTGGATTAGTCGAGTCTAGAGTTAACCAAGGCATGGATGAGCTGCCTTGGCATCCTCTGCTGTCCGTCCTGCTGCTCTTTTTGGCTCTTCTGCGCTTCTCTTTAACTGGCAAAAAAAAATTTTTGCAGGTGACTGGCTCCATGTTAATTTCACTGATTGTGACTGACCGACACAGATTGTACCAATGGAGAGATCTAGGGTGTGAGACAGACATCGGGAACTTCCGAGAGAAGGAAAATAGAGAGAGAGGGAGAAAGAATTGGGATGGACATGGGGCAGCAGCTCCAATGACAAAGATTGTTAGCAGAGACAAATAGTTAAAGGAGATATGGGAGTCAGGTCAGAAAGATGGAATGAAAGATAAGAATCAGGGAGGCAGAGAAATCACTGAGCAACTTCTCAAAAGATTTACTGGTAGATGTGTGTTAATTATTATAGTTGCTAGATTTTAATTAAATGAAACAGTAAATTTGTGTTCAATTTCTTTTGTATAAAAAGATGAAAAAAACATTGATCAGAAAATAGGTAAAACTGACAAATTTAAGACCACTTTCCTTTTAAAATATTTCAAAAATTCTATTACATACTTTATTTTCTTAGGGTTATAAACCACCTGATGAAGGTCCTTCAGAATACCAGACTATTCCACTTAATAAAATAGAAGATTTTGGGGTACACTGCAAACAGTAAGTAACCACCTAGGAAGTTTTTGTCACACCCCCTTCAATAATATATTAACCTTGTATCATGTGCATTTCCTGTAAAAGTTGCACTTCAGAGTATTCTCTGACTCTCCGTGATCAACTTCATGCAGAATATATTGTATAATATATATTGGCAGATCTTCTGTGGCAATGCTCATGATGTCAGAGGATACACTGATGAAATAGAGGTGCTTATGTCATACAGGGGATGGCATTAGGGCACCGATTTACAGGAGCAGAATAAGTCACATACCATTTTTATTAAAAGATATTCTAGAATTTTTACTGATGCTTTGGATTGAATTCAGTAACTGTGATAATTTTGTGAAAATTGTAAATATGTAATCTTTCTGTGGTATCTTGAGGTGGCCATAGATGGAGACAGGCACAGGTTAACTCCGTAACATGGTTTAATCAACACTTGCACATAAAAGCTTCTGCCATGAGGCAGCAAAAACAGAGAGTACAACCAGTACAGATCACACTTAACTCAGGAGACCAATTGCCACAGCACCACCTGGTGGATCAGGTTACTACACTCCTCCCCCCTTAAGATTGCCGTATGCAATTCTTAAACAATAACCCTTACTAGGTACAGGTACTGTGTTTTAATTAACCAGTATGCTCTAACCATGGTTAACCCCTGACTAATTTAACAGGTTTGTATAAGTCTGGTTGCTTGCGAATCCTTTGTGAACGTCTTAATTCCACTTGTGGTGGATTCTCAGATTCATTCGCACTTGAGATTGGAGTAGTCTCTGTTGGTTTTACTCTGTCCCGCTGTGGCCTGGCAGTACCAGTGTCCACTGGCACCTTATAAGCTGTGCTGGGTCCTGGAACAGCCTCCTCTACTGCCCTTTGTTCCATCTGAGGCAGTTCCCCCTGCTGCCGGCTGAAAAGCTGATCCACATGCCGACAAACCCCTCGACCATCCCCTAGTAACACGGAGTATGACACAGGTCCTGGATTAGTCCTGGTATCCATTTAGGTCCATAACCGAAGTTCCGGGTGTACACAGAGTCCCCTGTGGCGAAATGGCGAGCTTTAGTATGTTTGTCATGGTATGCTTTTTGGTTTGTTTGTTTTGTCTCAACCTTGCTTTTGAGATCTGGGTGTATCAGGTCTAACGTGCACCGCAACTTTCTCCCCATCATCAACTCAGCCAGAGAAAGCCCCATGGTAGCTTGGGGTGTTATACGATAACTAAACAAGGCTCTATTGAGCTTGGTCTCCAGGGTATCACCTGAGCTCTTCCTCATGAGCTCCTTAAAAGTCTGCATGGCTCGCTCGGCTAACCCATTTGAGGCTGGGTGATATGGAGCCGAGGTGACGTGATTCCATTCCTTACCATGAATTCTTTGCTCCCTTCACTAACAAAACGCTGTGCATTGTCGGATACAATCATTTCTGGAATACCATGCGTGCTGAAGCTGTTCCTGAGACAATTCAGTGTGGCATCAGTCGTTGCAGAGCTCACTGGATAAACGTCGATCCACTTTGAGTGAGCGTCAACCAGCACCAAAAACATTTTGCCCATAAAAGGTCCCGCATAGTCTATGTGAATTCTCCTCCAGGGTTTGCTGGGCCACGCCCAGGGATGGAGTGGTGACCCGGCAGGTGCTTTCCTCTGTTCCTGACATATAGTGCATGACTTTACCTTTGACTTAATTTCAGCATCCAAGTTAGGCCACCACAGGTAGCTCCTAGCCAGTCCTTTCACTCTAGTCATTCCTGGGTGCGATTGATGCAACTGTTCCATCAAAGTAGAGCATCCCCGCTCTGGGACTATGATGCGTGCTCCCCATAGCACACATCCATCTTGGATACTGAGCTCGTGCTGTCTCTGTCTGTACGGCGCGAACTCCGGTCCCTCACGGTGATCTGGCCAGCCTTTCAACACATACTCACGGACCCTTGACAGAACGGGGTCCTTGGCTGTCCAGCCCTAGATTTGCGCTGAAGTCATCAGGGGACTGATCTCCTGATCCAGCATCAGGACGTGCTCCTCAGGGGAAGTACTGCGAGGAGATTTTGAGAGGGGCAGGCGGCTGAGAGCATCCGCGTTCCCGTTTTCCTTGCCGGCTCTGTACGTGATCACATATTCATAGGCTCTCAGTATTACTGCCCATCTCATTATTCTCTGTGATGCCATTTGAGGCACCGCTTTCATCTCATTCAGTAAGCTAATAAGAGGCTTGTGGTCAGTACTGATTACAAACTTCCTCCCATATATGTACTTATGGAATTTCTATACTCCAAATATAATGGCCAACCCCTCTTTATCAAGCTGTGAATAGTTCTTTTCCGCAGCTGTGAGCGTGCGTGAAACAAACCCGATGGGCCTTTCCGCTCCATCTGGCATGCGGTGGGCCAACACTGCCCCCACTCCATAGGGTGATGCGTCGCAGGACATTATCAGCTCCTCCTTCTCGTCGTAATGCACTAACACCCTGCTGGACTGAAGTAGCTCCTTTGACTGCTGAAACGCTTTCGCTTGCTCTGGCCCCCAACGCCATGGCTCCTCCTTTCTCAGCAGTTTGTGCAGGGGTGCCAGCAGCATCGATAAGTTTGGAAGAAACCGGTTATAATAATTCAGGAGCCCTAGATAGGCTTTCAGTTCAGTCACTGAGGTGGGTGCTGGTGCATCTTTCACTGCCCGCACTTTCCCTGGTAATGGATGGAGGCCTGTGGCATCCACCCGATGTCCCAGGAATGTAACTTCCTTCTCCATGAAACTACACTTACTCCGTTTTGGGTGTAGCTCCGCCTCTTCCAGCCGCTGTAGCACTTTGTCCAGTGTTTTTAAGTGATCCTGATCGTCACTTCCTGTTAGCAGAATATCATCTAAGTACACGGCCACCTTTGGCATGCCCTGCAGAATGCCCTCCATAGTCTGTTGGAATATTGCTGGGCTAGAACTGACACCAAATGGTAACCTGGCATACGTGAACAGCCCCTTGTGCGTGTTCACCGTGACAAACTTTTTTGATTCTTCATCTAGCAATATCTGCTGATACACATGACTCATGTCCTGTTTGCTGAATCTTTCTCCCCCAGTGAGTGATGTTAACATGTCCTCCATTCTTGGAATGGGGTACTGTTCCAGTGATGATACTCTGTTCACTGTTAACTTATAGTCACCACACACCCTTACGTTACCGTCGGGCTTCAATACTGGGACTATTGGTGCCGCCCAGTCTGAAAATTTCACTGGTTCTATTACTTTGTCCTTTAGCAGGCGATCTAGTTCCGCCTCAACCTTGGTTTTCATTGCAAAAGGTACCGACCTTGGTTTAAAGAAACGAGGCGTGGCATCACTGGCTACATGAGTCTTGGCTGTGGCTCCCCTTAAGGTGCCCAGTTCGTCCTTGAACACTAACTCATGCTTCATCAGCACTTCTTGCAGTGCCTCTGTACTGTCCTCCATTTTATTCATTGCCTGCCAGTCCACACTCAACTCACTGATCCAGCCTCGCCCTAACAGGTTTGGCCCTGACCCTGCTACCACTACCACCGTAAGCTCTTTGGTGACTCCTTTGTGTTCCACTTGTACTTCGGCCGCCCCCAAAATGTCCACCTTCTGTCCTGTGTAGGTTTTGAGACTAATGGGGCATGTACCTAGCTCTGGTACTTTTGCTTCCCCCCATAGCTTGGCGTACTCAGTCTGCGACATTATGGTTACACTACATCCGGTGTCAATCTCAAACTTTACTTGACCTCCGTTCACTATCAAATACTGAGTGAGAGGGGGTACGTTGGGCCTTGAAGTGTCTATACTGTATACAGTGAAAACCTCCTCACTAGACTCTTCCTCCTCTTGTATGTAATTTGCCCGCTTTGTGTACTTCTCCCTCCCCCCTTTTGCATGCTTTGCCCCTTTAGCACTGCTTCTCTCACTCACTGCCCTTTTACAGACTTTCTTTAAGTGCCCTATTTTCCACAATTGTGGCACTTTGCCTTTGCAAACCTGCAGTCCTTTGCATAATGGCTCGTCCCGCCACATCGGTAGCAATCCCCAACCTCGACTGGTGGACTTTTCGCGCCAGCTTCCATCTTGAAAACAGCTCCTCCCACTGGTTTACTCCATTTCTCCTTGCTCATACTGTTTAAGTCCTTAATGTCCTTGTTAGCCGTCTCCATGGCTTGTGCTTTTTTAAGTGCCGTCTCAAACGTTAATCCTTCTTCTCACAGCAACCTTTGCTGTATACTGTCGTCGTTAACTCCGCATACTAGTCTGTCCCTTAACATGACTGTGAGCGCATTTCCAAAATTACAGTCCTGTGCGAGCTTCCGAAGCTCCTCCACATACTCAGTAACGCTTTCTCCCGGCCTCCTAATCCTCGAATTGAATTTCCATCTCTGTACTATTTCACTAGGTTTCGGATTGAAATGTCTTTAGTAGACTCACCAACTCGTCAAAAGATTATTCTCCTGGCCACTCCGGGCTCAGCAGATTCCTCATCTGTGTATAGGTTTGCGCTCCCACACCACTCCGTAAAATGGCCCTTTTCTTTTCAGCACTGTCCACCTCGTTTGCCATAAAGAAATGGCTCAGTATTTCACAATACTCCTCCCAAGACTGCGACTTGCTGTCAAAAGGTGCCACGGAGCCTACCGTTCCTGCCATCCTTGGAGTCCGGTCACTTCAGCCAAAAAATCAAACTCCGTTTCGACTCCCGCGGCCTAGCCTCATGCTTTTCCGACTAGTTTGCTAACCAACCCGAGCACCTCTTCCGAATACTCCCAAAACTCTTCCGTCCTTTATTCTCGTCACCATATGTGGTATCTTGAGGTGGCCATAGATGGAGACAGACACCGGTTAACTCCTTAACATGGTTTAATCAACACTTGCACATAAAAGCTTCTGCCATGAGGCAGCAAAAACAAAGAGTACCACCAGTACAGATCAGACTTAACTCAGGAGACCAATCGCCACAGCACCACCTGGTGGATCAGGTTACTCATAACCTCCCAGGTTACTACACTTTCTCTGGTGGGATTGCACATGGAGATGATTGAACCAGGGCACAGAGATGTAATCTAATTTAATCCTATCTGTCCCTCATTAAAACATTTTTTTAAAACTTTGCTCTTTAACGAGCGTTATGATGTCAACAAAAGTAAACTTAGCAGCCATTGGCCCAGAAATTCCGTTCGCAGCCCTCCCGCGATTCAGAAAAATCTGTGCCTGGACCGGAGGGCTCCCGGGAGGCGCAGAATCCGTTGCTGTGCCTCTTCAAACTGCCGGTGTGCAGGGCCTGCGTATCCCAGGGGCGCAGGTAGTTCGCAGCGTCCCTGGGATCACGTGGGCCATGGGGAGCCAATCAAAGCAGAGAATCTCCATTCATAGATTTGACAGGAAGACCTGTCAAATCTATGAATAGAGATCAGCCCCAAAACATAAGTAAAACTTCAAATAAATGTTTAAAAAAAAAGTCATTTTAAAAATGTGATTATCAAATTACATAAATTAACTATTAAACAAAAATTTAAATTAAAAAAAATTAAAGTTTTTAACTGGGCTAAAAATAAACTTGCCTTCCTTTTTAAAGTATTTTAAAATGATAAATCAGTGGAAAAAAATATATTTTTTTTTACTTCAACTGTTAGCTTGGTAAAAGCAGGCCTTGCGCCTGCTTTTCTAGGCGCAGCAGTTTCTGACTTACCTGGACTGCAGCAACTATGGAAAAAACGGAAGTTCCAGCCGGACGCGCTGCCTATCCGGCGCAGGCGTCTGAGCTGTGACGTCCTTTGTTCAGAGAACGGAAGTTCCGGTTTCCAGCAGTTAAAACCGGCACTTCCGTTGGCCCTACAGGTGAGTACACAGTGCGTACACACCCGGAGGGAATGGAATTTACAGGCCATTATGCGGCAGAAGTATTCCACAGCAATAAGAATGGTTAATCTGTTTTTTGGTTGAGGGAGAAATGTTTTGCAGGACACTAAAAAGTCTCCCCTGTTCATCAAAAAGATCTTTGACACACACCTACCTGAACCATTCAAACAGCAACAGATGAGGCCTTCATTTAATGTCTTATCGAAGAATGGCATCTCTGATGCATTGGTGTGTTGCCTATATTATGAGCTCAAATCCTGGTGTAGGTCTTTGCTGGACCAAGATGAAGTGATTTTCTTTGCAGAAGGGGGTTCTGCTAAATGTTCACCGGTATATTTTACCTTACAATCGTGTCCAATACAAAGCCGTTTTGATGGAGGTTGCAGCAAAGTCAATTGCCTAGCTGCTTCTAGCTAAAGGAGGGCATTGTGAATGCTAATAGACAACAGAAGAAGATTGAATTATAATGAACAGTATTTCAAATCCTAGTGAGCACAATATTACAAATAATATACAATCAGAAAATGTTTTGGTTAGATGTTGTGTTCTGAAGGATTTTTTTTTTCTTTAGGTATTATGCTCTTGAGGTTACTTATTTTAAATCATCTCTGGATCGTAAACTACTTGAACTTCTGTGGAACAAATATTGGGTGAACACACTCAGTTCTTCAAGCCTGCTCACGGTGAGTTATCTACACTTCTGAATTGATTGAATTTGAGGTGGTGATGAAGGTAATGAGAAAAAGTTATTCTGCTTCTTTGCCAGTACAACATTTCCTGTCTTGTTCACCATTTGCAGGAATTTTTTTCACTGAGTGCTTGCAGCCCACATGCAAATCAAAAACTGTACACTTGGGCAGCACGGTGGCATAGTGGTTAGCACTGTTGCCTCACAGCGCCAGGGACCCGGGTTCAAATCCGGCCTCGGGTGACTGTGCAAACTCCACACAGACATTCTCCCCGTGTTTGCGTGGGTTTTCTCCGGGTGCTCCGGTTTCCTCCCACAGTCCAAAGATGTGCGGGTTAGGTTGATTGGCCATGATAAAAATTGGCCCTTAGTGTTAGGGGGGATTAAATACGTGGGGTTACGGGGATAGGGTTTGGGTGGGATGGCTGTCGATGTAGGGACCGGGTGCTAGGGTTTGGATGATCAACCATGATCTCGTTGAATGGCGGAGCAGGCTCGAATGGCCTACTCCTGCTCCTATCTTCTATGTTTCTATATTTGGTGTGCATTTACATTACAACTGCATTGTGGCAATGTGGTTTTGCTTTGTGCTGAGACTGCTGACGCTAAGATTATAATATAAATGCTGCCAAAAAAATAAGAGTCCGGTTCCAACCTAACGTTCGAGTGAAGTAGAGTGAGACTGCTTGGAGTCTTGCTCCTCTGCTCCAATTAGATCAGTCCTAACGCATAGAACAGTTGTCATACCTACAGACTGGGTCTAGCTGATGGTCATAAATTGGGCGGGGGGGGGTGGCGGTGAGGAAAGGAGGGGGGAAACCCCTACGAACACTTGTAACTATGCATTTCCTTTTACCTTTTGAGGTATGAATAATCTTTTATAGGAAAATAAATTAGCTTGAATTAGTAAAATAACTTGATTAACAGTAGAAAAATAAATAGGGGGAATACCTCCTCCATAAAATATTATTCATTCTCTCCCCACACAATCACCTCAAAAAGGGTGGGGGGGGGGGTAGGTAGAACTTCATAACTGGCAGTTAGTAATAGTCTTCCCTTTTTTTCCTCTTACCACCCCCCCAGTTCAATCTTCAGGCTGTTTCAAATGGTCAGCTGATTAAAATTGATGTTGCAGTTTGTGGATGTGACCTCCCTTCAACACAAGATTAAGCATATCCTCTGAAAATAAAGATATTTAGTAAACAATAAATATATATCTAATGTTATATTTTTCTCAGTAAGAGGGAGAAATTGTAGTGGGGGGTGAGGGGAAACTACTTTGTACAGCAAAGATTTCCCCAACCCACATCTAAAAGCTCTCTAGAAGTCTGGCCTCCTCTTTCCTCAGTGTCCATGCTTCAGCACCATACTCCATATCAAACTCTTCACAAATCTTTTTTTCAGTTCTCTGTTCAGTTGTCCAGCCAATATCCTTTTATTAAAACACAACTTTTCCCATTGTAATCCTAACCCTCAACCCCTTGAAGATTGCAGGTATGTGAGTCATTATACTTCCCAGAGATTTAAATTGTCTAAGTTGATCCAACCGTTCCATGTTTATTAAAATGCTCACTCATTCACCTGCATTTTTAGAAACCTTCATAACTTTGGTCTTACCCACATTGATGATCTTGCCATAATCCATTACTGCCAGCATTCAGGCTATCTGTAGTCCATTCATGGTACTTGCTACTTGGACTTTGTCATCAGCAAATCTGACAGCTTTCTGTAGTTAACTCCAAGTTTCACTCTTTCCTCTACCCGATTAAGCATTTTTCTTACCATTGCTTCTGGAAACGCGTTGAACAACACAGGTGACCAGCAGTATCCTCTTCCAATCACTCCTGGTTCTGGCTCTCTATCTGCTACCCTAACACATGCAGTTTGTCCCATATACAAAGCCTTTACTGGGTGCCTATCTCTCTAATCTGTGCCAATATTCTTTAGTACCTCATTTAGTTCATTCTTGATATACCTATCAATTCATCCAATGAAAAGCGACGAGTTAAGAAAGTAACTATAGGTTTTTATTGGCTAAATAACAGAGCCCACCCTCGTGGGTGATCGGATCCAACAAGGAGGAATACCAGCCAGTCGACCACCTTTATACCTGGGCAGGTAGGTGGAGCCATGGGCGGAGTTAGCAGTGGTCAGCCCAGGTATAACAGCGTGACAAGAGGCGACCTCGTATAGTGATACAACAGTGTGAACAGTGATAACGATATAACAGTGATAACTATAGTGTAACGATAGTGAACGATAAAAGTGGTTTACCACATTCACCCCTTGTTTAGATTTGAGTCCGGCGGGGTGAAGTGTACTACCAGTTCTGGTAAGTCAGTCTGTCCGGAGGCCTCGTAAGCCTTTCTGATCGTCGCAGCGGCGGTGTTGCATTCTCCGGTGTTGATGCTGGTGTCTGCGTGGTCGGCGAAGGCTCGTGGGGTTCCGGCATGCCGTCTACCTGAGCTGGAATTGGGGGGTGGGGGGTGGTAAAGGTGGTGTCTCCGGAATGCCCGAGGGTGCGAGGTAGGAGACTGTGTCCTCCCGCCCGTCCGGGTAAGCCACATAGGCGTACTGGGGGTTGGCGTGCAGGAGGTTCACCTTCTCGACCAGGGGGTCCGTTTTATGGGTCCTCACGTGCTTTTGCAGCAGGACGGGCCCCGGGGAGGTCAGCCAGGTTGGTAGTGTGGTTCCCGTAGTCGACTTCCTGGGGAAAACAAACATTCGTTCATGGGGGTGGCGTTAATGGCAGTGCAAAGTAGTGACCGGATGGAGTGCAGGGCTGCCGGGAGGACTTCCTGCCAGCGGGAGGCCCTTAGACTTTAAGGCTAAGAGGACGGCCTTCCATACCATCGCGTTCTCTCTTTCTACCTGGCCGTTCCCTCGGGGGTTGTAGCTGGTGGTCCTGCTTGCAGCAATACCTCTCGCTAGTAGGAACTGACGGAGTTCCTCGCTCATGAAGGAGGAGCCCCGGTCACTATGTATATAGTTTGGGAACCCGAACAAGGCGAAGAGGTCGTTCAGGCATTTGATGACCGTGGTACTGGTCATGTCTGGGCAGGGGAAGGCAAAGGGGAAAAGGGAGTGCTCATCAACAATGTTGAGGAAGTACACATTACGGTCAGAGGACGGGAGGGGCCCCTTAAAGTCGATGCTCCGGCGCTCGAAGGGGCGGGTGGCCTTGATCAGGCTTGCTCTGTCCGGCCTAAAGAAGTGCGGTTTGCACTCGGCACAGGTCTGGCAGTTCCTGGTCATGGTCCTGACCTCCTCGATGGAGTATGGCAGGTTGCGGGCCTTAATGAAGTGGTAAAGTCTGGTGACCCCGGGGTGGCAGAGGTCGTTGTGGAGGGTCTGAAGTCTATCACTTTGCGCGCTGGCGCATGTAATTCGTGACAGAGCATCAGGAGGATCGTTCAGCTTACCTGGCCGGTACAAGATATCATAATCATAGGTGGATAGTTCGATTCTCCACCTCAATATCTTGTCATTCTTGATTTTGCCCCTCAGCTTGTTATTAAACATAAAAGCGACCGAACGCTGGTCGGTGAGGAGGGTAAATCGTTTGCCTGCCAGGTAATGCCTCCAGCGTCGTACCGCCTCCACAATCGCTTGGGCCTCCTTCTCGACCGACGAGTGTCGGATCTCAGGGCCCTGTCGGGTCCTTGAGAAGAAGGCCACTGGTCTCCCCTCCTGGTTAAGGGTAGCGGCTAGGGCGAAGTCGGATGCATCGCTCTCCACTTGGAAGGGGATGGACTCGTCCACTGCGTGCATTGTGGCCTTGGCTATGTCTCCCTTAATGAGGGAGAAGGCTGCACACGCTTCCTCCGTAAGGGGGAAGGATGTGGACTTCATGAGGGGTCTGGCTTTGTCCGCATAATTGGGTACCCATTGGGCATAGTAGGCGAAGAGCCCCAGGGTTCTCTTCAGAGCCTTTGGACAGTGGGGGAGGGGTAGCTCCATGAGGGGACGCATTCTTTCGGGGTCGGGGCCGATGACTCCGTTCTCTACTACACAGTCGAGGATGGCAAGGCGCGAGGTGTTAAACACACATTTCTCCTTATTGTAGGTGAGGTTCAGCCGTTGGGCCGTACGGAGGAATCTCTCCAGATTAACGTCATGGTCCTGCCGGTCGCGGCCGCAGATGGTGACGTTATCTAGGTAGGGGAACGTGGCATGCAGCCCGTTCTGGTCAACCATCCGGTCCATCTCCCTTTGGAAGACCGAAACCCCGTTGGTGACGCCGAAGGGAACCCTAAGGAAGTGGTAGAGGCGGCCGTTCGCCTCGAAGGCTGTATACTGGCGGTCCTCGGGGCGGATGGGGAGTTGGCGATAGGCCGACTTAAGGTCGATGGTGGAGAATACCCGGTACTGCGCAATCTGATTGACCATATCAGATATGCGGGGAAGGGGGTATGCGTCCAGCTGGGTGTACCTGTTTATGGTCTGGCTGTAGTCGATGACCAGGCGGTTTTTATTGCCGGTCTTAACGACCACGACCTGGGCACGCCAGGGGCTGGTGCTCCCCTCGATGATGCCCTCCTTCAGGAGACGCTGCACCTCAGAGCTAATGAAAGCTCTGTCCCCGGCGCTGTACCGCCTGCTCTTGGTCGCGACGGGTTTGCAGTCGGGGGTGAGGTTGGCGAACAGGGAAGGTGGCGGGACCTTGAGGGTGGATAGGCCGCAGGTGTTACGCGGTGGGCGGTTTAAAATCTGTTGGTTGTCGACTGCCTGTATCAAAGATGGCCGCCCCCATGAGTCACATGTGGGGATGCTGGCCTCTGTTGCCTTGAAGGAAGATGGCCGCCCCCACAGCTCGCATGAGGCACTGCTGGCCTCTGATGATCCACCTCTGCAGGCCTTAGCGAAGTGGCCTTTCTTCATACAGTTTGAGCAGGTAGAGTTCCTGGCTGGGCAGCGCGACCTCGGGTGTTTCGCCTGGCCACAGAAGAAGCAGCCGGCGGCCCGATCGCGGGGGTCCGATGTCGGAGCCGGTACCGGGGGTGGCGGTCTCGATCGGGTCCGGGACGCCGACGCTGAGGTAGGTCCCAGGGGGGGTGCTGCGGGGGGTATCGCGGTCGGGGTCGGTCCCAAGTCCCAGGGTCGCGAGTTACAGTACCTTGAGTAGGCCTCGAGGTCCCAATGGGCCACTTCTAGAGAGAGAGCGAGGGCTGCAGCTTTGTCCAGGTCGAGGTCCCTTGCTTCCAGTAGTCTTTGCCGTGAGTAGTCAGACCGCAGGCCTTTCACGAAGGCATCGCGGACATTGTCTTCAGTATTTTCTGCCGTCGTTACCGCTTTAAAGTTACAGTCTCTGCCGAGTACTTGTAGCACCCGTAAAAATTCCTCCACGGGCTCTCCTGGCTGTTGCGGGCGGGATCTTAGGAGGTGTCTGGCATACATGGAATTTACCGGGGTTTGGTACTGTCTTTTCAGCCGGTTGATGGCGTCCTCGTATGTTTTGAGGTCCCGGATGAGTGCGAATACTTTAGGGTTCACTTGGGCGTTCAGAACTCTTAGCATGGATTTCTGAGGCACGCCGGATTCTCCCAGGTAGGCTTTGAAGCAGCTCAGCCAGTGTTCAAAGTCGAGGGCTGAGTTTGCTGCCTGTGGATTTAGATCCAGGTACGGTGGTCTGAGGGCTCGCAGCCAGGCAGGCTGCTGTGGCTGTTGTAGCTGGTCGCATGGCTGGTCGTTTGACTGTCCAGGTGTCGACATTTTAAAATTTAGCCAATAAAATTGATATACCTATCAATTCATCCAATGAAAAGCGACGAGTTAAGAAAGTAACTATAGGTTTTTATTGTCTAAATAACAGAGCCCACCCTCGTGGGTGATCGGATCCAACAAGGAGGAATACCAGCCAGTCGACCACCTTTATACCTGGGCAGGTAGGTGGAGCCATGGGCGGAGTCAGCAGTGGTCAGCCCAGGTATAACAGCGTGACAAGAGGCGACCTCGTATAGTGATACAACAGTGTGAACAGTGATAACGATATAACAGTGATAACTATAGTGTAACGATAGTGAACGATAAAAGTGGTTTACCACAATTCTGTTGAAGGCTTTTTTATAAATCCACGAAACAAATGTACACCTCTTGATTATGTATTGTACTCTTGCACAGAACTCTTGTTCCACATCCTCTGCGAAACTCAAATTAATCTTTGCCAAACTATTGCTTCACTTTTCCTCTTAACCTTCTTGTAACTAATCTGAGCATAATCTTTGAGGCATGTGGAATCAAATTGATGAAATGAAACTTGTTATTTGCTAGTATTTAGCTTTTTCTTCGAGGTACAATGATTATTTTCATTAAATCTTCTGGCCATTCCCCTTTTAACTACATGATTTTACAGAAATCAACAAGTTCATTTGTTGCAAAAGCAAAATACCGCTGACGCTGGAAATCGGAATTCATTTGTTGCCTCCTCTCCATGTTTTTAATTAATTCTGCTGGAATCTCACCAACGTCTGCGGCCTTTTCATTCTTGAGCTAATTTTTTGCAACCCTCACTTCACACTCGGACTTCAGGACCCAATCAATTTCCACCTCCTTCCTTCCATATTTCAATGTCAATTGGCTTTTCCTCTTTGGCATACAGTTCTTCAGCATATTCTTGCCGCCTCTTTCTTCAATTGGGTCAGTGAATAGTTGACCATATTTATTTTTAATTGCTTTCACTCTCATTCCTTGTCTATTTTTAAATAGGTATCTTATTACAAATATTAAGTCTGCAAAGACAGACAATTTGATTTCATGTCAGATTTTTGTCACTCTTCCAATATCCACACTTAGAATGAGTTTTGCTTATGTAAATTTTATGTAAATTTGTCACTCTGCGATGCTTCCAAACTCCAGCAACCCCACTGCATTAGTGTAAAACTCCAGGAGAGTATGCCTGGTTCTGTCCAAGCCCAGAACTGCTCCCATTTCTACTAAAGTGCAGGACTTCTCCAAGTACAACTAATCCCAGTTTCCCCTGTCCACTACTGCTAAATACCATGTTTTGGTGCAACTTGCATACCACCTTACTATGTGTTTCAGCTTTGAAATGAAAAGTGTTAAAATTGAAATACACAGATAAAGGAAAATTATATATAGTGAGTCCTCAAAGCACCAGTAAAAATCCAGATTTTTTTTTTTTTAATGGAATTTGACCTATTCAGTCACTGTATAGCCAGAGGCCTTTACATGACACAAACACCGCTATTGCAAAACAGTGAATTCTCTGACTCACTGAGAATTGCCACGGGAGATCTACTAGTAATATATTCAAAATCTAGTGTCTGTATGCCTTTTTTGTCATACTTGCCCATGTCTGCATTGAAATTGGGCAGAAATTCCGATCCCTACAGGTGTGTACGCACTGCGTACTCACCCTTAGGGACATCGGAAATGCCGGTTTCAGGCATGTGCATGCGCTGGAAACCGGCATTTCCGATCTGTCAAGAAAGCTCTTGGCAGATCCTCTGGCTGCCCGGGAGAAGGGCCTCTGCGGGCAGAGAGTTCCGCTTTTTGGAGACCCTCTGCCCGCACAAACACTTACACCTGCTTTTACCTGGCGCAAGAATGGTAAGGCCTGCTTTTACCAGGATAAGAGTTGAAAAAAGTAAAAGAAAAAAATCTCCCACTGATTTATTTAAAAATACTTTAAAGAAAGGTGAGTTTATTTTTAGCCCGTTAAAAACATTAATTTTTTTTCAGAAATTTAAATTTTTGTTTAAAATAGTTAATTTATATAATTTCAAGTCATTTTAAAAATGTGATAGTTTTTTAAAATTTATTTGAAGTTTTACTATGTTTTTGGGGGTGATCGCCATTCATATATTTGACAGGTCTTCCTGTCAAATGTATGAAGAGAGATTCCCTTCTCTGATTGGCTCCCCATGGCCCACGTGATCCCAGGGACACTGCGAACTACCTGCGCCTCTGGGATACGTGGGCCCTGCGCACCGGCAGTTTGGAGAGGCCCAGCAGCGGAACTCTGCGCCTCCTCAGGTAAGGGTGCAGATTTTTCCAGATCGTAGCCCTCCGCCCGCAGGAGGCCTGCGATCGGAAAATCTGGGCCATTGGGAACTGCCAATGTAAACTGGTCATGCTGTAATGATGTCCTTCTGCCAGTGGAGCTGCTACAGCACCACTTCTGGAGAAGGGGTGTATTTACAGTTATGTAGGCAGTTTTCATTATTACAATTTCCTATGTCCATAGTTATAATGTAAATATAAAACTGAGGACAGAATCTATGACTTTAAAATGGGGACTAAATTAAGTCTGCATGCCCTGGGACAATTATCCCCTGCCTTCTAGCCCCACTTCATCTGAAAACTACACTTGGTCTTGACTCTCCATGTACAATGCAACAGGATATCAACATGTATTAATAAAACTACAAAAATATTAGGAGTATCTTTATTGCTCATTAATCTACATAAATAAACAAAAACATTGCCCTTCCCCATTCTTCTATGCACGGTGGCATAGTGGTTAGCACTGTTGCCTCACAGCGCCAGGGACCCGGGTTCGAATCCAGCCTCGGGTGACTGTCTGTGTGGAGTTTGCACATTCTCCCCGTGTTTGCGTGGGTTTCCTCCCACAAGTCCAAAGATGTGCGGGTTAGGTTGATTGGCAATGATAAATTGACCCTTAGTGTTAGGGGGATTAAATACGTGGGGTTACGGGGATAGGGTGGGATATGTGTTGGTGCAGGCTCGATGGGCCGAAATGGCCTCTCTGCACTGTGGGGTTTCTGGGTTTCTGTGTGATTCCCTTCTAACTTTTTTATTATTTTAGTTTTACTTTTATTTCTATAAAAAGGAGCTTATTTAAATCCTATCCAATGTTCTTTAAAGTAATACTTGTATAATTACCCAGTGTCTTCTGGGTCCCATTAGCCTTAGGGTTGTGCAACCATGTTTTTAAAAATAAATTATAATTTTGGTGATTTGGTGAAAACTATTTCCAAATTCAAAGACCGGTCAATCCTTGTGATTTTTCTAGTGTAATTAAAGCACAACTGCTGAACATGTTCTCTCATCTGCTACAGTAGCAGCCCAGTTGGGCACAAACAAGGTCCGTGCACAATTAAAAAAATTATATATAAAACTGGTAAAGCAAAAAGGCTTGCAATCCGATCATAGCAGGTCTAGGTTACCTTTGTAATAATCTAGATACATTTGACTCCCAAACCATTCAAATTGTAAGACTCTGTTCAGACTTAATAGATTACTATGCAATAGCTCTTAATTAGCATTACTGTTTTTTTAACAAAAAAAGTATCTCCCATAATCTTATTCATAGGCTCAAACGAGCTGCCAATTGATCTTTCATCTACAACCCCTGTGTTTGGCAGAAAAAGTGACATGGACCAAGATTATCAGAGACAAAAAAGTACCTCAATTTCACAGCAAATCTTTGATCCATGACAAACCTAGATAGTATTACAATGATATTTCAGACCATCTATAGAAAGGCTTGAAAGCCTAAATAAACCTTTATTGTTGGAATGCACCTGGCAGTCTGCTATTTTGCAGAGGCTTGTTTAATACCTAAAGACAAAACAAATAATGTCATTGCTGATTAAATAAAGACAGATTATCTGTTTATACATGGTCTACAGCAGGCAGTGGGATTTAAAGGTGGCCATCTTTAAATGAGATGATGCCAGTGTCAATAAGTAGTTTAGAACAATAACTTGAGGTTGGAGTGAATTTCTTGTTTCATTGTGATTGTTCTTGAGCTGGAATGATATACTCCTGCTGCTTATTAGCTGGTATGATATTGAAAGAAACAGAAATCATTTCATGTCTTTATCACACTACCATATGAATTCTCTTAGAAATTATGTGTTGAATTAGAAAAATAGATATTTTTGAGTGTAAACGATGCTTTTTCCATCTTATCAACAAATTTGCCAGTTAAGTTCCCTCTCCAGATTTCTCCCAGAAAACTGAAAAAAAATAAGTTTTGCGGCACATTATTTGTAGAGGCATTGCACAAAGTATATAAGCATAATTATGGACATCTATATCACCTGAGATTGTTAGACACTGAATATATGTAATGACTTTGTATAATTTACGTGATTTAATCAGATATAGAGACTGGGACAGAGCCTGTTTTCCAATACTGTACTTGGCCCCTGCAATTATCTGAGTCATTTCTCTGGACAAAACGCGTGTATTGATCCAGCAATTTTTTGGCGATTTAGTCCAAATTCTTATCTGACACAAACATTGTAAACCTTTTTACATTTTAAAAACTGCCAGTTAGAGAAGGAATGCTCTTGTACATTGTTATGTTCCTATGAAGTGCAGCTCTTACTGTGGTTAACGGTAAGAACTACCTGACATTTTTCTAATTTTGCAAAAATAGTCTGATCTCGAATCTGTGACCGTTGTTACATGATCATTATTGATGAGTAAGAGTGGATCCCAGTGAGGACAGCCCAAAGTGCTTCCCGTCCAAATAATTTTTGAAGTGCAGTATTTACTTGAGTAAATACGACAAGTCAGTTTGCACACAGCAAGGTTGCACAAACCAATGACGAGAATAACTATTAATCTGTTGTTGGTTGAAAGAGGAAATATCACCAAAAAGAAGAGAGCTTCATGCTCCTTTTTGAATAGTGTTCTGGATCTTTTATATTTACCCAAACTAACTGAACAAGCAGAATGGGGCCTCAATTGAACATGGAATCAAAAATAATACTGCACAGAAACAGGTCATTTGGTCCATCACGTTTGCACTGGTGTTTTCCCCACATAAGCCACCGAGTCTAATTTAATTCTCTTGCTTATTCCCCAACCACCCCCCAAATTTTCTTCTTTTCATAGAGCTCTCTAATACCCTTTTAAAAGTACATAGATTCTGCATCAACAATGTTTTGTGGCATAGAATGCCATATTAAAACAGTCTAAGTTTTTTTCTAACCTCCACTTTAATTCTTTTTCTGATGTATCTTAAATTTGTGCACACTTGTTACCATCTCATTGACCAATGAAAGCAATGCATTTACCCTGTCATAACCTTTCAGGATCTTGAACTTTTATCAGGTCACCATTAACCTTCTTGGTCCTTTCCTTTGTGCAGGTTTTTGAAAATTATGGTCTGAGTCGACACTATTTCTTTTCTAGCTTCCCTCAGGATCTTCAGATGTTAATCACGAGGTCTCTGTGATCTGTCTACCTTAAGTTTGATTTAACAGTTTGAGCACCATTTCTCTTAATAATAACCTTCCATTGTTCTTCACTCGCATTCAGTATTTCTACAATCCCAATATCCATCTACTTCATGAAAACTTAGGCAAAGCACTTACTGGTATCTCTGCAATTGCCTCTCTCTTAGTCATATCCCTACCTTCACTATCCTTATTTTATGTTTTTTGTTGTTTTTCTGTCTAGTAGTGCAAGATTCCCTTAGTACTGGTCTTAGCCTAAATTATGTTCAAAAGTCCTGGAGTGGCCAACCTTCTGACTCAGATGCAGAAGTCATGGCTGTGGTACTAAATAAGTCATTTGCATCTACTTTTTAAAGAAGAGGATGCTGCCAATGTCGCAGCAAAGGAGTAGGTATTAGAGAAATGGGATAGGATAAAATAAATAGAGGAAGTACTTGGCAGCAATCAAAGTACAAAAGTCACCCGGTCCAGATGGGATGCATCCTAGGTTGGCGGAGGGAAAGAAGGGTGGAAAATGTGGCTCTGGCCACAATCTTCCAATCCTCCTCAGATATTGGAGTAGTGCCAGAGGACTGGAAGATTGCAAATGTTACACCCCTATTCAAAAAAGGAGAGCGGGATAAACCCGGCAACTACAGGCCAATCGGGAAACTTTTTTTAGAGAAATTAATCCGGGACAAAATTAATTGGCACTTGAAAAACTATGGATTAATAAATGAAAGCCATTGTTGGGACCATTACTGTTTCTCATTTAACATAACATAAGAAATAGGAGCAGGAGTAGGCCATACGGCCCCTTGGACCTGCGCCGCCATTCAATAGGATCATGGCTGATCCGAACTTAGACTCATGTCCACTTCCCTGCCCTCTCCCCGTAACCCCTTATTCCCTGATCAGCTAGGAAACTGTCTATCTCCGTTTTAAATTTATTTAATGTCGCAGCTTCCACAGCTCTCTGAGGTAGAAAATTCCATAGATTTACTACCCTCCGAGTGAAGAAGTTTCTCCTCATCTCAGTTTTGAAAGGGCAGCCCCTTATTCTAAGATTATGCCCCCTAGTTCTAGTCTCACCCATCAGTGGAAACATCCCTCACCACATCCACCCGATCAAGCCCCCTCACAATCTTATGTTTCGATAAGATCGCCTCTCATTCTTCTGAATTCCAATGAGTAGAGGTCCAACCTACTCAACCTTTCCTCATAAGTCAACCCCCTCGTCTCCGGAATCAACCGAGTGAACCTTCTCTGAACTGCCTCGAGAGCAAGTACATCTTTTCTTAAATATGGAAACCAAAACTGTACACAGTATTCCAGGTGTGGCCTCACCAGTACCCTGTATAACTGCAGCAAGACTTCCCTGCTTTTATACTCCATCCCCCTTGCAATAAAAGCCAAGATTCCATTGGCCTTCCTGATCACCTGCTGTACCTGCATACTAACCTTCTGTGTTTCATGCACCAGGACCCCCAGATCCCTTTGTACTGTAGCACTTTGCAGTTTCTCTCCATTTAAATAATAACTTGCTCTTTGATTTTTTCTGCCAAAGTGCATAACCTCACACTTTCCAACATTATATTCCATCTGCCAAATTTTTGCCCACTCACTTAGCCTGTTATGTCCTTTTGCAGGTTTTTTATGTCCTCCTCACTCACTGCTTTCCCTCCCATCTTTGTATCGTTGGCAAACTTGGATACGTTGCACTCGGTCCCTTCCTCCAAATCGTTAATAGATCGTAAAGAGTTGGGGTCCCAGCACTGACCCCTGCGGAACACCACTAGTTACTGATTGCCAACCCGAGAATGAACCATTTATCCCAACTCTATGTTTTCTGTTAGATAGCCAATCTTCCACCCATGCCAGTATATTGCCCCCAATCCTGTGATTTTTTATCTTGTGCAGTAATCTTTTGTGTGGCACGTTGTCAAATGCCTTTTGGAAGTCCAAATACACCACATCCACTGGTTCCCCTTTATCCACCCTGTTTGTTACGTCCTCAAAGAATTCGAGCAAATTTGTCAAACATGACTTCCCCTTCGTAAAACCATGCTGACTTTGTCCGATTAAATTATGCCTATCCAAATGTCCTGTTACTGCTTCCTTAATAATGGACTCCAACATTTTACCAACCACAGATGTTAGGCTAACTGGTCTATAGTTTCCAGCCTTTTGTCTGCCTCCCTTTTTAAATAAGGGCGTTACATTAGCAGTTTTCCAATCTGCTGGGACCTTTCCTGAATCCAGGGAGTTTTGGAAAATTACCACCAATGCATCCACAATCCCTACCGCTACTTCTCTCAAGACCCTAGGATGCAAGCCATCAGGTCCAGGGGATTTATCCGCCTTTAGTCCCATTATCTTACCGAGTACCACGTCCTTAGTAATTTAAATCATGTTTAGCTCCTCCTCCCCCCCCCCCCCCCCCGCCCCCCCATAGCCCCCTGTTTGTCCAGTGTTGGGATATTTTTAGTGTCCTCTACTGTAAAGACTGATACAAAATATTTGTTCAGCGTTTTTGCCATCTCCATGTTCCCCACCACTAGTTTCCCGGTCTCGTCCTCTAAGGGACCAACGTTCACTTTAGCCACCCTTTTTCTTTTTATATAACTGTAGAAACTCTTGCTATCTGTTTTTATATTTTTTGCTAGTTTACTTTCATAATCTATCTTCCCTTTCTTAATTAATCTTTTAGTTATTCTTTGCTGGCTTTTAAATGCTTCCCAATCTTCTATCCTCCCACTAGATTTGGCTACTTTATATGCCCTTGTTTTTAGTCAGATACTATCCTTTATTACTTTACTTAGCCATGGATGGCTGTCTTTTGTTTTACGCCCCTTTTTCCTCACTGGAATATATTTTTCTTAAGTTGTGAAATATCTCCTTGAATGTACACCACTGCTCATGTACCGTCTTACACTTTAATCTATTTTCCCAGTCCACTTTAGTCAACTCTGCTCTCATACCTTCATAGTCTCCTTTATTTAAGCTTAGTACGCTGGTTTGAGATCCAACTCTCTCACCCTCCAAATGAATTTGGAATTCAACCATGTTATGGTCACTCATTCCAAGTGGATCCTTTACTAGGACATTTTTTATTAATCCTATCTCATTACACAGGACCAGATCTAAGATTTCCTGCCCCCTGGTTGGTTCAGTTACATACTGCTCAAGGAATCCGTCCCTAATACACTCTATGAACTCTTCCTCAAGGCTGCCCTGCCCAATTTGATTTGTCCAGTCAATATGAAAGTTAAAATCCCCCATGATTATAGCTGTTCCCTTATTACAAGCCCCAACTATTTCCTGATTTATATTCCGACCAACAGAGTTGCAACTGTTAAGAGGCCTATAGACTACGCCCACTAGTGACTTTTTTCCCCTTTTATTATTCCTTATCTCCACCCAAACTGTTTCACTATCCTGATCCTTTGAACCAATATCATTTCTCACTATTGCAGTGATTCCATCCTTTATTAACATAGCCACCCCACCTCCCTTTCCTTCCTGTCTGTCCTTCCTAATTGTCAAATACCCCTGGATGTTTAGTTCCTAGTCATGGTCACCTTGCAGCCATGTTTCTGTAATGGCCACCAGATCATACTCGTGTAGTTATTTGTACCGTCAACTCGTCTATTTTGTTACGAATGCTGCGTGCATTCAGATAAAGAACTTTTAAATATGTTTTGTGACAATTTATTCCTGCTTTTACCCCCTTTACTACTCTACCTTTATCTTTATACATTCTGTCCCTTCCTGACACACTCTGGTTTTTAATTCCCCCACTGCTACCTTGCTCTATTGCCTTCTCCGCTGACATTTTTATTTTTCGTTCTCTTGAAAACTCCCCCCCACTAATTAGTTTAAAGCCCTCTCTACAGCCCTAGTCATTCAATTCGCCAGGATTCTAGTCCCAGCACTGGCCAAGTGAAGTCCGTCCCAACGGAACAGCTCTCTCCCGTCCCAGTGCTGGTGCCAGTGTCCCAAGAAGCAAAACCCATTTCTCCCACACCAGTCTTTGAGCCACTCATTTAACTCTGATTTTATTTACCCTAGCCAAATTTGCTCGTGGCTCAGGTAGTAATCCAGAGATTATTACCCTTGTGTTTCGGCTTTTTAATTTGGCCCCTAGCTGCTCATACTCCCTCAACAGAACCTCTTTCCTTGTCCTATCTATGTCGTTGGTACCAACATGGACCATGACAACTGGATCCTCCCCCTCCCACTCCAAGTTTCTCTCCAGCCCAGAGGAGATGTCCTTAACCCTGGCACCGGGCAGGCAACACAGCCTTCGGTACTCTCGCTCTCGTCTGCAAAGAACCCTATCTATCCCCCTAATGATACTATCCCCTACCACTACAACATTTCTTTTTACTCCCCCCCCCACTTGAATGGCGCCTCGTTCCACAGTGCTGTGGCCAGGTTGCTTATCCTCCCTGCAGTCCCTGTTCCTGTCCTCACAGGGAGTAAGAGCCTCGAACCTGTTGGGCAAGAGCAAGGGCTGCGGCTCCTCCAACACTACCTCCTGGATCCCCGTACCTGCGTCACTCATAGTCACACCCTCCTGTCCCTGACCACGGAATACATCTGAATTAGTTAATCTAATTGCTGTGACTACTTCCCGGAACACAGAGTCCAGGTAACTCTTCCCCCCTCCCTGGTGAGAGAGTTGGATCTCAAACCAGTGTACTGAGCTTAAATAAAGGAGACTATGAAGGTACGAGAGTAGAATTGACTAAAGTGGACTGGGAAAACAGATTAAAGTGTAAGATGGTACAAGAGCAGTGGTCTACATTCAAGGAGAAATTTCACATCTTTCAAGATAAATATATTCCACTGAGGAAAAAGGGGAGTAAAAGAAAAGACAGCCATCCGTGGCTTAGTAAAGTAATAAAGGATAGTATCCGACTGAAAACAAGGGCATATAAAGTAGCCAAATCTAGTGGGAGGATAGAAGATTGGGAAGCATTTAAAAGCCAGCAAACAATAACTACAAGATTAATTAAGAAAGGGAAGATAGATTATGAAAGTAAACTAGCAAAAAATATAAAAACAGATAGCAAGAGTTTCTACAGCTATATAAAAAGAAAAAGGGTGGCTAAAGTGAACGTTGGTCCCTTAGAGGACGAGACCGGGAAACTAGTGGTGGGGAACATGGAGATGGCAAAGACGCTGAACAAATATTTTGTATCAGTCTTTACAGTAGAGGACACTAAAAATATCCCAACACTGGACAAACAGGGGGCAATGGGGGGAGGAGCTAAACATGATTAAAATCACTAAGGAGATGGTACTCGATAAAATAATGGGACTTAAGGCGGATAAATCCCCCGGACCTGATGGCCTACATCCTAGGGTTTTGAGAGAAGTGGCGGTAGGGATTGTGGATGCATTGGTGATTACTTTCCAAAACTCCCTGGACTCAGGAAATGTCCCGGCAGATTGGAAAACTGCTAATGTAACACCCTTATTTAAGAAGGGAAGTAGACAAAAAGCTGGAAACTATAGACCAGTTAGCCTAACATCTGTGGTTGGCAAAATGTTGGAGTCCATTATTAAGGAAACCGTAACAGAGCATTTGGATAAACATAATTTAATAGGACAGAGTCAGCATGGTTTTATGAAGGGGGAAGTCATGTTTGACAAATTTGCTCGAATTCTTTGAGGACGTAACATACAGGGTGGATAAAGGGGAACCAGTGGATGTGGTGTATTTGGACTTCCAAAAGGCATTTGACAAGGTTCCACACGCAAGATTACTGATCAAGATAAAAAAATCATGGGATTGGGGGTAATATACTGGCATGGGTGGAAGATTGGCTATCTAACAGAAAACGAAGAATTGGGATAAATGGTTCATTCTCAGGATGGCAATCAGTAACTAGTGGTGTTCCGCAGGGGTCAGTGCTGGGACCCCAACTCTTTACAATCTATATTAACGATTTGGAGGAAGGGACCGAGTGCATCGTATCCAAGTTTGCCAACGATACAAAGATGGGAGGGAAAGCAGTGAGTGAGGAGGACATAAAAAACCTGCAAAAGGACATAGACAGGCTAAGTGAGTGGGCAGAGATTTGGCAGATGGAATATAACGTTGGAAAGTGTGAGGTTATGCACTTTGGCAGAAAAAATCAAAGAGCAAGTTATTATCTAAATGGAGAGAAATTGCAAAGTGCTACATTACAAAGGGATCTGGGGGTCCTGGTGCATGAAACACAAAAAGTTAGTATGCAGGTGCAGCAGGTGATCAGGAAGGCCAATGGAATCTTGGCTTTTATTGCAAGGGGGGTGGAGTATAAAAACAGGGAGGTCTTGCTGCAGTTATACAGGGTATTGGTGAAGCCACACCTGGAATACTGCGTACAGTTTTGGTTTCCATATTTAAGGAAAGATATACTTGCTCGCGAGGCGGTTCAGAGAAGGTTCACTTGGTTGATTCTGGAGATGAGGGTGTTGACTTATGAGGAAAGGTTGAGTAGGTTGGACCTCTACTCATTGGAATTCAGAAGAATGAGAGGCGATCTTATCAAAACATATAAGATTGTGAGGGGGCTTGATCGGGTGGATGCAGTGAGGATGTTTCCACTGATGGGTGAGACTAGAACTAGGGGGCATAATCTTAGAATAAGGGGCTGCCCTTTCAAAACTGAGATGAGGAGAAACTTCTTCACTCGGAGGGTGGTGAATCTATGGAATTTTCTACCTCAGAGAGCTGTGGAAGCTGCGACATTAAATAAATTTAAAACAGAGATAGACAGTTTCCTAGCAGACAAGGGAATTAGGGGTTATGGGGAGAGGGCAGGGAAGTGGACATGAGTCTAGATTCGGATCAGCCATGATCCTATTGAATGGCGGAGCAGGCCCGAGGGGCTGTATGACCTACTCCTACTACTTATGTTCTTATGTGTCGCAGTGTTTGAAGCTCGGACTCCAGCTCATCAACATGGAGCCGGAGTTCCTCGAGCAGCCAACACTTACTGCAAATGTGATCACTGTGAGCATCAATGGTGTCCACCAGCTCCCACATATTGCAGCAGTAACACATCACCTGCTCTCCCATTCTATGTAATTAATTAAATTTATTATTATTATTTTTAAATACCCTCTGCCCCAATTCTAGATGATGAATATCACCCCTCTATTTAATTGAACTTACCAACTTATAAAGGTTTAAAAGGGAAGGAAAAGTACTCACCAACCAGCCAATCACCTACCAGCTTGGCTGTGATGTCACTTTTGAATTCTGGCCTCCCTTTGGAATGTTGTCTGTGGAGCCTGTTTAGGCTGCCTCGCCTCGCTGCTCCGACTCGACACCCGCTGCTGCTCCCGGCTGCCTCGACTGGGCCTCACCTCGCTGCTCCGCCTCCACGATGTCTGCTAATCCTGAGACCAAACTCTCAAAAGGCACTCTCTGCTGCTAGCACTTATGAATGAATTTACATGAATGACGTACTCAAACTCAGTGCAAAGTGATGAAATCCAATACTAAACTGGGAGGATTAGTGAACCAGAAGAAGCAGCTCAACTTGGAATGAGTTAGACATAATAACTACATGGGTAGAACAATGGCAAATTAAATTTAATGCAAACGAGCAAAGTATTGTACGTAGGAAAGAAAAATGTGCAACACACATACTTCATGAATTGTGTTAAATTAGCCAAGAAACATAGAAGCCCCAGTAGACTTAATACTAAACATGCCCAAACAATGTGGAATTGCAATCAATAAAGCCAATAAAATGTTGAACTCCATTGCCAACACAGTAGAATAAGTCAGAGGGAACAGCAAAGGAGGACCAAGAAATTGATAAAGAAAGGGAAAATAGAATGAGAGTAATCTAGCAAGAGACATAAAAAGAGACTGTAAAAGCTTCTATAGGTATGTAAAAAGGAAAAGATTATAAATGTGGGTCCCTTACAGGCTGACGGAGGAGAAATTATAATGGGGATGAAGGAAATGGCAGAGAAATTAAACAAATACTTTGTGTCTGTCTTCACGGAAAAAGATGCAAAAAACTTCCTGGAAATAGTGGAGAACCCAGAGTCTAGCGAGAATGAGGAACTGAAAAAAATTAGTATTAGTAAAAAAAAAAAAGCCGATAAATCCCCTGGACCTGATGGCCTACATCCTAGGGTTTTGAAAGAGGTGGTTATAGAGATAGTGGATGCATTGGTTGTCATTTTCCAAAATTCTACAGATTCTGGAACGGTTCCCATGGATTGGAAGGTAGCAAATGTAACCCCACTATTTAAGAAAGGAGGGAGAGAGAACAGTGGGAACTACAGACCAGTTAGCCCGACATCAGTCATAGGGAAAATGCTAGAATCTATTATTAAGGACGTGGTAACGGGGCACTTAAAAAAAAAAAAATTAAAAAAAAATAAAAAAAAAAATTAAAAAAAAATAAAAAATAAATAGGATTGGGCAGAGTCAACACAGATTAATGGAAGGGAAATCGTGCTTGACGAATCTGTTGGAGTTTTTTGAGGTTCTAACTAGCAGAATAGATAAGGGGGAACCAGTGGATGTAGTGTATTTGGATTTTCAGAAGGGATTCGATAAGGTGCCACACAAGAGGTTATTGAACAAAATTAGGGCTCATGGGATTGGGGGTAAAATACTAGCATGGATTGAGAATTGGTTAATGGACAGAAAAGAGAAAGTAGGAATAAACGGGTCATTTTCGGGTTGGCAGGCTGTAACTAGTGGCGTACCGCAAGGATCAGTGCTTGGGCCTCAGTTATTCACAATCTACATCAATGATTTGGATGAGGGGACCAAATGTAATATATGCAAGTTTGCTGTTGATACAAAGCTGGGTGGGAATGCAAGTTGTGAGGAGGCTGCAAGGAGGCTTCAAGGGGATATAGACAGGCTAAGTGAGTGGGCAAGAATATGGCAAATGGAATATAATGTGGAGGAATGTGAAGTTATCCACTTTGGTAGGAAAAATAGAAAAGCAGAGTATGTTTTAATTGGTGAATGATTGGGAAATGTTGGTGTTCAGAGGGACCTGGGTGTCCTTGTATACGAATCACTGAAAGTTAACATGCAGGTACAGCAAGCAATTAGGAAAGCAAATGGTATTTTGGCCTTTATTACAAGAGGATTTGAGTATAGAGTAAGGACATATTACTGCAATTATATAGGGCCCTGGTGAGACCACACCTGGAGTATTGTGTACAGTTTTGGTCTCCTTACCTAAGGAAGGATATACTTGCCATAGAGGGAGTGCAACGAAGGTTCACCAGACTGGTTCCTGGGATGAGTGGGATTGTCCTCTGCTTCCTGGGATTTGGGGATTGTCCTATGAGGAGAGATTGAGTAGACTAGACCTATATGCTCTGGAGTTTAGAAGAATGGTTGATAATGAAGAAGAAAGCTGCAGACTGCAGGAAGATATCGATGGACTGGTCAGGTGGGCAGAACAGTGGCAAATGGAATTCAATCTGGAGAAGTGTGAGGTAATGCATTTGGGGAGGGCTAACAAGGCAAGGGAATACACAATAAATGGTAGGATACTGAGAAGTGCAGAAGATCAGAGGGACCTTTGAGTACATGTCCACAGATCCCTGAAGGTAGCAGCACAGGTAGATAAAGTAGTTAAGAAGGCATATGGGATACTTGCCTTTATTAGCCAAGGCATAGAATAGAAGAGCAGGGAGGTTATGCTTGACTGTATAAAACACTAGTTAGGCCGCAGCTAGAATACTGCGTGCAGTTCTGGTCACCACATTACAGGAAGGATGTGATTGCACTCGAGTGGGTGCAGAGGAGATTTACGAGGATGTTGCCTGGGCTGGGGAATTTTAGCTATGAGGAAAGATTGGATAGGCTGGGGTTATTTTCTTTGGAACAGAGGAGGCTAAGGGGAGACCTAATTGAGGTGTATAAAATTATGAGGGGCCTACATAGAGTGGATAGGAAGGACCTATTTCCATTAGCAGAAGGGTCAATAGCCAGGGGGCATAGATTTAAAGTAATTGGTCAGAGGTTTAGAGGGGATTTGAGGAGAAATGTTTTCACCCAGAGGGTGGAGGGGGTCTGGAACACTGCCTGAAAGGGTGGTAGAGGCAGAGACCCTCATCACATATTTTAAAAGTACTTGGATATGCACTTGATGTGCCATAACCTCCAAGGCTACGGACCAAGTGCTAGAAAGTGGGATTAGGGTGGATAGCTCTTTGTCGGCCGGCTCTGTGTCGTAAATTTCTATGATTCTATGAATGAGAGGTGATCTCATTGAAACGTACAAAATTCTTACAGGGCTTGACAGGGTAGATGCAGGGAGGATGTTTCCCCTGCCTGGGGAGTCTAGAACCAGGGGTCACAGTCTCCGAATAAGGGGTTGGCCATTTGGGACTGAGATGAGGAGAAATTTCTTCACTCAGAGGGTGGTGAATCTTTGGAATTCTCTACCCCAGAGGGCTGTGGAGGCTCAGTCGTTGAGTATATTCAAGACAGAGATCGATAGATTTTTGGATATTAAGGGAATCAAGGGATATGGGGACGAGGTAGAAGATCAGCCATGATATTGAATAGCGGAGCAGGCTCAACGGGCCAAATGGCCTACTCCTGCTCCTATTTTCTATGTTCTCATGAACTTCTTATCAAACTACACAGTGGACTGGTCAGACTTTGGTACTACATCCAGTTCTGATCACTGAGACACAAGGGTGATAATTGACCACAAGGGAGATCTTCCCTTCCTCCTTAGGCAGTCCCTCGGAACCGAGGATGACTTGCTTCCACATTAAAAATGAGTTCGCAGGTGACTGATGAGTCCAATGCGGGACCTACAGTCTCTGTCACAGGTGGGGCAGACGGTGGTTGAAGGGGCGGGTGGGTGGGGTGCCTGGGTTGACGTGCGCTGCCTGTGCTTGGCTGCCTGCGCTTGGCTTCCGCTTGCTCCCGGCGAAGAGACTCGGTGTTCGGCGCCTTCCCGGATGCTTCTCCTCCACTTTGTGCGGTCTTGGGCCAGGGATTCCCAGGTGTCAGTGGGGATGTTACACTTTTTCAAGGAGGCTTTGAGGGTGTTTTGAAGTGCTTCCTCTGCCCACCTGGGGCTCTCTTGCTGTGCCAGAGCTCCTGGTAGAGCGCTTGTTTTTGGAGTCTCTTATCGGGCATGCGGACAATGTGACCCATCGATCGGAGCTGATCTAGTGTGCTCAAAGTTTCGATGCTGGGGATGTTGGCCTGAGCAAGAACACTGACGTTGGTGCGCCTATCCTGCCAATGGATTTGCAGGATCTTGCGGAGGCAGCATTGGTGGTACCTCTCCAGTGCTTTGAGGTGCCTGCGGTACATGGTCCATGTCTCTGAGGCATACAGCAGGCCGGGGATCACTGCTGCTCTGTAGACCATGAGCTTAGTGCCGGGTTTGAGGTCCTGGTCTTCAAATACACTCTTCCTCAGGCGACCGAAGGCTACACTGGCACACTGAAGGCGGTGTTGGACTTCGTTGTCGACGTCTGCCCTTGTTGACAGTAGGCTCCGAGGTATGGAAAGCGGTCCACGTTGTCCAAGGCCTTGTCGTGGATTTTGATAATCGGGGGGCAGTACTGTGTGGTGGGGGCAGGTTGGTAGAGGACCTTTGTCTTACGGATGTTTAGTGTAAGGCCCATGCTCTCGTACGCTTCGGTGAAGGTGTTGACGATGGTTTGGAGTTCGACCTCCGAGTGAGCGCAGACGCAAGCGTCGTCTGCATACTGTAATTCGACAACGGAGGATGGGACGACTTTGGATCTGGACTGGAGGCGACTAAGGTTGAGCAGTTTCCCGTTTGTTCTGTAAATTAGCTCCACTCCAGTGGGGAGCTTACTGAGGGTGAGATGGAGCATTGCAGCAAGGAAGATCGAGAAGAGAGTTGGTGCGATGACACAGCCTTGCTTGACCCCGGTTCGTACGTTAATTGGGTCTGTGCTGGAACCGTTGGTCAGGATCACGGCTTGCATGTCGTCGTGAAGCAGGCAGAAGATGGTGACAAACTTTTGAGGGCAGCCAAATTTGAGGAGGACACCCCATAATCCCTCACGGTTGATAGTGCCGAAGGCATTTGTGAGATCAAATAAGGCCATGTACAGCAATTGGTGCTGTTCCCTGCATTTCTCTTGTAATTGACGTGTGGTGAAGATCATGTCCATTGTGCCCCTTAGTGGGCGGAATCCGCATTGTGACTCTGGGAGGAGCTCTTCGGCCACTGGGAGAAGGCGATTGAGGAGGATTCTTGCGATGACTTTCCCTGTGGCAGACAGCAGGGAAACTCCTCTAATTACCGCAGTCGGACTTGTCACCTTTTTTGAAGATGGTCACAATTACGGTGTCTCTGAGATCCCCTGGCATGCTCTCCTCCTTCCAGATAAGAGAAATGAGTTCATGAATACGCGCCAGTAGTGCTTCTCCACCGTGCTTTAGTGCCTCAGCGGGGATTCCATCTGCTCCTGAGGCCTTGTTGTTCTTCAGTTGTCGGATGGCCTTTTCAACCTCATGCCGGGCTGGGGTTGTGCTGAGATGGTGGCGGGTAGCTGCTGCGGGATGGAGTTGAGGACACTTGCGTCGAAGACAGAGTTGCGGTTAAGGAGATCTTCGAAGTGCTCCTTCCAGCGGGCACTGGCTGCCTCTCTGTCCTTGATGAGTACCTCTCCGTTCTTGGCCCGCAGAGTGCTGATAATTGAGTGCTGATGGTCGTGCAGCGAAAAAACACAAGATCCCTAGTGTTAGAAGTTTGAATAATGAGGAAAAACTGAAGCAGCTTGGGCATTTCAACCTGCAACGGAGTTACCCGAGTGGTGATCTAATAGAGGTATACAAAATGATTAAGAGAATGGAAAAGAAAGTAATAAATTATGAAAGTAGGACAAGTTTAAATTGTAAAAGTCACATTTATGATTGATGACAGGAAATTCTTCTTTACAAAGAGTAATCAATGCATGGAACAGACTCCCAGATAATAATGGAGGTGAAATCCATGTAATCATTCAGGAAACAATTGGATCCTGCAGTGGGTGAAATGTAGAGTGCTTTGGAATGGATGAATCAAATTTGGTCGAATGGTCTTCCTCATCTATAATCTTGAACTTCAGAAACATACTTAACAAAGGGACACACGCACACACAGTATCTTTCCCATCCTAATTCAATTTTATTTGTCATATATGCAGCAAACGTGTGTACTGCACAATGAAATGTTGATTTTTTACAAGTCCTCCCAACATTGGAATAAATATGGCATAGCAATGATAAAAATACTAATAGAAATACAGTAATAATAAATAAAACAACAGTAATAAATAATAAATTATTCGTTCATGAGTCTTATGGCGTGGGGGTAGAAGCTGTTTCAAAACCTGCTGGTACGAGACCGTATGCTTTGATATCTCTTACCGGACGGGAGCAGGGCGAAGAGGTTGTGGCTGGGGTGGCTCGCGTCTTTGATTCTCAGGGCCTTCCCCCGGCACCTCTCTGGATAGATATCCTGCACAGCACACCTAATTGAAGTTCCTGTTTTAACCAAATAAAGCCTCTAATGAAATAAAAACAGAAAATACTGGAAATACTCAGCAGGTCAGGCAGCATCTGTAGAGAGAGAAACAGTTACCGTTTCAGGTCGATGACCCTTCGTCAGAACTGGAAAAAGTTGGAGATGTAACAGAGTTTTAAGCAAGTGTAGGGGCAGGGAAAGGGGGAGGGGGAGGAAAGAACAAAGGGGGAAGGTCTGTGATAGGATGTAAGGCAGGAGAGATTAAAAGACAAAAAGGATGATGGTGCAAGGCAAAAGGAGATGGTAATGAGACAAGTTGATAAACAAATGATGACTCTAAAAGCCTCTAATGACCTGTTTTGTTATTTAGAAAGAAAGACTTGCATTTATATAGTGTCTTTCACGACCTCAGGATATCCCAAAGTGCTTTACAGCCAATGAAGTACTTTTGAAGTGTAGTTGCTGTTGTAATGTAGGAAATGCGGCAGTCTATTTGCGCACAACAAGCTCCCACAAACAACAATGTAATAATGACCAGATAATCTGTTTTTATTGATGTTGATTGAGGGATAAATATTGGCTAGGACACTGGGGATTACTCCCCTGCTCCTCTTCGAAATAGTGCCGTGGGATTTTTTGTGTCCACCTGAGGCAGCAGACAGGATCTTGGTTTTAACGTTTCATCCAAAAGACGGCACCTCCAACAGTGCAGCACTCAGTACTGCACTGGAGTGTCAGCCTAGATTTTTGTGCTGGAGTCGGACTTGAACCCACAGCCTACTGATTCAGAGGTGGGAGTGCTACCAACTGAGCCATGGCTGACTCTAATTAATGGCACCTGAGAGTCCGAGAAGGAGACACTGATACAGAAAGAACTACACAGCAAGAAAGAGGCACAGGCAGAGAAACAGACATCAATGCTATTCAATAAAACAGTCACAGAACATCAAATTTAATGTTTGCAGGGATTGCTTAAACTACAAACCAGTGCTGCCAGACTTGGGAACTCCTCCATCAGTGCCTTCCATCTCCCCCTCCTCTCACTACTGACAGACACCATGAATCTACCAGTGAGCCAAACCCCACATTTGGTTGACAATTCTGCCAAATCACCGGTTACCCCCTCCACAATAATGCTAGAATCCCCCAATGCTACCAAACTCCAGCAACCCCTCTGCAGTGCTGCAAATTTCAGGGCCCCCACCTCGGAGCTGCCAAAGACCAGGACTATCTCCTAGTCCTACCTAAATACAGGACCATCCTTAGTGAAGCCAAAACTCACTCCTCCACCCAGTACTGATAAATACTAGATAAATATCCCCATATTACATATACATATCATATGATATCACCTTGCTGTGTATTCTCAACTTTAAAACTGGCAAGTTAAATTAAATACATAGGTAAATTAATATATATAATAAAACAGAAAAACTTGACCGGGTAAATACAGATGTAAGATGTTTTATATATTGAATGACCTCATTTAATGTTGCATACAGAAATTTAAGGTCAAATGTAGACTTCAGGTGAAACGGGGTGAGATGATGGGGTGTATGTTTGGACCAGGCTGCACGGATGATATGGCCCTCATTTTGAAGTCATACATGCTTTTATTACCGCTATACGTTTCCATTATAAATTCTCTTGTTCACATTTATAATAGAAACTGCCTATATAAAATTGCCACATTGTTATTACACTCTCCCATCAGTGGAGACACTGTAGCAGATAATTTGAGTCTCCCATCCCCCCAGCTTTATTGTAGAGAAATATCTTTTTGCCTGCATTTTTCATTGCAGAATGCTGATTACACAACAGGGCAAGTCTTTGACTTGTCTGAAAAGTTGGAACAGTCAGAAGCCCAGCTTGGTCGAGGCAGTTTTATGCTTGGTTTGGACACCCATGACAGAAAATCTGAGGACAAATTGGCCAAAGCTACACGAGACAGGTAAGGGTGTACACATCTTAAAATCTCACATCTGAACCCATTAAACTATTTTTTTTATATTGTACATGTACCCAAGAGTTAGTTCAAAAGTTACTGTGATTAAAGCTGCAGTGTTCCACAGCTCAATTTCTCTGTTTTTAGAATTAAAGTTTACTATCTATTGGACAAAGTGGAACAATAGGTGCTAGTAGGTGAGCACTTTGGTGACAGTGACCATAATATGGTAAGATTTAAGGTGGTCATGGAAAAGGACAGGGATGGGCCGGAAATAAAGGTTCTAAATTGGGGGAAGGCTGATTTTAATAGGATAAGACAGGATCTGGCCAAAATGGACTGGGATCAGCTACTTGTAGGAAAATCCGCATCAGAGCAATGGGAGGTTTTCAGAAGGGAGATTGAGATCATACAATGGCAACATGTTCCCGTAAAGGTCAAGGGTGGTTCCAAAAACCACAGGGAACCTTGGATGTCAGGGGATATATGAGAATGGATTAGGAAAAAAAGGAGGGCTTTTGGCAGATACAAAAGGCTAAAGACGGAGGAAGCCCTAGAGGAGTACAAAAAGTGCAGGGGGATACTTAAAAAAAGAAATTAGGAGATCAAGGAGGGGCCATGAAATAACACTGGCGAGCAAAATAAAGGAAAATCCTAAGATGTTTTATAAGTATACTAGCTGGGGAGCCCCGCGTTGGGAGGGCAATTTTGGGGCGCTTGGTCTCCCTGCCCCTGTGTCCCCCCCCCTCTCCCTGTCATGTCCTATCCCTCCCTCCCCTCCCCTGTCTCCCTCCCTCCCCTCGCCCACCCCCACCCCTCCCCTCCCCCACTCCCCTCTGTCCCTCTCTCCGGCCCCTGCCTAGCGCCTGAGGTCCGGAGCTGAGGTCCCCCGCGTATCGCGTGGCTGATGGACGGCCGCTGCGGGCGGGCGGCGCGAGGCGGCCCGCGGGGAGCAGCAAGACCGCCGGCGTGCCCCGTTGCCGGGGTAACGGGGGCCGTGCGAATGCGTGCCGTCGTCAAGGCGGCCGTGCAACTGGCGGCCTCTTTTTTTAAACTCATCAGCTCCCCCCCCCCACCCCCCCGCGATTTCCCGAGGCTCTTCCCCCCCCCCCACCCTATTAAATTGTTATTTAATTCCCTAACACATCATTAAAATATTTACCTTACTTCCCTAACACACAAAGTGTGGGGAAAAAATAGTGAAAAATCAAGATGGCGGCCACTCACCTCGGTTCAGAAGGATAAGGCCCGCCCACACACGCACCGATTGGTCGACCGGTCAGGTCACCGAAGCGTAGGATTGGTCAATCGTCGAGTCACTCGACACTCAACTGTAGGAAGGAACCCGCCGTCCGATTGGTCGACCTCGACGTCACACGGTCGCTAATGAGATGCTAATGAGCGGAAGGCTGAACGTTTTTCGGATACCGCGGGTGCGGTTTTTGTCCGGCCGAAACGTAAATACGCCTATGACCGGTCCGGAATCGCAAGCTTTCTTTTGAGGCGACGCGCGCATCGGTACGCTCTGTAACTTTCAAACGTATAGAGAACGGACAGACATCGGGACAGACAGAAGAGCCGCTTTATATATATAGATTAAGGGTAAGAGGATAACTAGGGAAAAAATAGGGCCCATTAGGGACAAAAGTGGCAATCTGTGTGTGGAGCCGGAAGATGTAGGAGGGGTTCTAAATGAATTTTTTGCATCTGTTTTCACTATGGAGAAGGACGATGTAGACATAGAAATAGGGCGGGGGGACTGTGATATGCTTGAACATATTCACATCGAGAGGGAGGAGGTATTGGCGGTTTTAGCTGGCCTAAAAATGGATAAATCCCCAGGCCCGGATGAAATGTATCCCAGGCTGCTGTGTGAGGCAAAGGAAGAGATTGCGGGGGCTCTAACACATATATTCAGGACCTCTCTGGCCACAGGGGATGTGCCAGAGGACTGGAGAACCGCTAATGTAGTACCATTATTCAAGAAGGGAAGTAGGGAAAAACCGGGGAACTACAGGCCAGTGAGCCTAACATCAGTGGTAGGAAAATTATTGGAAAAAATTCTGAGGGACAAAATTTGTCTCCACTTGGAGAGGCAAGGATTAATCAGGGATAGTCAACATGGCTTTGTCAAGGGAAGATCATGTCTGACTAATTTGATTGAATTTTTTGAGGGGGTGACTAGGTGTGTGGATGAGGGTAACGCAGTGGATGTGGTATATATGGATTTCAGTAAGGCCTTCGATAAAGTCCCGCACAGGAGACTGGTCAAGAAGGTAAGAGCCCATGGAATCCAGGGTGCCTTGGCACATTGGATACAAAACTGGCTTAGTGACAGAAGGCAGAGGGTGATGGTCGAAGGTTGTTTTTGTGACTGGAAGCCTGTGGCCAGTGGGGTACCACAGGGATCGGTGCTGGGTCCCTTGCTGTTTGTGGTCTACATTAATGACTTGGATATGAATGTAAAAGGTATGATCAGTAAGTTCGCGGATGATACAAAAATTGGTTGGGTGGTAAATAGCGAGGAGGGTAGCCTCAGTCTGCAGGACGATATAGATGGGTTGGTCAGATGGGCGGAACAGTGGCAAATGGAATTTAACCCGGAAAAGTGCGAGGTGATGCACTTTGGGGGGACTAACAAGGCAAGGGAATACACAATGAATGGTAAGACCCTAGGCAAGACGGAGGGTCGGAGGGATCTGGGTGTGCAAGTACACAGATCCCTGAAGGCGGCGGAACAGGTGGATAAGGTGGTAAAAAAGGCATATGGGATACTTGCCTTCATTAGCCGAGGCATTGAATATAAGAGCAAGGAGGTTATGATGGAGCTGTATAAAACACTGGTTAGGCCACAGCTGGAATACTGTGTGCAGTTCTGGTTGCCACACTACAGGAAGGATGTGATCGCGTTGGAGAGGGTGCAGAGGAGGTTCACCAGGATGTTACCAGGGCTGGAGCGCTTCAGCTATGAAGAGAGACTGGGCAGATTGGGTTTGTTTTCCTTGGAGCAGAGGAGGCTGAGGGGGGACATGATTGAGGTGTACAAAATTATGAGGGGCATAGATAGGATGGATGCTGAGGAGCTTTTTCCCTTAGTAGAGGGGTCAATAACTAGGGGGCATAGATTCAAGGTAAAGGGCGGGAGGTTTAGAGGGGATTTGAGAGAGAACTTTTTCACCCAGAGGGTGGTTGGAGTCTGGAACTCACTGCCTGAAAGGGTTGTGGAGGCAGGAACCCTCACAACATTTAAGAAGCATTTGGATGAGCACTTGAAATGCCATAGCATACAAGGCTACGGACCAAATGCTGGAATATGGGATTAGATCAGACAGGGCTTGATGGCCGGCGCGGACACGATGGGCCGAAGGGCCTCTATCCGTGCTGTATAACTCTGACTCCAATATAAATTTAAACACATTGGCCTAGAAATTCAGTTGTTTGCGCCAGCCGCTAGCGCCTTAGGAGGAGGAGATGTTGGGCGGTTAGCGGCCGGGCGCAGCGCGATCTGCGCCTCTCCCCAACTTCAGTAAAGATTTAGCGGCGGCGCAAAGCCGCTGCGCGCGCAGATCCTGACGTCATTTCATCATGCAATGCCCTTTGTTCGCCCCAAACCGGAAATTCAGTGGCGCCGCCCTATTGTGCGCCTGGCGCCCCTAGCGACTGGTAGAGGGGAGCAGTTCTCAGTCGATGCGGGGCGTGGGGGGCGCAAATTAAAGGGCACTCCTCCTGCAGTAGAAAAGGCAGCCTTTTTGCAACACTCCTTCTTTGTGAGAGACGGATCTTTGCAGAGAGACAAAGGTAGAGAGCTTTCTGCTTTGGCTCAACACTCGCACAGGTACTTGTGGCTTCAGGCCACAGCTTTGCACTTGTCTTTAACTTCAGAGCCATAGCATTGATTGGAAACATATAATGGGGGCTGCAATGGGTGAAAACGTTGGCCTTCTCCATAGTCCTGGGCGTTGTACAGATGAAGCAGCAGTGGTCAGGCCTTGCTTCAGGGCTGCAGTGTGCAGGGCGTGGCAGGCAAACAAATCCACCCTCCCCCTTTAAGAGCTCACCGGCGCCAGAGTGTCTGCCGTCAATCAGCAACTCGCCGCACCTGCGCTGCGCCCGCCCTCGGGGGTATCGCCCCGGGCCGCCGGCTTAGCGCCTAATGATAGTCGTGCATCGCCTGTTTTAGCGCAGCAGCAACCTCTTGGGGTGATGCGACTGAATATCGGCGAAGGTGGCGCGAACTTGCGCCGGGCACAAACTTTAGCGGCCGCCCGACTGTAGCGCCCCAAATGTGGCTATACTGAATTTCTAGGCCATTATTTTGCAAATGTAAACTTTTTGATTTTTGTCAGGGCTGTTGGAGGAAGGAGAAGGAAGAGATAATAATGGAGAAGGCATATTGCTATGTGTAGTGATTTTTCAAAAGCAAGTCCTCTCTGGCACTGTAGCATGGGATTACTTTGTCTTTTCGCTCCTCCAGAAAGCACCTGGCCTACACTTGGTGCCTACCCTGAGATCATTCACTGGTGAAAACAAACTAGATTTTAGCAGACTCTGATTTAGTCATTTTTATTTGTACTGTTTGTTTTCCAGCTGCAAGACTACCATAGAAGCAATACATGGTTTGATGTCTCAAGTTATTAAGGATAAACTGTTCAACCAGATCAATATACCTTCTGCTTAATGTACGGCGTCTCAGCAAAGGAAACTCCTTGTAGAATATGCTTGTTATGCATGAAGAGACTCCTTACAATTTCAACTTCTTTAAACAGACAGCATCTGTAGTTATTTCTCCAGGATGCTGGTGACCCATCTATTATCAGAACTATTGGCTGTTTTTCTTAGTTTTCATTATCTTGACTATTAATTTTAGACAATATTGCCAAAAATTTATAAAATGGCAATTGTCGGACCATCTCCCTTTTATTATGGGTAAACCCTTTCCTTTACTGGGGCATCAGGAGTCCAGAATAACACAAATTCCACTATGGAGCTTCTTAAAAAAAAATAGAAAAGTGTGAACAGTGTGTGCTTCAGTGTGTTATTAAAACAAGTTAATATACCAGAAGTTGTACTTCATTACTACTTTGTACCAAAGACACACAGTGATGACATCTTCCAAATATAGTTTATTTATGTGATAAATCCGTGTAGGGAAACAAGGAACTCGAAGAGGCGAAATATTAGAATTAGTCCGTGTACTTTATTAAACAACTGCGTAACAAACATACAGGCCTGCATCCTCTCATTCCACCTCCGCAGACCTTAATCAGTAGCAGCACTGGCTACAGCACCACCTGGTGGATAACCTTAATCATAACATCCCAGATTACTATATTCTTCCACCCTTAAGATTTCAGTATGAATTTCTTAACAAACAACTATTCCTAAGGGTCACATAAGAAGTCTCCATTCACTATGTTCAATACTTGACGAATCTAACAGGTCAGTACCAATCTCTTTGGTAGCTTGCGAGCCCTTTGTGAACATCTAACAGTAAAGTCCCTGCTTGTTTGTGGTGAAGCCACCAGCTGCTCCTGAGCAGTGCTCAGAGTATCTGACTCTGCAACGATGGTTTCCTCTTGACGAATGGGTTCCTGTGGAATTGTCTCTCTCCATGGTGGTGGCACCACAAATGCACTTGGATAACTGGGGGCAAACCTGTCCTCAGCCATTGCATCTGGAACCTCAATTTCAATTTCCCCTTGTCTGGTAAGTGTGGTAAACCACTGTTATTGTATATTGTTACCTCTGGGTGGTGCTGTGTACCAAGGCATGCCTCAGCTGACTCCGCCCACATGACCAGGTATAAAGGTGGGGGTTTCGCCGACTCACTTCCTTCTTGGAACCAGCCACCCACGAGAGGCATGTTCTGTTCTCTAGTTAATAAAAGCCTTTTCATCACCTTCCTGATTCATCGTCTTTTATGGAGTAATTGATAAGCGTATCAATTTTATTAACTAGAAGTAAAATGGCGACACCTGAACAGCAACAACAGGCGTTGCTGCGAGCCCTCAGACCGGCATGCCTGGACCTCGACCCTCAAGCAGCGGGTTCATCAACCAATTTCGAACACTGGCTGAGCTGCTTTGAATCCTTCCTAGGAGCCTCCGCCGTGACATCGGAGGAGAACAAACTAAAAGTTTTGACCGCCCAGGTGAGCCCTCAAGTATATACGCTCATCCGGGACGCTACTACGTACACGGCGGCCCTCGAACTACTAAAAGGGCAATACACGCGCCGAGTGAACACGATTTACGCCAGACACCTCTTGGGATCCCGCAGGCAGCAACCGGGGGAATCGGTAGAGGCATTTTTACGGGCGTTACAGACACTCTGCAGAGACTGCGACTGTAAGGAGGTAACGGCTGCGGGGCACGCGGAGGGACTTGTGATGCCTTCGTCAGGGGCCTCCAGTCCGACTACTCCCGGCAGAGACTGCTCGAAAGCAAGGAGCTCGACCTGAAGACGGCCGTAGCCCTTGCGCTCTCGCTAGATGCGGCCCACCGAAACCTCGAAGCATACTCACGTAACGGCGCCGCGGCATGGCCATCGCGACCGTGGGACATGGGACCGCCGCCCCCGGCACCAACTGCTGCAGCGATGTCCCGAAATCAAATGGGACAGCCGCCCCCGGTAAGAACCGCAGCGATGCCCCGTAACCAGGCCCAAAAATGCTATTTCTGTGGCCAGTTAAAACACCCTAGAGCGCACTGCCCGGCTAAGACCGCTACCTGCTCAGGCTGCGGGAAGAAAGGCCATTACGCCAATGCCTGCAGGGGGAAACCAGCGAACGCCAGCAGCGCCGCGTGCGAACCATGGGGGCAGCCATCTTATCCGCCATTTTGTGCACCTCCGGCCGCATGGCCGCCGCCATTTTATCCGCCGCACTCAACCGCCACTTCGTCTCCGGACTCGACCACCGTCTCGTCGGACGACCATACCGACTCACTAAGCCATACACTGGCCTCCGTTACGCTGGATCAAGCCCTCCCTCATCATCTATCCAGCTCCATGATGGATATCACGGTAAACGGCCGCGCCACCACTTACCTAATCGACAGCGGGAGCACAGAGTTTTATTCACCCAGACACGGTACGTAGCCACTCCCTCACGGTCCTGCCGACGTGCCATCGGATTTCTATGGCGTCCAAGTCCCAGTCAATGGACGTCGGCGGCTACTCTGTGGTGACCCTCTCGGTTGGGGGCACAGAATATAAAAATTTTAAACTTCTAGTCCTGCCCTGTCTCTGTGCTGCTAGGGTTGGATTTTCAGTGCCACCTTAAAAGTGTCACATTAGCATACGGTGGACCCCTCCCCCCACTCACAGTCTGCAACCAACACCTTTTAAATTGCCCGCCGCAAACCACCTGCAGCCTTTCCACACTAAAAGCCCCCCCCCCCCCCTTGTTCGCTAACCTCACCCACGACTGTAAACCCATCGCTACCAAGAGCAGGCGGTACAGCGCCGGGGACAGAGCTTTCATTAGCTCTGAGGTGGAGCGGCTCTTGAAGGAGGGCATTATCGAAGGGAGCACTAGCCCCTGGCGAGCCCAGGTTGTAGTCGTTAAAACCACTGATAAACGCCGCCTGGTCATTGACTACAGCCAAACCATAAACCGGTACACTCAGCTGGACGCATACCCCCTTCCTCGCATATCTGATATGGTCAACCAGATTGCGCAATACAAAGTATTCTCCACCATTGACCTTAAGTCAGCATACCACCAGCTCCCCATCCGCCATGAGGACCGCCAGTATACTGCCTTCAAGGCGAACGGCCGCCTCTACCACTTCCTTAGGATTCCCTTCGGCGTCACCAACGGGGTTTCGGTCTTCCAAAGGGAGATGGACCGGATGGTTGACGAGAACGCGCTGCAGGCCACCTTTCCCTATCTGGATAACGTCACCATCTGTGGCCACGACCAGCAGGACCATGACGTTAATCCAGAAAAATTCCTCCGTAGGGCCCAATGGCTGAACCTAACGTACAATAAAGAGAAATGTATGTTTCGCACCAAACGCCTCGCCATTCTCGGCTGCGTGGAGGAGAACGGAGTCATCGGGCCTGACCCCGACAGAATGCGCCCCCTAATGGAGCTACCCCTCCCCCACTGCCAAAAAGCACTGAAGAGATGCCTGGGGTTTTTCTCCTACTATGCCCAGTGGGTGCCCCACTATGCAGACAAAGCTAGACCCCTCATCAAATCCACCTCCTTCCCCCTGACACCAGAGGCGTGTGCAGCCTTCACTCTTATCAAGAGCGATATCGCAAAGGCCACAATGCACGCAGTGGATGAGTCGATCCCCTTCCAAGTGGAGAGCGATGCATCCGACTTCGCCCTAGCTGCGACCCTTAACCAGGCGGGCAGACCCGTGGCCTTTTTCTCAAGGACCCTCCAGGGCCCCGAGACCCGACACTCCTCTGTCGAAAAGGAGGCCCAGGCTATTGTGGAAGCGGTGCGTCACTGGAGGCATTACCTGGCCGGAAAACGGTTTACCCTGCTCACTGACCAGCGTTCAGTAGCTTTTATGTTTAATAATAAGCAGAGGGGCAAAATCAAGAACGACAAGATCTTGAGGTGGAGAATCGAACTCTCCACCTACAATTATGATATCTTGTACCGGCCCGGGAAACTAAATGAGCCCCCAGACGCCCTATCACGTGGTACATGCGCCAACGCGCAGGTTGATAGACTGCAGACCCTCCACAATGACCTCTGCCACCCGGGGGTCACCAGATTCTTCCATTTCATCAAATCCTGTAACCTGCCCTACTCCATCGAGGAGGTCAGGACCATGACCAGGAACTGCCAAATCTGTGCCGAGTGCAAACCGCACTTTTATAGGCCGGACAGAGCAAGCCTGATCAAGGCCACTCGCCCCTTCGAGCGCCTGAGCGTCGATTTTAAAGAGCCCCTCCCCTCCTCTGACCGCAATGTGTACTTCCTCAACATAATTGATGAGTACTCCCGTTTGCCATCCCTTGCCCAGACATGACCAGTACCACGGTCATCAGATGTCTGAATGACCTCTTCGCCTTGTTCGGGTTCCCTAGCTATATACATAGCGACAGGGGCTCATCTTTCATGAGCGACGAACTTCGGCAGTACCTGCTAGCGAGAGGTATTGCTACGAGCAGAACTACCAGCTACAAACCCCGGGGTAACGGCCAGGTGGAAAGAGAGAACGCGACGGTTTGGAAGGCCGTCCTCTTAGCCTTAAAATCTAAGGGCCTTCCGACCTCTCGCTGGCAGGAGGTCCTCCCTGCGGTGCTCCACTCCATCCGGTCACTGCTTTTTACTGCCACTAATGCCACCCCTCATGAGCAAATGTTCGTTTTCCCCAGGAAGTCCACATCGGAAACCTCGCTACCGGCATAGCTGACTTCTCCTGGGCCCGTCCTACTGCGGAGGCACGTAAGGACCCATAAAACGGACCCCCTGGTCGAGAGGGTGCACCTCCTACACGCCAACCCCCAGTATGCCTGGGTGACATACCCGGACGGGCGGGAGGACACGGTCTCCATACGAGATCTCGCACCCTCGGGTACCCCTGAACTACCACCGTTATCCCCCACCACCCCTCCCAGTCCAACCCCTGTAGACGACATGCCGGAGCCCCAGGACCCTTCGTTGACCACCCAGAAACCAGATCCGACGTTGGATGCTGCAACACCGCCGCCGCCACCACGACGATCAGGACGTCAGACAAGGCCTCCTGATAGACTTAACTACAAGAACTTGCAGTACCCTTCACCCCGCCGGACTTAATTTTAAACAAGGGGTGAATGTGGTAAACCACTGTTATTGTATATTGTTACCTCTGGGTGGCGCTGTGTACCAAGGCATGCCTCAGCTGACTCCGCCCACATGACCAGGTATAAAGGTGGGGGTTTCGCCGACTCACTTCCTTCTTGGAACCAGCCACCCACGAGAGGCATGCTCTGTTCTCTAGTTAATAAAAGCCTTTTCATCACCTTCCTGATTCATCATCTTTTATGGAGTAATTGATAAGCATATCAGTAAGTAACTGATCTACATGTCTGCGTACTACCCTACCATCTCCGAACATGACCTTGTATGATACTGGACCTGTCATTGAGTCTATGAAGCCAGGAATCCACTTTGGTCCATAACTGAAATTCCTGGTAAGGACCGCATCTCCTTCTCCAAAACTTCGGCTCTTTGTTCTTTTGTCACGGTTCTCTTTTTGTTTGTTTTGTCTGTTTTCCATTTTCCTTTTTAGGTCTGGGTGGACAAGGTCAACGGTGGAGCGTAGTCTATGACCTAATAACATCTCAGCAGAAGAGAGTCCTGTGGTGGATTGAGGTGTTATTCTGTAGCTGAACAGAACCCGTGACACTTTGGCTGCTAAACTCCCTTCTGCACTTTTTTTTATCATCTCTTTAAATGTTTGTACGGCTCTTTCCACAAGTCCATTTGAGGACGGATGATATGGAGCCGAGGTCACCTGCATTATGCCATTGTTTCTCATGAACTCTTTTGTCTCTGTACTCCCAAAACAAGTGGCATTGTCACTTACCACGATCTCCGGTAGCCCTTGATTACTGAAGCTCTGACGCAGGCAGTCTATAGTAGTAGTGGAGGAAGCAGAATTAACAGGATAAACATCCATCCATTTGGAATGTGCATCAATGATTATGAGGAACATCTTCCCCATGAATGGACCTGCATAATCTAAGTGCAATCTTCTCCATGGTTTATCCGGCCCCTCCCAGGGGTGGAGAGGAGCCGCTGCTGGTGCCTTCCTGTGTACCTGACAAGTGCTGCATATCTTGACTAGATTTTCTATCTCCTCATCTAGCTTTGGCCACCACAAGTAACTCCTAGCCAAGGCTTTCATACGCGAGATGCCAGGATGACACTGATGTAGTTGCTCTAGGATAGACTGTCATGCTGGCTGCGAAATAATCACTCGTGCTCCCCACAACACGCAACCATCCTGCACACTCAGCTCTGTTTTCCTGACACTGTAGGGTGTGAAGTCAGTCCCTTCCGGATGCTGTGGCCATCCCCTCACCACATATTCTCGAACTCTAGACAGTACTGTATCTTTACCTGTCCATGTTCTTACTTGCTCTGCAGTCACAAGTGCTGTGTCAGTGTCCTCCAACATCAAAACTCTGTCCTCTGGAGCTGCAAGGATAGGTGTGCCTGGCAGTGGAAGACAGCTCAAGGCATCTGAGTTCCCATGGTACTTGCCCGCCTTGTATACGATGACATACTCATATGCCTTCAACGTCGCTGTCCACCTCTGGATCCGGGGTGACACCATCTGTGGAACTGCTTTCATTTCATTGGAAAGAGAGAAGAGGTTTATGATCGGTTCATATGAACTTCCTGCCATATATGTACTTGTGGAACCTCTGTAACCCAAACATTACTGCTAACCCCTCTTTGTCTAACTGGGAATAGTTTTTTTTCCGCTGGTGTTAGAGTTTGGGACATAAACCCTATTGGTCTTTCAGTTCCATCTTTCATGCGGTGTGAAAGAACTGCTCCCACCCCGTAAGGTGAAGCGTCACAAGAGAGAATGATGTCTTCCTCTTCATTGTAGTGAACCAGCACATCCGACGACAGCATCAGTTTCTTGGACTGTTCAAATGAAACCCCCTGCTCCTCTCCCCACTGCCACTGTGTCTCCTTATGCAGTAGTTTGTGAAGAGGTGCTAACACTGTTGATAAGTTTGGTAAAAACCTGTTCTAATAGTTCAGCAGTCCCAGGTAAGCTTTTAACTCAGCCACATTGGTAGGAGCAGGGGCGTCCTGCAGTGCTTGTACCTTCTCCTTGATTGGCTGGAGCCCGGTGGCGTCCACTCTATGTCCCAGGAACACTGCCTCATTCCCCAGGAAAGTGCACTTCTCTTGAGCCATAACCCTGCCCTCTCCAATCTCTGTAGTACCTCTCTGAGTGCTCAGATGCTCCTGGTCGGTTCTTCCCGTCACCAGAATGTCATCCAGATAGATGGAAACATGTGGAATCCCTTGCAGTACACCTTCGATTGTCCTCTGGAAGATAGCTGGACTAGATGAGACACCAAATGGTAAGCGGTTATATGTAAACAAGCCTTTGTGTGTATTTATGGTAACATACTTCTTTGATTTGTCATCCAGTGTAATCTGCAAGTATGCATGACTCGTATCCAACTTTGTGACTTTCTTTCCTCCAGCCAGGTTTACAAAGAGATCCTCTGTTTTGGGAATAGGATACTGCTCTAGTTTGGACACCCGATTGACTGTCAATTTATAATCTCCACAGAGTCTTACCGAATTGTCCGGTTTTAAAACAGGTACTATGGGAGCTGCCCGTTCTGAACATTTCACTGGCTCCAGTATGTTCTCTCTCAATAGACGGTCAAGCTCACCCTCTACCTTTGGTTTCATGGCATAAGGCACAGGTCGTTGTTTAAAAAACCTTGGCAGTGCCTCCTTGTCTACATAAATCTTAGCTGGGGAGCCATTAAATGTGCCAAGTTCCTCCCTGAACACATTCTCATGTTCACTCAACACTTCTTGCAAAGTCAACTGTTTGCCCTCATCTATTTGATTTATTGCTCCCCAGTCTAATTTAAGTTCTTTTATCCAGCCCCAACCTAACCGGTTTGGTCCGGTACCCGATACTATAACTACAGGTAGCTGTTCCACTGTGTCCCTGTGTTGCACAGTTACATTAGCTGCACCTAATGTCGCTACTCGTTCACCTGTATATGTTTTAAGATGCAGAGAGCAAGATTTTAACTCTGGAACTTTTGCACGGTTCCACAATTTTGAGTACTCTGCCCTGTTCATTATGGTTACACCGCACCCTGTATCAACTTCAAAGTTCACCTTAGAGTCATTTACTGTCAGTTGCAAGGTGATAGGAGCCACTTTTGGAATGTTCTCTAACATGCTATACATTATGAACATGTCCTCTTCTTCCTCAGCTTCCCCGCTGATGTGGTGTGCTCCATGTTTTTTCACTTCTCTTCCTTGGTTTTCCTTTCCTCCCCCTTTTGGTTTGGATTCCTCCACAGGTGATTTTGCTCTGCATGCTTGTTTTATGTGTCCTTGTTTCCCACACTTGTGGCACTTTTCCTCCAGAAGCCGGCATTCACTTGCCAGGTGATCGCCCTTGCATCTATAACATGCCTCCACATGCTCACGTTGTGGTTTCTGACGCATGTTTAACTTGTGCACAATAACCTGACCTGCATCTTGCTTAGCATTAGCCCTGTCTGTACCCTGTATTTCTTTTACATCTCGGTTCGCTGTCTATAGCTTGAGCAAGTTCCAATGCTTTTTCATAAGTAAGCCCAGTCTCGGATAATAATCTACGCTGCATTCGGTCGTCCATTATTCCGCAAACTAGCCTATCTCTCAGCATTTCCTTCAGGTTGTTCCCATAATTGCAATCTTGTGCTAATTTACACAATACTGCTACATAGTCCATTACACACTCTTCCTCTTTTCTGTTCCTTGAATTCAACTTGAACTGCTGTACGATCTCACTAGGCTTAGGGTTGAAATGTTCTTTTAGCAAGGCCACTAATTCAACAATTGATTTGTCTCCAGGCTTGTCAGGACTGAGCAGATTCTTCATCAAACTGTAGGTTTGGCTTCCCACTGAACTAAGCAGAATGGCTTTCCTTTTTCCAACTTCATTTGCTTCGAAGAAATAACCCAACACTTCACAGTATTCCTCCCAGGTTTGTGCTTGAATATCAAAAGCGGAGACCGTTCCTACCGTGGCAGCCATGCTCTCGTCCAATTGGTAGCTAACTTTAGCTCACGAGTTTGTTTTTTAAAAGTCCCGGCAGACTTTTCTTTATTCGGTGTCCTTTTACCTTGTCGCCAAATGTGATAAATCCATGTAGGGAAACAAGGAACTCGAAGAGGCGAGATATTAGAATTAGCCCGTGTACTTTATTAAACAACTGCGTAACAAACATACAGGCCTGCATCCTCTCATTCCACCTCCGCAGACCTTAACCAGTAGCAGCACTAGCTACAGCACCACCTGGTGGATAACCTTAATCATAACATCCCAGATTACTATAATTTATATATTTTTAAAAAGGTTGATCATCTAAGATGGCTCCTGGGCTGGCAGCTTCTTACTGGGCTGCTCTTTGCAACTTTAACCTTGGTCATTTGTTGCCGCCTTTTCCCTAATCTCCTCTCTTCCATTGCTTAAGATCCCCTGGCTCTAATAGCTCGTGCATTTTAGTTCCAAATACAAGATAAAAGCTACATGTGCAGAGCCCTTTCCCAATCTTTGATTCTGCTTGTGCTTCACTGTGCTCTTTTTAACTGCTGAAACTCTGCTCAAATTTGACTTCTCAACTCCTGGATTCCTCTCCCATCAAGACTACACTGCTCTACTGGACTACACTAAGAATCAGCTTCTATAGCCGGAATTTTCCAGGGAGTCAGCGGACGGGATCGGTGGTGGGTTGGGTGGGAATTTTTTTTTTTGACAGCCGGCCATGACCCCACTGTCAACCCGCCGCAATGTACCTTTCCCGATGTCTGGTTTGTCAGCGCTGAGCAGACCTGCCGGGCAGCGGCAGGCGACCCAATTAAACTTATTAGCATCTGGGTGACATCATTAAAGCATCCCTACAATGTCCAAGCCATTCCTTTCGCACTCACCACCATTGCGGGAGGTACCGTTATGTCTCCCCGTTCACTGCAACTCACTAAACCACTTCCAAAGGTGCACACAAATCTGTCCAAGAACGCAAAGTGTTGAAAATAAAGGTTTCAATATTTTACAGCACATTAACAGAAACTTTACATGAACGTTGGATAAAAGACCCAAGTAGCTACCCTTGTGTGTTAGTTGGTATGATGGCGCTAGGATGAGGGTGAGTGTGAGGGGTGGGTCGTGAGATGGGGATGTGATAATGTAGATAGAGAGGGATGGGTGGACGTGCAAGGTAAGTTGGTGTAAGGATGTGCAGGAGTAGGGTAGGGAAGGCAGAGTGATGGGGATGTGATGAGAGGCATAGCAGGATGAAAGTGAGGCTAAGTACTAACGTTTCGTGATCTACTGAGATCATTGAAAAGTTTGCGCCACTGCACCGAGGTCCTCCTGACGACATCCCTGCTTGTGACCTCCTCTTCAATGTGCAACCAGACTGTGTTGGTCTCCTGTGGAGGTCTCTTATGCTCATCAGAAGGGAAGAGGACCTCCCTGCGTGCTCTGACTCGCTCCCTAAGCATATGGTGGGAGAACCTGGGTGCAGCCCGGCACCTCTGTAGTGATTGTCAGTGTTTGCAGCAGCTCCATGCTGTAGAACACTGACAGCACAAATGTTAAAAGAAAGTTGGCCATGGTCCCTTTAAGGAAACTGGCGGATGACACATCATGAATGACGTAACCAGACCCTCTTTCTCTAATTGGACTGGGAAACGCGCTGGGCGAGCTTAACAAGCCCTATCAACGGGAAATCATTTTCCAGAGTGGGATGGAGCCAGCTGCGGGGTCAGGACCCGCCACTCACGCCAACAGCCCTGGTAAGTAAAATTTCGGCCTATGACTGCTCTGTTTCTCGGTAACTTTAAGACTTAAGGTAACTTTCTAGCCTACAACCTGCACAGCCACTTTCTCCTGGGGGCAAAGCCCATTTTTTCGGACCTTGTGGCCTCCAACATCACTGCCGTTGTTACGGAGACTATTCTCTGTTGGGTTGTCTCAATTCTGGTAGCCTGCTGCTATATCCTCAGTTTTCTGCGCTGCCTATGCTGAGCTAGCTCTAATGTGTTTCTACTGGTTCGCATCCTGTTCTGTATTCTGCTCCACTGCTGCCTTCACTCGGCTGCTTCCCATCGTCACTAACTAACTTCATTCACCCCTCTGCTGCTATGCTGGAAACATTGATGTGTACTAATCACCAAGGCCACTACTCCCCTCCGCATGTCAACTCTCCACCCCTCCTCGGCTCTCCATTTTCCACTGGAATACAGCTGATACTCAGCGCCTCACACAGCTCCTGGTTCACTCGCCCTCCACATGACCAGCCCATTGAGGCACTTGTTGCTGCCTCCTCATGCAAAGTAACCTCAATAACCCTATCTTCCTCGCTTGCTGACCAACAACAACAACTTGCATTTATATAGCACGTTTTAACGTTGTAAATCATCCCAAGGCGCTTCACAGGAGCTTTATCAAATAAGATTTGACACGGCACTATAAGGAGATATTAGGACATTTGCTTAAAGAGATAGGTTTCAAGGAGTGTCTTAAAGGAGGTGAGAGAGTTAGAGAAGTTTAGGGAGGGAATTTCACAGCTTAGGCTCTAGGCAGCAATGGTGGATCCATTAAAATAGGGGATGTGCAAGAGGCCAGAATTGGAAGAGCATAGAGATTTCTGAGGGTTATAGGGCTGCAAGAGGTTACAGAGATGGGGAGGGGCAAGGCCATGAAGGAATTTGAAAATGAGGATGAAAATTTTAAAATTGAGGCATCGCCAGACCGGGAGCCAATCACGGTTAGTGAACTCAAGGGTGATGGGTGAACGGGACTTGGTCCGAGAACCGAGTATTTAATGAGCTCAAGTGTATGGAGGGTGGAAGATGGGAGGCCGGCCAGGAGAGTGTTGCAATAGTCTAGAGGTAACAAAGGCATGGATGAGGGTTTCAGCAGAAGTTGAGCTGAGTCAGGGCGGAGTCATGCGATGTTAGAGGTGGAAGTAGGTGATGGTGTGGATAAGTCATTGGAAGTTCATCTCTGGGTGAAATGTGACACCAAGGTTGCAAACAGTCTGGTTAAGTCTCAGACAGTTGCCAGGGAGAGGGATGGAGTCGGTGGCTAGGGAACGGAATTTGTGGTGGAGAAAGAAGACAATGGCTTCAGCCTTCCCAATATTTAGTTGGAGGAAATTTCTGCTCATGTCGGACAAGCAGCATGACAAATCAGAGGCAGTGGAGCTAATCTTGCCAACCTCATACTCATCCCACTCACCCCTCCCACTACTGAACCCATGGACTCTGCCAGTGACTCAACAATCCTGAATGTCAGTTCACTTCTGAACAAAGCGTTGTTATGGATGATTGCATTGACATCACGGCCTTCGCGGAAACTTGGCTCACAGATGATAATACCTTGCCCATACTGTAGCTTCTCTGCCTGGCTATACCTTCTACCACCTGCACCACCTAAACTTCTCTAGTGGCGGTGTGTTTCTCTCCTATTACAGAGGTGGAAGTAGGCAGACCTTGTGATGGCGAGGATATGGGGTCGGAAGCTCAGCTTGGTCAAATGCGATGTCTCGCCTCGTGTCCTCTCTAAGCTCATCTTGTCCATAAGACCCACCTCTTGCTCTCTCGACTCTATTCCCACCAATTGCTGATCATCAAACTTCCCTACTTGGCCCCCATGCTAGCCAATGTTAACAGTTTCCTCTCCTCTGGTACTGTCCCCTCCATTTCAAATCTGCTGACATCATCCTCAAAACTCACCTTTGACCCAACTGCAGCCTTATCTCCAACTTCCCCTTCCTCTTCAAAGGCCTTGACTGTGCTGTTGCCTCCAGAATCTGTGCCCTCATCCTTCTTGACCTCTCGACAGCCTTTGACACAATGAAACACAACATTCTCCTACAATGCCTCGCCTTTGTTGTGCAGGTGAGATAAACTGCCCATTCCATTCTTATCTATCCAGTTGTAGTCAGTGGATTTCATGAAATGGCTTCTCTTCCTGTCCCATACCGTTGCCTGTGGAGTCACCCAAAAATCTCTCCTATGCCCCCTCTTATTCCTCATCTATATGGTGCCCCTCGTTTATATCATCCAAAGACGTGAAGTCAGGTTCCACATGTACGAGGACGACAGCCAACTTACCTCACCATCACCTTTCTTAACCCCTCCAGCACCTCTGTTTTTAGACTGTTTGTCTGACAGCCAGTGCAGCATCAGCTGCACATTCGTCCAATTAAACATTGGGACGTCTGAAGCTATTGTCTTCAGCCTCCAGCACAAACTCCATTCCCTAGCAACTGATTCCATCCCCTCTCCTGGCTACTGTCTCAAGTTGAACCAAACTCTTTGTAACCTCAGTGTCTTATTTGACCCTGAACTGAGGTTCTGACCCATCATATCCTCTCCATCACAAAGGCCACCTACTTCCAATTCACCCGTCTCAACAATAACTTGTATTTATGTGGCGCTGTAGTAAAACACCCCAAGGCACTCCGTCCCTGCCTCAACTTATCTGTAGCTGAAACCCCCATCTGTGGTTTGTTGGGCCAGAAATTCGGGTCGGAGGCTTCCCGCGGGCGCAAGCCCCCGACCTGCACTTAGCGCGCCTGCCATTGTGCTGTGAGGCCGCATGGGATTTCGATCCTGGGCCTCCTCCAGCTGCCGGTGTGCAGTGCTTGCGTATCTCAGCAGCGAAGTTAGTTCGCAGCGTCCCCTAGGATCATGTGGGCCATGGGGAGCCAATCGGAGCAGGGAATCTCTATTCATAGATTTGACAGGAAGACCTGTCAAATCTATGAAGAGAGATCGGCCCCAAAACCTAAATAAAACTTCAAATACATTTTTTTTAAACACATTTTTAAAATAACTACAAATTACATAAATTAACTATTTTAAACAAAAATTTAAATTTTTGAAAACATTAATTAAAGTTTTTAACGGGGCTAAAAATAAACTTACCTTTAAAGTATTTTAAAATGATAAACCTGTGGAAAAAATGTTTTAATTTTACTTAATTAACCTCTTACCTTGTTAAAAGCAGGCCTTGCGATTGCTTTTTTCACGCACAGCTGCTAGAGACTTAACCACACGGAGAAACCTGTTTTAAAAAAAAAAAAAAAAAAAAATTTAAATCTGAAGTTCCAGGCGTACGCGCTGCCTCTCTGGCGCACAAGTTTGACCTGTGAATCCCTTCCTTCAAGGAAACAGAAGATCCGGTTTCCAGCGTATGCACAGTGCATGCACGAAACCGGCACTTTCGTTGGCCCTACCCGTGAGTACACAGCGCGTACTCACCCATGGGAACCCGAAGTTCTGGTCCAACGTTATCTTCAGGCTCAACTATTCCAATGCTCTCCTGGCCAGCTTCCTCTCTTCCATCCTCCATAAACTTCAGTTCATCCAAAACTCTGCTGCCTGTATCCTAACCCACACATCATCTCTGTGCTTGCTGACTTGGCTCCCAGTCTACCAATACCTCGATTTTTAAAATTCTCATCTTCATGTTCAAAGCCCTCTATGGCCTCCCCAGTCCCTAGCTCTGCAGCTTTCACCAGCCCTACATGCTCCAAGAACTCTGCGTTCCTCCAACTCTGTCCTTTTGTGCATCCCCCACTGAGTGACCATGCTGAAGCTTTGTTCACTTACAAAAGCCTCCAAGTGTTCAAGCTTGTAATATACTCTTGAGGTGTCAATTTATCTAACATAGAACTATGACAAATACAGCTTTTACTATGCCCAAGGATTTATTTTATATTAGTCCAATGAAAATGTATTAAAAAGAACAGGATTTTTTTTAAATTTAGAAACATAGAAGATAGGAGCAGGAGTAGGCCATTCGGCCCCTCGAGCCTGCTCCGCCATTCAATACGATCATGGCTGAACATCCAAATTCAGTACCCGGTCCCTGCTTTCTCCCCATACCCCTTGATCCCTTTAGCCGTAAGAAATATATCCAACTCCTTCTTGAATATATTTAATGAATTGGCCTCTACTGCCTTCAGTGGTAGAGAATTCCACAGGTTCACCACTCTCTGGGTGAAGAAATTCCTCCTCATTTCTGTCCTAAATGTCCTACCCCTTATCCTTAGTCTATGACCCCTGGTTCTGGACTCCCCAACCATCAGGAACATCCTTCCTGCATCTAGTCTGTCCAGTCCTATCAGAATTTTATAAGTTTCAATGAGATTCCCTCTCATTCTTCTAAACTCCAGCAAATATAATCCAATTGACCCAATCTCTCCTCATACATCATTCCTGCCATCCCAGGTATCAGCCTGGTGAATCTTCGCTGAACTCCTTCCATGGCAAGAACATCCTTCCTCAGATAAGGTGACCAAAACTGCACACAATACTCAAGATGTGGTCTCACCAAGGCCCTGTACAACTGCAGCAAGACATCCTTGTTCCTGTACTCAAACCCTCTCGCTACGAAGGCCAACATACCATTTGCCTTCTTAACCGTCTGCTGCACCTGCATGCTTACCTTCAGCGACTGGTGCACAAGGACACCCAGGTCTCATTGCACTTCCCCTTCTCCCAATCTATTGCCATTCAGATAATAATCTGCCTTCCTGTTTTTGCCACCAAAGTGGATAACCTCACATTTATCCACGTTATATTTGAAGAAACAAGGTGATTATAGTATTTTTCTTTTTTCAAATGTAGCAGGACCAAGATTTATACAAATATTGAGAATAATTTGAATTGAGTGTGAATGAAAAGAAAAAAATAGCTAAATTGTCAACAGTAGCGACGGATTATACAAATTTCTTTTAACGGTGCATGGAGTCAGTGAAGTGTTAAAGATCAGACAGGTCATTTTAGGGAATACGTTAAGTATCACTAAAATTAGGCAATGGGAAATAGGTTCAATTAATTTGTCACAATAAAGGAGGAGGTAATAGAAAAATTGGATAGGATAAATATAAAGAGGAGGTACTTAAAAGGTTGGCAGCGCTCAAAGTAGAAAAGTTACCCAGTCTAGATGGGATACAGCCTAGGTTGCTGAGTGAAGTAAGGGTGGAAAATACGGAGGCTCTGGCCACAATCTTCCAACCCTCCTTTGATATGGGAGTGGTGCAGAGGACTGCAGGACTGCAAATGTTACAACCCTGTTCAAAAAAGGAGAGAGGAATAAACCTGTCAATCACAGGCCAATCAGCCCAACGTCAGTAGTGGGGAAACTTTTAGAGACATTAATCTGGGACAGAATTAATTGGCACTTGGAAAAATATGGGTTTATAAATGAAAGCCTGCACGGATTTGTTAAAGGCACATCTTGTTTGACAACTTGATTGGGTTTTTTGATGAAGTATCTGAGAGGGTTGATGAGGGTAGTGCGGTTAATGTGTATATGGACTTTCAAAAGGCATTTGACAAAGTAATTCATGATAGACTTGTTAGCAAAATTGATGCCTGTGGGATTAAATGAGCAGTGGCTGCGTGGATATGAAATTGGCTAAGGGACAGAAAGCAGAGAGTAATGAACGGTTTTTCAGACTGGCAGGAAGTATACAGTGGTGTCCCCCAGGGGTCAGTGTTGGGATCACTGCTCTTTTTGATTAATAACCTGGACTTGAGTATACAGGGCATAATTTCAAAGTTTGCAAATGATACAAAAATCAGAAATGTAGTAAACAGTGAGGAGGATAGTAATAGACTTCAGGAGGACATAGACTGGGGAAATGGGCAGACACGTGCCAGATGAAATTTAACACAGAGAAGTGTGAAGCAATTCATTTTATAGGAAACTTTGTGATATCCGGCACTGACAGGACCGGCGTGTTGCCGATCTATCAAAACTGCCAGACATACAAAGTTAATGTTGAAGCATATGGAGGTTTTCATCTCCGTATCTGACAACAAACACTGTTGCTTAGCAACAGCTTCTAAAGAGTCGGCTGCAGCTGCAAGCGTCTCCAGCTGAAGCCGTTGCTATAGCTACAGACCTTGCAGTGCCTGACTGGGGAAAAAAAAAGAACGAGAACTAAAAAAACTTATAGAAAACGGCTCCTGATTTTTGCCGTTAGAGCGAGTATCCGGACATACAACCTCCGGATAAACCAAAGTTTCCTGTAGTAGGAAGAATGAGGAGATATAATATAAACTAAATGGTATAATCTTAAAGGGGGTGCAGGAACAGAACGGGTGTACGTACACAAGTCTTTAAAGGTGGCAGGACAAGTAGAGAAGGCTGTTAAAAAGGTATATGGAATCCTTGGCTTTATAAATAGAGGCATAGAGTACAAAATCAATGAAGTTATGCTAAACCATTATAAAATACTAGTAAGTTCCCAGCTGGAGTATTGTGGCCAATTCTAGACACAACGCTTTAGGAAGGATGTCAAGGCCTTAGAGAGGGTGCAGAGAAGATTTACTAGAATGGTACCAGGGATGAAAGACTTCGGTTACATGGAGAAACTAGATAAAGTGGGGTTGTTCTCCTTGGAGCAGAGATGGTTAAAGGGAGATTTGATCGAGGTGTTCAAAATCTTGAAGGGTTTTGATAGAGTAAATAAAGAGAAACTGTTACCAATGGCAGAAGAGTCAGTAACCAGAGCGCTCAGATTTAAGGCCTTACAACCCTCCGAGAACTCTGTATTCCTCCAATCTGGCTGATTGTACATCCCCAATTTCCTTCGCTCCTCTATTGCCAGCCATGCCTCCAGCTGTCGCGGCTCTGAGTGCTGGAATTCTCTCCCTAAACCTCTCCGCCTCTACCTCTGTCCTCCTTCAAGGCGCTCCTTAAAACCTACCTCTTTGACCAAGCTTTTGGTTACCTAATATCTCCTTATGTGGCTTGGGATCAAATTTTGTTTGCTAACACACCTCTGAAGCACCTTAGGATGTTTTATTACATTAAAAGTGCTATATAAATGCAAGTTGTTGTTGTCTAGAGCATACTTGTAACCTTCAGCTGCTAACCTGGCTTGTTCCTTTAAGGCCACTGCTTAGCTACTCACTGTTGCAAAGTGATCTAAATAGGTACTGAGGTCAATTAGAGTTTAATTTTTGTTGGTAGGTGTTTCTCTAGATTAGCAGCTAATTGGTTCCTCCTTGTTTTCTCAGTAACATCTCCAACCTATCTGAAGGTCAGATTTTTAAAAGATTGTTCAGCTGTGATTTGTTGGTGTTTTATATAAATTGTAATATTTGGAGCATGATATCTAGGGGCCGATTTTCATCTTGCTATTGCCCCGTTTTTCAGCTGGAACAGGGTGGCAGAGAGATGAAATTCATTAAAAGACTTCCTGCCAGTTTTGCACCTATTGCAATTTTGCTGATGGCCTTGAAATAGACTGCCAGGACTCCCGTCGAAAACAGGTGGGAACCTTATTAATATACTTAAATTGGAATCCTATGACATGCATAGGACCCAGATGTAATTTTGATGTCCAAACATACAGTGCCTGTGCTGCACCTGCTCCACCAACTCCTGCTGAATGGAACACTGCTGAACCATCATCCCTTAAAGGGATTGCTAGAAGCCACTCAGACAAAATCAGGTTTGTGGTGAGCTTTTGGGGGGCATTTTGGGAATGCTCTTTCTGCGGCTACTCAAAAGTCCTACCAGCCTTTGCCTGACCTTCTATTGGCCTCTACTGATTATCCTGGCCCTCCCTTTTAAGGGTGAACTGATGTATTGGCTCCATGGATGGGCCACTGGGTGCCCCATGCCATCCCCAATTGGTGAGCTACCTCGTTTAGTGCAGGTGGTTTGCTGATTCTATTCATGGCCCAACCACGAAAATGGTTCAAACCTCTGCAAGCTTTATCAGGTGGTGGGCTCACTCCGCCACCTGTCCACCCAATCAATTTCCCACAACTCCATGTTTGAATCCCTCCAATCAGGTTTCCGCTCCTGCCATAGTACTGAATTGATCCTTATGAACGTCACAAAAGACATCCTATGTGACTGTGACCATGGTAAACTATCCCTCCTCATCCTTCTCGACCTGTCTGCAGCCTTTGACATGGTTGACCACACCATCATTCGCCAACGCTTCTCCTCCGTTGTTCAGCTGGGTGGGACTGCCCTAGCCTGGTTCCTGTAAAGTCTGTGGATTGTATAGCGAAGTAATACACAGACTACAAGAGTAACTTAAACAAGACTTTACTATTCGAAGGTCAGGGCGAATCTGCCCAATAAATTCTGCCACAGCACTTATATACCGGTGTGGTCACCATCGGTATTACAGTATACAGCAGCCAGGATAAAGTAGTGCCACACCTAAAATAGTTCTCTTAAAGGTGGACGGTTACATACAATAGTTCTCTTAAAGGTAGAACAGTTACATACACTACAATCCTCCCTTTTTAGCTTACAACATACTTATTCCCCATTAACATAACATCATAACATATCCAACTTCATGTTACAACAGTTCACAGAGGTAGTCTCTGCGGAAACAGTTCACAGATTCAGTCTCTGCGGGAAACAGTTCACAGATTCAGTCTCTGATCTTCTTGACTCGGTCCGGACCACGCCTCCGTGGTGTAGTCGGGTCACCTTGCTAGAGGGACTCATCCCATAGTCCTTCCCTAGACTTAACAGCTTTACTTCCATCACTTCTGAACCAGCATTGCTGACTTTTTTAAAACAAACAAAAAACAGTTGGATTGCCTTGGGAAATTTTCCTACTTTCCAACTGATTTGGCTCCGTTCGGGGGACCACGTGTGTGATCGGGTAGAGGTAATAATGGTTCAGATGGTTATCATCTTCTGCTTCGTCTTTTCCTTTTTTGCTTCTTGGAGACTCTCGGGGCTCCATTGTCAGCTGCCAGCTGTAACGCCACCATCTCCCTATGTTCCTTAGACTTTAAGTGATTCATCCTGATTTCGGCACTTTGGGAGTTCTCGGCACAAGCTGGGCAGACCAGGTCCTCGTAATATTCAGTGTCACTCAACAGATCATGGTAATATTCGGTGTCGTCCTGAGCTAGGCCAGCGAGAGGGTCTTCTATTTCCTCCTTACCCAGCTGGACGTTAGCCGACTTTTGTTCCAAATCCCGACATCTGTCCTGAATAGACTTCATCATGCGTTCAGATTCATCCCGCTTTTTCTGGGCTTCCTGCAAGTCTTTTACTAATGACCTCATTTGTGATTTCAATACTTCAACTTCATTCGGAGATTGATTGATCGGACTATTCAATCCCTCTACTGAAGTAGCTGTTTCAGTATTCTGTTGTTCTACATTGCCGTGCATCAGCGTACTTTTGGCATCCAAGGGCTGTTCTGCTGCAGACTTCTCAGTCTGGGTTGCCACCTCAGCTCTTCCAATGACTTTTGAGAGCTCCCTTCCCTTTGAAGATTGAGGCTCGTATTTAAGTTTTTCCCATTTTAGAGTTTTATCCCTCAGCATATGAATGAGTTGGCTGACTGTTAACTCTTCTGCCATCATCCCTTTTCCATTAACTACAGGGCTGTTTAGAACCTTGTCCTGGGGCTCCTTTGCTGCTTCTACTTCGCCATCATCCGCAGCCCCCATCATTCGAATTTCCACAAATGAATCGTCCGGTGATGCTGCACCCAACTTCAGTAGGAGCTCGGAAGTCATGTCGACCAACTCAGCTTTTTCTGCCTGCAACCTGCTAACCAGCGCCTTCAGTTGTGGCACATCTTGTTCCACCGGATTGGAGCACGCCCCTTCAGAAGCCGAATCAGCTTTGATTCGTTTGGCCTCCTCGTGCAGACAGTTTGTGTGCTCCTGCTCCCTTTTCTTCCCCAGCTGCTTCTGTTGTCTTTCCAGATTCTCCCATTCGGTATCATAGAACTTTTTCATTGCTTTCATCTCTTGCTCGAGACGGCAATTCAATTGTTCTAATTGCTGTCGTAATCTGAAATAAGTTTGCGTTCGAGCTCGATGTTCCTCAGTAATATATATGTCTGTAACTTGAACAGACTCAGAATTCTCTGTCAAGCTATGTTGTTGTTGTTCAGAGGAATTCTGTTCTGAAACTTTGTTCTCCTCTGGAGCATAAGCCTTTATGCCCACATTCGTTCTACCAACCTTAGTCAGCAAGTTCATTTTAGACTTGTCTTTCATGCTTGGGCTGGTCTTATCGTCATCCGTTTCAGAGTCTGAGCTGATTGTCTGCCCCGAGTCCTCACTCGTTATTGCTTTGAGGTAGTGCCATTCCATGTCTATTTTCTTGATCCACTCCCGTCCTAGAAGTGGTGGTCCTCCCCTCAGGTAGTATGTATAAGTCCATTCCGGGGTGTTCTTTGCCCCTGTCTCTCACCTTGACTCTTATCTTTCCCATGGGGTATTCTTTATGCCCCGTGTATGTCTGCAATACGAACTTGGTATCTCTCAAGGGTATATGTGAGAATAGCCGATTGTAATCCCTTCGATTTATGACTGATAGGGCTGATCCAGTGTCCAATTCCATTCTCACTTGGACTCCGGCTATTTTTAGCATGACCCAGATAGTTTGTAGGTCAGCTTCCTTACTCACATTATGAATTCTCAGACTACCCAGTTCCTGGCCGCTTGGGTCTGAATCCGAATTCTGTTCATCTGAACTCTTCTCAACCACCTTGTGTACTTTGTTGTACTTTTCCTGTGATGGCTTTTTTTTTTGGTTGTTGGTCTTCTTCCCTGACCGGCATACTTTGGCTATGTGACCCAGTTTGCCACATTTCCTACAGTCCTGGTTTTTAAACCAGCATTGGTTCTGGTCGTGTGTTGTCTTCCCACAACGATAACATTTCGTTGCACCCGAAGTAATTTGATCCACACTGAGGACCGCTGCCTTCAGCTGCATTTCCGCAGTTCCTTTCGCTGCGGCTTCGTGTGATGCTGCAGTAAGGACAGCCCTATCCAGTGTAAGGTCGTTCTCTTCGAGCAGTCGCTTTTGCGTTCCTTCCTTCGACAACCCGCACACGAACTTGTCTCGCAATGCCTCTGTCAGATTTTCTCCAAACTGGCAGTATTTCGCTAGCCTACACAGTTCGACCAAGTATTCCGCGTTGCTTTCCTCTTTCTGTTGCGTTCTCGCATAAAATTTGAATCGTTCCGCCAACATCAGCGGTGTGGGGTTCAAGTGATCCTTCAGAACAGCAACAATATTATCGAAGGTTTGATCCGCCGGCTTAACTGGTGCTAGAAGATGCTTCAATAGCCCGTATGTCTTCGCCCCCATCGAGCTTAGCAAGGTTATAGCTTTATCATCATCCTCTATTTTATTGGCCTCACAATATATCTCAATGCGTTCTACATACGTGGCCCAATCTTCTACCTCGGAATCGAAATCGTTGATGTTACCACGCTTAGGCATCTTCACCTCCCTGATAAACAACAACGAAATATTTCTTTAACTCTTTTTTTTTTCCAAGATGGCGGTTTCCCCGCGCTTATCATCTTTCCCCGCCCCTTTCAAAATGGCGGTTCCCGCTTCTGTCTTTTTCTCCGCCTACTGGCGGCTTCCCGCGGTTTCCCGCGCTTATCTTCTTTCCCTGCCCACTTTCAAGATGGCGGTTCCCGCTTTTCTTCCCCTGGCAGGAGGGGTAAACTTTTCCCTCGGGTGACGGCCGCTGGCTTTCGGGGTTCGCAGCCTGCTCTTCGGCTTCAGCGCATTCCCTTCTCTCGGCCGGGCAACCGGCTCTGGGTACAACCCGTTGACGGCGAACGGTCTCAGCCGCTGGCTGGATCTCGCTCAGTCTCCCTCGCTCGGGCTCTGTCTCTCCGGTGCTGGGTACAACCCGTTGACGGCGAACAGTTTCAGCCGCTGGGCTGGATCTCGCTCAGTCTTCCTCGGGCTCTGTCTCTCCCGCTCTCGCTCGCTCTCTCTCGGGCTCTGTCTCTCCCGTTCGCGCGGCTCTCGCTCGGGCTCTGTCTCTCCCGCTCGCGCGGCTCTCAATCGCGCCTCCCAGCCCTCTCGCAGTCCGGTGCTTCCCTCCCCGGCTGCGGCTGAGTTCTCCGCGATTTATTTATTTTATCTCTTCCCACGCCTTACGATCCTGGTCGCAGCGCTTCGTGGCCTCAGTCACTGTCCGACCTTTTTCACCCAATCGCTCCTCCCAGCCTCTCGCAGTCCGGTGCTTCCTCCCCGGCTGCGGCTGCGTTCTCCGCGGTTTATTTATTTTTATCTCTTCCCGCGCCTTACGATCCGGTCGCAGCGCTTCGTGGCCTCAGTCACTGTCTGGCCTTTTCACCCCAATCGCGCCTCCCAGCTTCTCGCAGTCCGGTGCTTTCCTCCCCGGCTGTGGCTGAGTTCTCCGTGGCTTATTTATGTTTATATCTTCCCGCGCCTTACGATCCCGGTCGCAGCGCCTCGTGGTCGCGGTATTTGTCCGGCCTTTTTCGCCGTCGCGGTCTAGTCGTCTCACGATGCTCCCCAGCCCGCTTGTACCGCGGCTTCTGCTCCACGCTGCCCCAGTCTCAGCGCCTCTGGGCCCGACTTCTGTCCGGCTCCTTTCCCCCTCGACCGTGGTCGAGTGCACCGCCCTTATCCTCCGTTTATTTGTTTCTATTTTCCCTTTACTCACAGTCACCGTGGCCGACTTGCTTCTCGTGTTGATCGGCTCACTCACCACCGTGGCAGAAGGGACAATCCGTGCCTGTTGCTGATGGAAGACTTCGTGTTTGAAATCTTCCTCCTTTCTTGGTCTGCAGACTCGAGTTTTCTCTCAGCAAACCGACGAGGGCGGGTGCCTCTTTTCGACGCTCGTTTACTTCTTCAGAAGTATTGTTGCCGCAGGGTAAGATCGAACTCGTCGCCACTGTAAAGTCTGTGGATTGTATAGCGAAGTAATACACAGACTACAAGAGTAACTTAAACAGGACTTTACTATTCGAAGGTCAGGGCGAATCTGCCCAATAAATTCTGCCACAGCACTTATATACCGGTGTGGTCACCGTCGGTATTACAGTATACAGCAGCCAGGATAAAGTAGTGCCACACCTAAAATAGTTCTCTTAAAGGTGGACGGTTACATACAATAGTTCTCTTAAAGGTAGAACAGTTACATACACTACAGTTCCATTCTTATCTATCCAGTCGTAGCCAGGGTATCACCTGCAATGGCCTCTCTTCCCGCTCCCACAATGTTACCTCTGGAGACCTCAATGATCTATCCTTGGCCCCCACCTATTTCTCATCTACACGGCAACATCATCCAAAAACACAACCATGTAGCCTGACGACACCCAGTTCTAGCTCACCACCACCTCTCTTGACCCCTCTACTGCCTCTGATTTGTCAGACTGTCTGACATCCAGTACTGGATGAACAGAAACTTCACCCAACTAATGTTGGGAAGACCAAAGCCATTCTCTTCGGACCCCACCACAAACTCCGTTCCCGAGCCACCGATTCCATCCCTTTCCCTGGCAACTGTCCAAGGCTGAACCAAACAATAAAATAACAAACTAAATTGGAAACCATGAAATCATTTGATGGTGATGTATTTGACCCTGAGATGAGCTTCTGACCACATATCTGCTCCATCACCAAGACAGCCTACTTTCACCTCTGTAACATCGCCTCAGCTCATCTGCTGCTGAAACCTTCATTCAAGCCTTTGTAACCTCTAGACTCGACTATTCCAATGTTCTCCTGTCAGGCCTCCCATCTTCCACCCTCTATAAACTTGAGCTTATCCAAATCTCTGCTGCCTGTCTCGTGACTCGTCACCCCTGTGCTCGCTGACCTACATTGGCTCCCGGTCCTTCAATGCCTCGATTTAAAAATTCTCATCCTTAACTTCAAATCCTCCATGGCCTTGCCTCTCCCTATCTCTGCAACCTCTTCCAGCCCTACAACCTTCCGAGATCTCTGTTCTTCCAGTTCTGGCCTTTTGTGCACCCCGATTATATTCACTCCACCATTGCCGGCTGTGCTTTCAGCTGCCTAGGTCCTACATTCTGGAATTCCTTCCCTAAGCCTCTCCGCCTCTCACTTCTCCTTTTAAAATGCTCCTTAAAACCAACCTCTTTGACCAAGCTTTTGGTCATCTGCCCTATTATCTCCTTATGTGGCTCGGTGGCAAATTTTGTTTGATAACGCTCCCATGAAGCATCTTTGGACGTTTTACCACATTAAAGGCGCTGTATAAATGCAAGTTGTTGTTGAAGTGGAGCCACATGAAAATTGTTCCCCTAGCGTGTGACAGCCCCTCAACTTTTAGATAAATAGATTCCTCCATATACTGAAATAAATCTATTATTTGTTAGAATGATTACTATTTGGAATTAAGAAAGGAAGTCAGGCAATACATTTTCATCGAAAGAACTATAAACTTCTGGAACTAATGATCGAGAAGGCCATTGAGTTGGAAAGTATAAATGGATTCAAGAGACAAAATTATAGCCTGGATTTTGCGATTGTAATGACGGCAAAACTGTTAGCGTTGTTACTGTGTAAAACTGACAGCAACTTCTGGTATCCACACTTGCACAGTTAAACACGTATATCCAGAAGTTGCCGTCAGTGATACCCTGCTCCTCCACAGGGTGCGCTGTTGTTGTCTTCACAGATGCAATCAACACAGAACCAGTGATTTGAAGTGAACTTCAACTTTTTACACACTATTCTCGCTGTAAAAAACATTGAAAAAGTTGAGTCTTGTTGAACGAGGTGTAACTGAGTTTTTAATGGCATACTAAGTCATAATTACTGCTGAACATCCTCTCTGGCCCTGAAAAACTAATGTTACAAGTGTGGAGTGTCGTTCCCTCAGAATAACATTTCAAAATTCCACGGGGCAGAAATTCGGTATCTCCCCGTTGGGGGTCCAATTATCGGCTGGGCGCAAAGTTTAGCGCCTGGCGCTAATTATCGCCTCCGACTGCAAACTGGCTTCTATTGCCCCTGGAGGTGATTGGAGCGCTAAATCAGGCGCTGCACACCTGTCTTAAGGTGCAAAGGCCGAGGAGCGAGGCGCTATCTCAGAGCGCGGGCACAGCGCAGGTGATGTCAGTTAGCGATGGAACACAGACACACTGGCGCTGGCTAGTTCTTAAAGGGGAGGGTCGATCTTGCTCTCCAGCCACACCCAGCTCATTGGAGCCTTGAATCTTGACCTGGAGAGACCTGTGATTACATTTTCCAGCCAAGGACTATGGAGAGGGTGAGAGAATGAGCTCAGCACTTCAGCGAGCGGGCCTTGGAGGCTCTGGTTGGCGCAGTGGAACGCAGAAGATCTATACTGTTCCCTGAGAGTGGCAGGAGGCCTTTGCCGCGCGACTACAGCAGAGTGTGGAGGGAGGTGGCTCAGCATGTCTCCTCCAGGAGCATGGTGCCCAGGACCCATACTCAGTGTCGCAAAAAGTTCAATGACCTCACTCGGGTCGTCAGGGTGAGTGGCTTTTTTTCAATACCTCTCCATCCCTCCATTTCAACCTCACTCTATGGCCAGCGGGTCTTAAAACCCCAATGCCCAACACTCATCCAACACCTATGGCCCTCTTATGAAACACACACGCACATTCCATACCTTGCATACAGTAAGGGCTATTCAACTATGGGAGGCACATCAGGCAAGACCATGGCTGCATACATTAAGTGCTATTCAATTATGGGAGGCACATCAGGCAAGACCATGGCTGTATATTTACTCGGATGCTGTCCTTTTTCTTGCAGGCCAAGCTATCTCATAATAGGAGACAGCAGCAATGGACGGGTGGAGGGCGGCCTCAGCTGCAACCCCCTCAGCGATCTTGAGGTGCGCGTCCACAGGATTGTGACAAGTCAGGTGATCGGTCCTGTCGCCCCTGGAGAGGCCAACCCCGTTCGGGACAGCAATGGTAAGGTCATCAGCTTTCTCTCCTCTCTCATTTCACTTGTCCCTCACAACACCTGCCTTTGATACTTTCAATCCAAGTTACTAAATTGCTCCACTCCTTCCTCCCTTACTGCCCCCCGTCCTCATGCTAAAGCCACTCTTGTACCTCCCTGCTTTCAGATGGTGATTCACCAGCTGAGGAGACAGGCCCTGAAGCTGCCAGTGGGAGCGAAGCCGCAGGCGAGGAGGCAGTGGAAGCCGGAGCATCAGCGCCACCCTCTCCCAAGGAAGCCCATGCCCACAGTGGGACCACGTCTTCCCTGGAGGGGAGCAGGGGGGAAGGGTCTGATGAGGGTGAAGCTCCGGGACCCAGCGGGCTGCAGCAACGCGATGGGGGTAGGGAAGCTCGGGGGGCCTTCTCGGAGGGAGAGTATGCCAGCGAGTCCTGCTGCACTGGACGCAGAGGAGGAGCGGTTCATCGCTGAAATGAACACCCAGGCGGTGGACATGCACACTCAGCTCATGGGTGCAGTGGGAAGGGTGCCCGATTGCATTGATGCACTGGCAAGGAGTTTGGAGCACGTCTCTGTAGCACAGGTAGATGCCACGCTAATGCTTAGTGCTGCAATTCAGCCACTGGCTGCCATGATCTAATCTCAGACTGCTCTCGTGCAGACTCAGATTGAGGTCACGCAAGCACTGATTGCTGCCATTGTCGCTGGTTCGGATACATTTCCCCGGGGCTCTCACCGGGCTGCAGCAGGCCAGCAATCTGTGCTCCAGCAGATTGCTCCCAGTGCTCCAGCAGATTGCTCTGGATGCTAAGGTGCTGCCCCATGGGAGTGCCAGTGTGTCGGTCAAGCAGGGAGTTGCTCTCTCAAGATGACAGCATTCCTGCTGCCACCACTTGCACTTGCCACTGCCTGTAGCCCAGACTGCTGCCGCCCATGCTGAGTTGGTGCAGTCTGCAGCCGGGCCCTCCAGGCCCAGAGCTGGTCAAGGCCGTCTTTCAAGGGCATCTGCAGTCTCAGGTTCTGACAATCAGCAGCCTTCCACCAGCCTTGCTGCAGCCACTGGGGCCCCATTACAGAGGAGCAGTAGGATGGGAAGGGGGGAAGTGCGCAAGGGAAGGAGATCACCCTCGAAGGACAAAAAGTAGGAGGTGTCGAAATGTTGTTCCTTTTTTTATTAAAGGCCGAGGTTCGTGTTCAAACTTTTGTTTAGTGTTTTGGACATTATCTTCAGGTTGTGAGAACCAGTAATGTTAATGAATGATTTTTTGTTTTTGTTTCTATTAGTATGTCATGAAGAAATGACACACACAGAGTTGGTAAAATAAAAAAGTTTTTGTATTCAAAATGTACAGGTTTGGCCTTTGGAATCATTGCTGCCTTGGCTGGCTTAAGGGTTGCGGGTTGCTTTCATTCATGTTGTTCTCCATGCCAGAAGCCATTTCCTCAGTAGGGACCTAAAAGTGGCTTGTTATCAGCCGTTGACTGACGGCCCTTGCAGTTTCAACATTATGCGCCTCCCTCCCGCCTTGGTGCTGCTGCTGATCATCCTACTCCTCTTCCTCCTCCTCCTCTGGTGGTGCACCAAGGCATGGTGGCATTTGCTGGGTCCTGAGGATTGCCAGGTTATGAAGCATGCAGCACACAACTATGAAGAGGGAGACTCGCTCAGGCGAGTACTGCAGGGCTCCTCCTGAGTGGTCCAGACAGCGGATGCATTGCTTGAGCATGCCAATCGTCTGCTCCTGGTGGCGAGATGGCTCTCATTGTACCGCAGCTCAGCAGGGATGTTGGGGTTACGGAGCGGTGTCATCATCCAGATGCACAGTGGATAACCCCTGTCCCCGAGGAGCCAACCACTTGGCTGATGCGGTGCCTGGAAAAGTTTTGGCACAGCAGTCTGGCGCAGGATGAAAGCATCGTGGCTGCTGCCAGGATAGCGGGCATTGACAGCGAGTATCAGCTGTCTGTGGTCACAGACCAACTGGACGTTTAAGGAGTGGAACCCCTTGCGGTTTCAGAAAACCTCTGCATTCTCATGCGGTGCCCGCAATGCCACATGCGTGCAGTCAATGGCGCCCTGCACCTTGGGGAAGCCTGCTATCCTCGCAAATCCAAGCACGTTCATGCTGTTTGGCCTGGGTCATCGGGAAAGAGATGTACTGGCGTCTCCTTTTATAGAGGGCACTTGTGACCTGACGGATACAGCAATGGACCGCGAACTGGGAGATATTGGCGATGTCCCCAGTAGCTGCTTGAAAGGAGCCAGTGGCATAAAAGTTCAGAGCCACTGTGACATTCACAGCCACCGACAGAGACGTCCTGGTCCTCAGTAGAGGCTGCAGATCTGGCTGCAGCAGGTGGCAGAGCTCAGTGACCACCTCCTTGCTGAAGCGCAGCCTACGCAAACACTGCTCCTCAGACAAATTAATGTAGGAGAATTGTTCCCGGAATACCCTGGGAGGGTAAGGTCTCCTGTGCAGAGGCCTGTAGGCCCTCCTCCATCTGGCCATGATTGCCATTCTCTCTCTGCGTCTCTGTTGCCTCCGATTCTGCAGGCGCAGGACGACGCCCCGAATCAGTGCAGCCCCCCATAGTCTCTTGGCAATTGAAGTAAATGAAGGTCAATTCCAAAAGTACCTGCAAAGTGATGCTCAGTAGCCAAAACTACTTCACACAGCTTTGACTCTATGCAGAAATGTCTCTATCTCTCTCTCAGAATCTCTCTCACTGTCAGAATGAGTGGTGCAAAAATGTCTACCACAGAAAAAGCCAGGAAGAGGCCGCCTTTAAATAGCACCCCTCCAGCCCCTCACCGACTGGGAAACGTTCTAGTCTCCCTGTCATTACTTGCGCCAGGCGGAAAGGAGGGGGGCACCACTCAATATCCGGTCCGGGGCGCCAACAGGGCGTTGCACGCTCGACTGATGTCACGATCTGCAGGCGCAGGCAGTAAACTTTTGCGCCGCCGCAAACACTCTAGTCAATTTTGCGAGTGGCGCAAACATGGCTGCGCCCAGGCGCTAGTTGCTTTGCACCCTCTTAGGGTGCTAACGGGAGGCGCAAGTCAACCGAATTTTTCCCGCCATGATTTTTTAAATAATAAAAATTATTATTTATTTATTTTTTTAAGTTTGTTTATGATATTTCAGCTTCTACCTTAAACTCATGTCCACGTCCCAATCTTTATTTTGCTTTCCGTAAAATTATTAAAAAATGAATTACAATCCGTGCTTTTTACTTCCTGGTTTGCTGTCTGTGAGAATTCTTCAACCTGATTGGCTAATCAGCCTGCTTGATTACTTCACTGTTGCTGGATGCCACACATTCCCTATGGATGATGCCAGATTCAAAGTCACATCAGAATGGGGGAAATTGATGCTCTAGAGCTTGCTAAATCTTTGTGGGCAGCTTTTTCAGAGATTAGCTGCGAGCGCCATCCCTTTGCCGCTATCCGCTAAATCCGGGCCTATGTGTTTTTGGGGAGAGAGAAGGGATTGAGCAATATGGTGAGAAAACAAGTAGGTGAGATTGACCTCTGGAAAAAGGGATGAGCTTGTTGAGCTTAACACCCTTTTCTTGTACCCAATTCTTATGTTCAAACTATATAACAATGAACGATACTAAAACAGAAAATAAACAATTCCTTTGTTAAATTATTTTTCCCCCAGCTAGTATGTACTAAAGCACATTTTGTTTCATTCTACCTCATTAAATTGGCAAGGGACTCTCCAGTATGTTTTCAATTAGCAAATGGTCACTTCATTTCCTTTAGAAAAAATCAACAGTGGTTATAGAATACTAAACATCATGAGCTCTAAATATTATTTTTAGAAAGTTGAATGCTGATAAATGGAAGTGGCCAAATTACCATGGTGATAACTGAAATTAATGATAAATGGCTTCCTTCATTTTTAAGCATATAGTGACCTATAGTGCTTAAATTACAAAACTGATACACAGTAGTCTTGGGGTTCTTATGTAAACTTTATGTTTACTTTGGATTTAAAAACAGTTTTAACAAGCATGTTAAATGATTGGCAGAACCCCTCTGTGTTGAAAAGGTAATGTTTGATTAATTACACTCAGAAGTTTCCTTTTTGCTCAAAAAAACTGCACGCACTATGCAGGAAGAATATCCTTTACAGGAAGGTCATTTCTTAAATGTTCATTTCATAGGTCACTGGTTTCTTACCAGCTTTTTAAACTTTACATACTTTTACTTAATGCTCTGTATCCACATTCTGTTTTGCAGTAGTGTAAAAGTTTCAGTGATCTTTATGCTAACTGGCTCAACAAACATGGTAACTGCAACCTGTATCCTATCCTCTTGCAGATACTTGGGATATCTTCTATCCAATGTAGTCTAATATCACACATGCCTATTGTTTTCTGGCTCAGCATATTCTGATGAACAATTAAAAAAATTTTTTTTAATTCATTGATGGGATGTGGGCGTCGCTGGCTAGGCCTGCATTTAGTGCCCATCCCTAATTGCCCTTGAGAAGATGGTGGTGAGCCGCCTTCTTGAACCGCTGCAGTCCATATGGTGTAGGTACACCCATAATGCTGGTAGGAAGGGAGTTCCAGGATTTTGGCCCAGCGACAGTGAAGGAACGGCGATACAGGTCCAAGTCAGGATGGTGTGTGGCTTGGAGGGGAACTTGTAGGTGGTGATGTTCCCATGTGTCTGCTGCTCTTGTCCTTCTAAGTGGTAGAGGTCGCGGGTTTGGAAGGTGCTGTTGAAGGAGCTTTGGCGAGTTGCTGCAGTGCATCTTGTAGATGGTACACACTGCAGCCACAGTGCGCCGGTGGTGGAGGGAGTGAATGTTGAAGGTGGTGGATGGAGTGCCAATCAAGCGGGCTGCTTTATCCTGAATGGTGTCGAGCTTCTTGAGTGTTGTTGGAGCTGCACTCATCCAGGCAAGTAGAGAGTATTCCATCACACTCCTGACTTGTGCCTTGTAGATGGTGGAAAGGCTTTGGGGAGTCAGGCGGTGAGACACTCGCCACAGAATTTCTGGGGGAGAGGGGGTTTGATAACAACTTAGTAAGTTATACAATATTAGTAGTCAATCTCCTGTGGCTTTGAACGTGGGTGGTCAAGACCAGTTAAAATTTTTACTTCAAGCCAGGTTAAATGGAGGGAGATAATGGAATCAATGTGGGAGGGGAGAATAAGGAGGAGGAGGCAAATAAAAAGGAGCAGTGGAGGTAGGGGAAAGGGAATGTGCGATGGGGAGAGGCAAGAAGGAAAAGGTAAAGGATTGAGTAGAGACAAAGGAGGGAAGTGGGTGGGGAAATGGAGAATGAGGAGGGGAGTATGAAGAGTGGTAGGGGTTGGCAGCCAAATATTTGCTCACCATTTGGGGAGGGCGGGAGGAAATTCTACCATTCTAAGGGTGCATCCTGTTGGAGTTGCACGGCTTTTAAGATTGTTCTTCTTCAAATCTCTTCATCGCTATTAGGATACCAAAATCTGGTACAATAGCAAAATACTGTGGATACTGGAAATCTGAAATAACAACAGAAAATGCTGGAAACACTCAGCAGGCCAGGCAGTATCCTCTCTCCATGGATGCTGCCTGGTCTGCTGAGTGTCTCCAGCATTTTCTGTTGTTATACCAACATCTGGTGTTTATTTTCAGATTAAATCCTTTATTCCTTTCTTTCCGAGTGCTGCATTGGATTTTCGTTTGACTTTAAATCTCCTTTGTGTTCTCCCTTTTACTGTATTCCTCCATCTGCAGTCGTCCATATTGGATTTGGTTCTCTACTTTTTAGACGTAAATGGGCATCTATTTACTTTCTCTGTCCTGCCACTTTCTCTGTGTCGTTTGAAGATATACTCAAGGTATTATAAAATGGTACATTGATAGCGGCACCTACACATCTAGTACCTTTGACATGCTGAGAGTATGCGCGTTTTTATTATAGATTAAAATTAATCTCCTAATTTATTATTTCTTCTGTTTTAGGTTCATCAGATCTAGTTCTTTTTGTGTCAGTATTGTTGTCAGTGCAGATATCATCTGTTTGGTGAAAGATTGGCACATGATGGAGCCTGTTCTGCAACATTAACACATTTGATAGCATTAACAAAGATTTATCAAGACATAATTCACAGTTGAGTACAAGCAAATGTCCAGTATTATGTAAACATACTCTGTAGACTGTGTGTTTCTGTGTGTCCTTTCTTAGTTGGACAGGAAATACAATGCTTGACCTATAACCCTCCCCAGCTCTCCATGCTTGGGGATTGATCATTTGAGATGCCAATTAGACTGACCACTACCCTCCTAAGTGTGAGCTTCCCTGGCAACACTCTCTGCTGGGCTTGTATAAATTAACCCTTACCAGTATATCATCCAATCTTGTCTTTGTGGTGTGTTATTAAATCTCATTGTCTCAAACAAATGTGGTTGATGACAAATACCATCTTGTATAGACCCCTCAACTGGAACTAATTTCTGATGTGCTTAATCCTAATCTGCTTTCCCAGACACTATGTTGTGGATTTAACCTCGCTGAACTGGATTTAACTTAATTGCTATATCTTAATACAACTTACCTAATAGTCAAAAATTCCAAAACATGACATGGAAATTAGATATAATTTTCAATATTATGGCTTTTAGAAACAGACCTAATAAAAAGTTCTCAAATTTTGATAATAAACAAGGCCATAGGTATATTGTAACTATATAAATCATGTTGCGCAGATAGTTATTTTCCATAATTGATATCACATTCAATTTTCCAATTCTAACCAGACAGTTCTTGAGCCTTGACCATTTACAGTACAGAGGTGGGGACTTTGGGAGCAGGTCACCACTAACATAGATTCCAATGTCCAGCCAATCAGTTTACTCCACTTGGCATTAAGAAGTGGATAGCTGCACTGAACACAGTAAAGACTATGGGCACTTAAAATATCCCGGCTGTAACGATGAAGACCTATGCACCCAGAGGTAAGTGTTCCTCTATCCAAAGTGTTCCAGTACAGGTATGACACTGATATCTATCCAGAAAATGTAGAAAATTATAATGTTATGTCCTATCCACGAAACACAGGACAAATCTAACCCAGCCAATTATCACACTATCAGTCTCTTCCCAATCATCAGTAAAGTGATAGAAAGAGTCATCAACAGTGCCATCAGGCAACATCTACTGTACTCACCAATAACGTGCTCACCAATGTTCCGTTTCAGTTCCATCAGAACCATTCAGCTCCAGATCTTATCACAGCCTTGATCCAGACATGGACGCAAGAGGTAAATGCCAAAGGAGAAGTGAGAGTAGTTCACACTCTATAAACCTGGAAGATATATAATTGATTAAAAACTTGCTTATTTGTTTGTTGAGCAATGATCTGGAGCTTCTTCAAAGAGCCTTGTTTAGTGAGGAAAAGACTCTTGATATGTGGTGCAAGAAGTTGCTTGGACCAGATATAATTACTTAATTCTCTCACTATGTCTTTAGTTCAACCACTTCATCCATATTTCCAGGCAACTGCAGTGAGACAAGACTCCATCGGTGCACTCTATTTAAAAGCTCACCAAAAGGCTTAGTTTGAAGGACTTTGAGAATTCAAAATGCTTTGCTATTCAAATGCTATGCCTTACACTAAACATCCGTAAGACAAAGGTCCTCTACCAACTTGCCCCCGCCGCACAGTACTGCCCCCCGATTATCAAAATCCACGACGAGGCCTTGGACAACGTGGATCACTTTCCATACCTCAGGAGCCTCCTGTCAACAAGGGCAGACGTCGATGATGAAGTCTAACACCACCTTCAGTGTGCCAGTGCAACCTTCAGTCACCTGAGGAAGAGAGTGTTTGAAGACCAGGACCTCAAACCCGGCACCAAGCTCATGGTCTACAGAGCAGTAGTGATTCCCACCCTCCTGTATGCTTCAGAGATATGGACCATGTACAGCAGGCACCTCAAAGCACTGGAGAGGTACTACCAATGCTGCCTCCGCAAGATCCTGCAAATCCATTGGCAGGATAGGCACACCAACGTCAGTGTTCTCGCTCAGGCCAACATCCCCATCATTGAAGCTTTGCCCACGCTTGATCAGCTCTGAAGGACGGGCCACATCGTCCACATGCCCGATACGAGACTCCCAAAACAAGCACTCTACTCGGAAAGCAGTGACAGGATCGGACAAAGTCAACATGGATTTACAAAAGGTAAATCGTGCTTGACTAATCTACTGGAATTTTTTGAGGATGTAACTGGTAAAATAGATAAGGGAGAACCAGTGGATGTGGTGTATTTGGACTTTCAGAAGGCTTTCGATAAGGTCCCACATAAGAGATTAGCTTGTAAAATTAAGGCACATGGGATTGGGGGCAAGGTATTGACTTGGATAGAGAACTGGTTGGCAGATAGAAAGCAAAGAGTTGGAATACACGGGTCGTTTTCCGAGTGGCAGGCAGTGACTAGTGGGGTACCGCAAGGATCGGTCCTAGGACCCCAGCTGTTCACAATATATATTAATGATCTGGATGAGGGAATTGGATGTAGTATCTCCAAATTTGCAGACGACACAAAGCTGGGTGGGAGGGTATGCTGTGAGGAGGATGTTGTGAAACTCCAGTACGATTTGGACAGGTTGGGTGATTGGGCAGAAACATGGCAAATGCACTATAATGTGGATAAATGTGAGGTTATCCACTTTGGTGGCAAAAACAGGAAGGCAGATTATTATTTGAATGGCAATAGATTTGGAGAAGGGGAAGTGCAAAGAGACCTGGGTGTTCTTGTGCACCAGTCGCTGAAGGTAAGCATGCAGGTGCAGCAGGCGGTTAAGAAGGCAAATGGTATGTTGGCCTTCGTAGCAAGAGGGTTTGAGTACAGGAACAAGGATGTCTTGCTGCAGTTGTACAGGGCCTTGGTGAGACTGCACCTTGAGTATTGTGTGCAGTTTTGGTCGCCTTAGCTGAGGAAGGATGTTCTTGCCATGGAAGGAGTGCAGCGAAGATTCACCGGGCTAATACCTGGGATGGCAGGAATGACGTACGAGGAGAGATTGGGTCGATTGGGCTTGTACTCACTGGAGTTTAGAAGATTGAGAGGGGATCTCATCGAAACCTATAAAATTCTGTCAGGCCTGGACAGACTAGATGCAGGAAGGATGTTCCCGATGGCCGGGGAGTCCAGAACTAGGGGTCATAGTCTAAGGATAAGGGGTAAGCCATTTAGGACTGAGATGAGGAGGAATTTCTTCACCTAGAGAGTGGTGAACCTGTGGAATTCTCTACCACAGAAGGCAGTGGAGGCCAATTCATTAAATATATTCAAGAAGGAGTTGGATATATTTCTTAAGGCTAAAGGGATCAAGGGATATGGGGAGAAGGCAGGAACGGTGTACTGAATTTGGATGATCAGCCATGATCTCATTGAATGGTGGAGCAGGCTCGAAGGGCCAAATGGCCTACTCCTGCTCCTATCTTCTATGTTTCTATGTAGCTCCGACATAGCAGGAGAGCCCCAGGTGGGCAGAGGAAATGCTTCAAGGACACTCTCAAAGCCTCCTTCAAAAAGTGCAACATCCCCTCCGACACCTGGAAATCCCTGGCCGAAGACCGGCCAAAGTGGAGGAGAAGCATCTGGGAAGGCGCCGAACACCTCGAGTCTCTTTGCCGGGAGCAAGCGGAAGCCAAGTGCAAACAGCGGAAGGAGCACACGTCAACGCAAGCACCCCACCCACCCGCCCCTTCAACCACCATCTGCCCCACCTGTGACGGAGACTGTAGGTCCCGCATTGGACTCATCAGTCACCTGAGGACTCATTTTTAGCCTGGAAGCAAGTCATCCTCGGTTCCAAGGGACTGCCTAAGAAGAAGTTCAACCAATTCATCCATATTTCCAGGCAACTACGGTGAGACAAGATTCCATAGGTGCACTCTATTTATAAGCTCACCAAAAGGCTTTGTTTAAAGGACTTTGAGAATTCAAAATGCTTTGTTATTTTAGTTTCAGAAAGCAGTTTCAATTATTAGAAGTTCAATACTGTATCGCTATTTTATCTACATTTCTTTCTCTTTAAATTTCTTTTTCATAATGAACTTGGTTATTAGTTTTTGCTTATAACATCTGGTCCATCAGTGTAATGTTTTCCCTCATAGAATCATACAACACAGAAGGAGGTCATTCGGCCCATCGTGCCTGTGTCAGGTCTTTGAAAGAACTATCTAATTAGACCCACACCCCTGCTCTTTCCCCATAGTCCTGCATTTACTTCCTTTTCAAGAATATATCCAATTTTTTGAAAGTTAAATTTGAATCTGTTTCCACCACCCTTTCAGGTAGCGCATTCCAGATCATAACAATTTGCTGGGTAAAAAAATTCTTATCATCACCCCCCGGTAATTTTGCCAATTATCTTAAATCTGTGTCCTCTGGTTACCGACCCTCCTGCCAGTGGAAAAAGTTTCTCCCTATCTAAGCTATCAAAACCCTTCATAATTTTGAACACCTCTATTAAATATCCCCTTAACCTTTTCTGCTCTAAGGAAAACAATCACAGCTTCTCTCATCCCTCCACATAACTGAAGTCCCTCATCCCTGGTACCATTCTAGTAAATTTCCTCTGCATCCTCTCCAAGGCTTTGACATCCTTCCTAAAGTGTGGTGCCCAGAATTGGATACAATGCTCCAGCTGAGGACTAACCAGTGATTTATAAAGGTTTAGCATAACTTCCTTGCTTTTGTACTCAATGCCTCTATTTATAAAGCCAAGGATCCCATATACTTTTTTAACCACCTTCTCAACTTGTCCTGCCACTTTCAAAGATTTGTGTACGTAAACCCCCAGATCTCTCTGTTCCTACACCCCCTTTAAATTTGTACAATTTTTTCATTCTCCTCTCCTCATTCTTCCTTCCAAAATGCATCACTTCACACTTCTCTACATTAAATTTCATCTGCCATGTGTCTGCCCATGTCACCAGTCTATGTCCTCCTGAAGTCTGCTACTATCCTCCTCACTGTTTACTGCATTTCTGAATTTTGTGTCATCTGCAAACTTTGAAATTATGCCTTCTATACCCAAGTCCAGATCATTAATATATATAAAAAAGAACAGTGGTGCTAATACTGACACCTGGGGGACTCCACTATATATTTTTCTCCAGTCTGAAAAACAACTGTTCACCACTACTCTCTGCTTTCTGTTCCTTAGATTCTATCAGAGAAGGCCAGAGTGGTAGTCCTCACTATTTCCTCACAATGCCCAGCAGTACAAGAGCGTTTGTTAACCCTAAGGCTTTGTATCCTAATGCCCAATGTTGAGTTCAGTTCATAGGAGGTGCAGAACTTCCTGTGGCAGCGGCCTTTTATGGTGTGCGCAAATAAGGAGTGTTGGGAGAGAGCTTGAATCGTAACATTTCTTCCTATACCCTGTACAACTTATCATAGAATCATGGAAAGTTGCAGCACGGAAGAAGGCCATTTCGGCCCATCGTGTCCGCGCCGGCCAACAAAGAGCTATCCAGCCTAATCCCACTTCCCAGTTCTTGGTCCATAGCCCTGCAGGTTAGAGCATCCCAAGTGCACATCCAAGTACTTTTTAAATGTGGTTAGGGTTCCTGCCTCTACCACCCTTTCAGGCAGTGAGTTCCAGACCCCCACAACCCTCTGGGTGAAGAAATTTCCCCTCAAATCCCCTCTAAACCTTCCTCCAATTACTTTAAATCTGTGCCCCCTGGTTTTTGACCCTTCTGCTAAGGGAAATAGGTCCTTTCTATCCACTTTATCTATGCCCCTCATAATTTTATACACCTCAATAAGGTCTCCCCTCAGCCTCCTCTTTTCCAAGGAAAACAGACCCAGCCTATCCAATCTTTCCTAATAGCTAAGATTCTCTACTCCTGGCAACATCCTTGTAAATCTCCTCTGTACCCTCTCTAGTGCAATCACATCTTTCCTGTAATGTGATGACCAGAACTGCACGCAGTACTCTAGCTGAGGCCTAACTAGTGTTTTATACAGTTGAAGCATAACCCCCCTGCTCTTGTATTCTATGCCATGGTTAATAAAGGCAAGCATTCCATATGCCTTCTTAACCACCTTATCTACCTGGCCTGTTACCTTCAGGGATCTGTGGACATGCACTCCAAGGTCCCTTTGTTCTACTACACTACTTAGTGTCCTATCATTTAATGTGTATTCCCTTTCCTTGTTAGCACTCCCCAAATGCATTACAGGAAACTTTCGATTAACCGGCCCCTAAATAACCGGAAATGTCGGTTAACCGGCAAAATTCAGTAGGTTCAGGTAACTTTTATTACTTTTTTTACTCCATTTGTTGCTGTGCAAGGGTGTAGCTGCAGCTGTTGCTAAGCTACAGAGACGCTGGCAACTTGTGCCGATTGTTCTGAAGCTGTTGCTAAAGGGTTTGTTGCTTTATACGGAGCTCTCAGCTCCGTATCTTTTACTATAGCGTTCGGTTATCCGGAATTGTTGATGAACCGGCACCACGTTGGTCCCGTCCATGCCGGATAAAAGAAAGTTTCCTGTACCTCACACTTCTCCGGATTGAATTCCATTTGCCACTGTTTTGCCCACCTGACCAATTTATTGATATCTTCCTGCAGTCCACAGCTTCCTTCTTCAGTATCAACCACACAGCCGGTTTTAGTATCATCTGCAAACTTGAATGGCATTAGCATTTTAGAACAGAAATAAATTTGTATTTATACATCTGAAGTTATGGAACCTTAATAATCATAAACATCTGAACATTTTTTCCATTCACTTTAATTGCAATCATAATTTGAAATATTTCCAGATTTCAGTTAATGAGGCATTTAAACAGGAAATAATGACAACTATGGGAATTCAGCAACATTGTATTAATTTCTGGTGCATGGTTAGTTACATGCTTAGGTAGCTTGAAAGAGAAAAAGTACACAACAGTGAATAACATTTCTATCTGGCCTTTACAACTTGGTGTAGTGACTTATTCTTTTCTCACAGTTTGGAGATTTGTTGGTACCTTCCAGCAATATGTTTAACATATGAGTAGTTGATGTACATAATATGAAATCAGTTCAGTTATATCACTGTTATTCAGCATTAACTGTTTATAAATTTACTGTTGAGATTAGTGTCTGGGATTGATATAAATTGGTGAGATTAATTTATGATTAGACTCCTTAGATAGCTAACAAGTTAACAGCATTACATAGCCAGTCGATTGAACAGATTAAATTCTTTATGCTTGTAGTTAGCAATATTTCCAGAATTTCTATGACCATGTCCTTATGCCATGGATGAACTGGTTGCCTTGCCTTCTGGGATGATGGCATTATCCTTCTGAGATATCAGAGTGAGGAACTATCAAGTCTTCCTGAATCCTCTGCCTCTGGGTAAATTCACCTTCTGCACTAGTAGCTGTATCTGGACTAGCTGGCTTAAATCTCACCTCCCTTGATCTCAGGGAAACTTGTACATCAAAGTGACATACTTATAACTGCCTGTATTTGGCTAGTACAGCCATACATTTGAGCATCTCACCTTGTTCCACCCCTCTCGCCTCCTTTAAAATCCTCATTTTCTACCGCCCACCCAAGTATCATGCCAAGTTTCTCACTGAGACATCTCACTGCTTTCCTCCCTCAGCCTCTGCACTGAGCAACCTCTCATCCTCGGTGATTCCACCTCCATCTCAACTCATCATGCTCTCACTCCTCTGAATTGACTGCCCTCCTACTCTTAAATTCTCCCTCCATATAAACTCCCCTATCAATATTTGTGGCCACCCCCTCAACCTTGCCATCTTGCGTGACCTCTCTACTCCCTTTGTTTCAATCAAAGATAAGGCCATCTCTGATCACTTCCTTGTATCGCTCTCCACCCACGTCCCTGTTCCCACACTCAAACTCCACTTCCTTCTGTGTCCGTCCCTGGAAAAAGCTCTTCCCCCAAGTCACCTACAATGGCACTTTCAAATTCCCAACTGTCTAGCCTTTGGCCCTCCATTCACCATGACATTTCTGCAGCTACTGATCTGCTCAATCACACACTCACCTCTGTTGTGTATGTAATATGTGTGCTACTTTGAACCTATGGACAGGACTGCACTACTTGTTGGGCGTAGTGATACGCAGTACCACTCCTGGCCATAGGGGTATAAATAGTACTGTGGGTACTGATCCCCCTCAGTTCCCGCCTGTGGGCATGAAGTAAAGACCTACGTATAGTCCCTACCTCCAACCAGTAAAGACCTGTTTTATTGTTACTGATTAAGTCTGAGTATTAATTACTTGAACAACTCACAGATTTAACACTGGCGACGAGTCTGATTCGGACCCTGCGGCAGTCACTCCACGGCAGCTTCGTCCACAGCCAGGACGTTGCAGAGAGGTTTCCACCCTCTCCACCCCACTGGAAGACATCCTGACCTCGGAGCCTCCATCGGCGACCGTCAGCTTCTTCTCCAGCTTGGTGGTGGGTAAGCCGTTGTCTGAGCCGGGCAGCGACGCGACAGGCAGTCGACCGCGTTGGCCGCACGAACGGGGCTGGGGGAGCTGGAGGAATAGGGAGCGAGAGCCGCTTCGAGCGGGAGGCGTTTCAACAGAGCGATCGCATCTCCTGATAAGAGCCGAGAGCCGCTTCGCGATCCAGCGATCGCATCCGCTGATAAGGGCCGCACTCGGGCGATCGCGGCGAAGATAAGGGCCGCACTCGGGGGCTGAAGGGAGACGGCGTTGGGGGACGGGTGAAGACCGCCAAGCGCGGGAAAACCGCCATTTTGTGGGCGGAGGACGACGGCAAGAGCGGGAAGCCGCCATCTTTGATAACAAGTAAAGAAAATAAAATCTGAGAAATTGCAAATCTACAATGCCTAAACACGGGAATATTAGCACCTTTGATAGTGACCTCGAAGATTGGGCCATATATGTTGAAAGAGTAAAAAATTATTGTAAGGCCAATAAAATTCGTGACCAAGATAAAGCTCTAACATTATTAAATTTAATGGGTGCGAAGACATACGGGCAATTGAAACACCTGTTATCACCAGATGAACCGGCGGATAAGACGTTCGATGAGATTGTTACTGTCCTGAAAGATCATCTAAACCCCACGCCGCTGATGCTAGCGGAACGATTTAAATTTTACGACAGAAGGCAGCTACAGCATGAAAGCAATGCTGAATATTTGCTGGAATTGCGTAAATTAGCGAAATATTGCCAGTTTGGAACGGGACTGACAGAGGCACTTCGAGACAAATTTGTGTGTGGTTTATTTAAACAGGATACACAAAAGCGACTGCTCGAGGAGAATGAGCTGACGCTTGAGAAGGCGGTCACTATGGCAGCAGCACACGAAGCCGCAGCGAGAGGCACGGCAGTAATGCAGCTACGGTCACCGGAGCTCAGTGCACACAAATTGGGTGTGAGTTCTGGCAAATGTTATCGTTGTGGAAAGACAACGCATGATCAGAACCAGTGTTGGTTTAAAAACCAAGAATGTAGAACTTGTGGTAGGCTTGGACATATAGCTAGAGTATGCAGGTCAGGGAAGAAGACCAGCAACAAGAAGTCACCGCAAGGAAAATACGCAAAGGTACACAAGGTGACCGAACAGGAGTCCGATTCAGACGCTAGCAGTAATGAACTGGCTAGCTTAAGCTGTAATGAACTGGCTAGCTTAAGAGTACTCAACGCTGGTAAGGGTGCAGACCTCCAGACAATTTGGGTCACTCTTCAGATAGAAGGAGTCCAAGTAAAACTGGAATTGGACACTGGATCGGCATTGACGGTCATAAATAAGAAAGATTACGGAAAGTTATTCCAACATATTCCCCTACAGGATACGGGGATTATATTGAAAACATACACGGGGCAAAGAGTGTACCCCATCGGGAAAATAGAGGTTGCAGTGGTCCACAAGGGCGAAGACAGTCAAATAATGGACTTATATGTGATATCTGAAGGAGGTTCTCCACTACGAGGACGGGAGTGGATTAGGAAAATGAATATGGACTGGCATTTCCTACAAACAATAACGAGTGAGAACTCGGTGAAGATAGTCAGCCCAGACTCTGGAACGGATGATGGTAAGCCCAACTCAGGTGCAAAAGACAAAGTTTCAGCACAGAATTCCACTGAGCAACAACAACATAGTTTAACTGTGGATTCTGAGTCTGGCAAGTCTACTGATGTGCCCATTTCTGAGGGACACCGGGCTCGAACTCAACTCCATTTCAAACTACAACAGCAATTAGAACAAATGCTTCGCCGTTGTGAGCAAGAGTTGAATGCAACGAAAGAGTTCTTTGATATAGAGTTGGAGAATCTGGAAAGACAACAGAAGCAGCTGATGGAGAAAATGGAGCAGGAGCACACAAAACGTCTGATGTCAGAGGAGTTAACGGTCAGCCAACTCCTGCATATGCTGAAGGACAGGACTCTGAAATGGGAAAAACTTGAACACGAACTTCAATATTCAAACGAAAGGGGTTCGGAGCTCTCAAAGGTTATTGGAAGAGCTGAGGTGGCAACACAGACTGAGATGACTGCAACAGAGCAGCCCTTGGATGCCAAAAGTACGCTGACTCACGTCAACGTAGAACAACAGACCGCTGAAACAGCTGCTCCGGTAGAGGGATTGAATAGTCCGATCAATCAATCTCCAAAAGAAGTTGAAGTAGTAAAATCTCAAATGAGGTCATTAGTAAACGACTTGCTGAAAGCCCAGAAAAAGCTGGATGAAGAGGTACGCATGAAGAAGTCTCTTCAGGAAAGATGTCTGGACTTGGAACAAAAGCTGGCTAATGCCCAGCTGGGTATGGAGGAAATAGAAGACCCTCTCGCTGGCCTAGATCAGGACGACACCGAATATTACTATGTCCTGTCCTGCCCAACTTGTAACTTCGACTCCCACCGTACAGAAATCATGGAGGAGCACCGAAAGTCTACGGAACATCGGGAGAAGGTGGCTCTACTACGGAAAAAGGAGGGAGAGAAGGAGGAACTGCGCATGCAGCTGGCAGCTGACAGTGGAGCCCAGAGAGTCTCCAAGAAGCAGAAAAGGAAAAGTCGAAACAGAAGATGACCCATCTGAACCATTATTACCTCTACCAGATCACACACGTGGTCCCTCCGAACGGAGCCAATTCAGTTCGGAAGTTCAAACTGTTAAATCCATGGAAGGACTATTGAATGAGTCACTCCAGCAACGTGAACCGACTCCACCACAGAGATTGAATCTGTGAACTGTTTTCCACAGAGACTGAATCTGTGATCTGTTTTGACATGAAGTTATCTATGTATCTATGTTATTCTGTTATGTAAACCTGAAGTTATATATGTATATATGTTATTACGTTATGTTAAATGGGGAGATGACTGTAAAGCTAGGAAGGGAGGAATGTTGTGTATGTAATATGTGTGCTACTTTGAACCTATGGACAGGACTGCACTACTTGTTGGGCGTAGTGATACGCAGTACCACTCCTGGCCATAGGGGTATAAATAGTACTGTGGGTACTGATCCCCCTCAGTTCCCGCCTGTGGGCATGAAGTAAAGACCTACGTATAGCCCCTACCTCCAACCAGTAAAGACCTGTTTTATTGTTACTGATTAAGTCTGAGTATTAATTACTTGAACAACTCACAGATTTAACAACCTCCACCTTTGATGTCCTTGTCCCCACTAAAACCATTACTCTCTCTCTCACCCTAATCATTCCTCCTGGTATGGCCCTCATCTCTGCTCCCTTAAGTCCAAGGGTCACAGACTTGAACGTTTATGGCGGACAACTGGTTTAGCCATGCATTGCCAGATCTGGCTGGACCACATAAAGTACTATTGGGTCCTGCTCTCCTTGGCCAAAAATATTCCAGGATCATCCTGGAATGCAAAGTTAACACCCGGCTCCTCTTCTCCACTACAAACCATCTTCCGAAGCCCCTCTCCCCTGTCTCCACCACCCTCACCTCCAACAACAAGTGCGAGGAGCTCATAGATTTCTTTGTCACTAAGATTGAGACCATCCATTCAGCTGTCTCTGCTGTTTCTTTCCCTTCCCCTAGCCCACCGGGTCAAATTTCCCTTAAGGTTTCCCCCTGTCTAGCTTTGAGCTTGCATCTTTCTCTAGTTTCTCTCCTATCTCCCCTCATGCCTACTCCAAGCTCATCTTGTCCATGATACCATCTCCTGGTCCCTCGACCCTATTTCCACCAAACTGCTGACCACTCAACTTTCCTTCCTGGCCCCCACATTAGCTGATATTGTTAACAGTTCCTTTTCCTCAGGTACTGTCCCCCTTCACTTCAAATCTGCCGTTATCACCCCCCGCCTCAAAAACCCACCCTTGACCCCTCTGTCCTTGCAAACTACCGCCCAATCTCCAACCTGTCATTCCTCTCCAAAGTCCTTGAACGCATTGTTGCCTCCCAAATTTGTTCCCATCTTTCCCACAGCTCCATGTTTGAACCCCTCCAATCAGGTTTCCACCCCAGCCACAACACTGAAATGGTCCTTCCCAATGTCACAAATGACATCCTATGTGACTGTGGTAAACTATCCTTCCTCATCCTTCTCGAACTATCTACAACCTTTGATGTGGTTGACCACAGCATCCTTCTCCAACACCACTCCTCCATCGTCCAGCTGGATGGGACTGCCCTTTCCTGGTTCTATTTTTATCTATCCAGTCATATCCAGAGAATCACCTGCAATGGCTTCTCTTCCCGCTCCCACACCATTACCTCTGGAGTCCCCCAAGGATCTATCCTTGGCCCCTCCTATTTCTCATCTACATGGCGACATCATCCAAAAACACATTAGGTTCCACATGAAGGCTGATGCCACCCAGCTCTACCTCACCACCACCTTTCTCAATCCCTCCACTGTCTCTAATTTGTCACGCTGCACGTCCAACATCCAGTACTGGATGAGCAGAAATTTCCTCCAACTAAAGATTGGGATGACCGAAGCCTTTGTCTTCTGTTCCCTAGCCACCAACTCTATCCCTCTCCCTGGCAACTGCCTGAGGTGGAACCACATCGTTTGCAACCTTGGTGTCTTATTTCACCCTGAGATGAGCTTCTAACCATATATCCGCACCATCACCTACTTCCATCTCCGTAACATCGTGCGAGTCTACCCATGCCTGAGCTTACCTGCTGCTGAAAGCCTCAGCAATGCCTTTTTTACCTCTAAATTGTTCCAATGCTCTTCTGGCCAGCCTCCCATCTTCCACCCTCTATAAACTTTTATTAAATTCATTTTTATGGGATGAGCGTCACTGGCAAGGCCAGCATTTATTGCCCATCCCTAATTGCCCTTGAGAAGGTGGTGGTGAGCTGCCTTCTTGAACCGCTGCAGTCCGTGTGGTGAAGGTACTCCCACAGTGCTGTTAGGGAGGGAGTTCCAGGATTTTGACCCAATGATGATGAAGGATCGGCGAAATACTTCTAAGTCAGGATGATGTGTGACTTAGAGGGGAACTTGGAGGTGGTGGTGTTCCCATGTGTCTGCTGCCCTTGTCCTTCTAGGTGGAAGAGGTCGCGGGTTTGGGAGGTGCTGCCGAAGAAGCCTTGGCGAGTTGCTGCAGTGTATCTTGTAGATGGTACACACTGAAGCCACGGTACCCCAGTGGTGGAGGGAGTGAATGTTTAAGGTGCTGGAGGGGATGCCAATCAAGTGGGCTGCTTTGTCCTGGATGGTGTCGAGCTTCTTGAGTGTTGTTGGAACTGCACTCATCCAGGCAAGTGGAGAGTATTCCATCACACTCCTTACTTGTGTCTTGTAGGTGGTAGAAAGGCTTTGGGGAGTCGGGAGGTGAGCCACTCGCTGCAGAATACCTAGCCGCTGACCTCCTCTTGTTGCCACAGTATTTATGTGGCTGGTCCAGTTAAGTTTCTGGTCAATTGTGACCCCCAGGATGCTGCTGGTGTGGAATTCGGTGATGGTAATGCCATTGAATGTCAAGGGGCGGTGTTTAGACGCACGCTTGTTGGAGATAATCATTGCCTGGCAGTTCTGTGGCGTGAATGTTACCTGCCACTTATCAGCCCAAGCCTGAACGTCGTCCAGGTCTTGTTGCATGCGGGCATGGACTGCTTCATTATCTGAGGAGTTGTGAATGGCACTGAACACTGTGCAGTCATCAGCAAACATCCTAATTTCTGACCTTATGTTGGAGGGAAGGTTATTGATGAAGCAGCTGAAGATGGTTGGCCTAGGACAATTGTTAGATCCGTGTATCTTGATGTTGTGTCCTTCAATAATTAAGCAACAAGACTGCAGGAACGATTCAACAGGTGTTTACTGAATGAGGGTTACTCTAGAACTAACTATACAGATCACTACTCAGGGTTTATATACAGGTGTGGTCACTGCCAGTACTACAGTATACAGGAGCTGTAAAAAGTAGTTCTCTCCCTTAAAGGTACATACATTACAATTCCTCCCCTTTTAGATTAACAGTACCATAACACTCATTTAACAATTAAATATCAAACTAATTACAATTAACACTTTTAACATGCAACATTAGCTGAAAATAGTCTATTTATAAATTCAGTCTTTGGGGAGGCTTCCTGATTCTTTCTGGATAACGCCTTTCCTGAGTGTCTCGCTCTTGGTGCGGAGGCGATTCTAGCACCCTGTCGTCAGTTGATTCATCAGCTTCCAATGCTATTGTTTCTGAGGTAGATGCGACCTGTACGTTGGGTTCCTCACCAGGTACGTATGGCCGAGACATGGGGTTGACTCGTTCCTGTGCCTCTAGGATCTGGTCAGCATGGCGTCTCACAATGTTCTCCCCAACATCCACTGTGTACATTAGTGGCCCCTGCCGTGTGCATATCATTCCTGGTTGCCATTTCTCTGTTTGGTAGTCGCGGCCCAAGACTGGTTGCCCTACATTGAAGCTCCTTGTCGGCTTCTCATTGATGTGCTGGAATTGCTTATTCTCAACATCTCTTTGTACATTTGGTCTGAGCAAATCCAGATGAGATCTCAACCTTCGGTTAAAGAACATCATGGCCAGGGCCTGGTTGGTGACTGCATGTGTCGCATTTCTGTAGGCTAACAGGAAATTGTCCACCTTATGCTGCAGTAGAATGTTGTCGTCGCACATGGCCTTTACTGCTTTTTTAAAGGTTTGTACGAACCTCTCAGCCAATCCATTTGTGGCTGGATGATACGGGGCGGATGTGTAATGCCTTACCCCATTCCTTTTCATAAATCTTCGAAACTCTTCGGACACAAACTGCGGTCCGTTATCAGAGCAAATCTGCTCTGGCAAGCCGTTCCTGGCAAAAATGGTCCGTAGGACTGCAATAGTTTTCTCCGTGGTGGTGGAGGACATTTTGATCACCTCAGGCCATTTCGAGTGTGCATCCACGGCTATTAAAAACATTGAGTCCATGAATGGACCAGCAAAATCAATATGCACCCGTTGCCATGGAGATGAGGGCCACTCCCATGGGTGTAGAGGGGCATGTGGTGGTGCATTTTGGATTTTCTGGCATCCTGAGCAGCTCTTTGACAGGTCCTCGATTTGCTGATCGATCCCCGGCCACCACACATAAGCCCTAGCAAGGCTTTTCATTTTCACCCCTCCCAGATGACCTTCGTGAAGCTCATTGAGCACTCTCTCCCTTAACTTGGGTGGAATTACCACTCGGGATCCACACATCAAGGTCCCCTGGCATACTGACAGCTGTTCTCTTCTGGATGAGAATGCTGGCAACAGTGAGTCGCCATGTGCTGGCCATCCCTTCACCGTCAAATCATACACCCGAGACAGTGTCGGGTCATTTCGGGTCTCCTTCTCTATACCAGCGTTAGTTACTGGCAAGCATTCAATTATAGTCGAGTGAAATATTTCGACAGGATCCACTTCTGATGCTTCCTCCGCAGTAGGCAGTGGCAGGCGTGATAGCCCATCAGCGTTTCCATGCTGTTTCGTGCCCTTATACTCGATTTCATATTGGTGCGCCCCTAGAAAAAGGGACCATCTTTGTAGCCATTGCGCAGTCATCACCGGAACGCCCTTCTTTGGATTAAAGATGGAGACAAGTGGTTGGTGGTCAGTCAGCAAGGTGAACTTCTGCCCGTGCAGATAGTGATTGAACTTTTTCACTCCCCACACTAGGCTGAGGGCTTCCCTGTCAATCTGGGCGTAGTTACGCTCGGCTGAGGTTAGTGACCGAGATGCAAAGGCTACTGGCCTCTCCAAGCCGTCCGGGAATTTGTGCGACAGCACCGCTCCAATGCCATAGAGTGATGCATCACACGCCAACCGAATTGGTAGTGCTGGGTTGAAATGAGCCAACACCTCTTTTGATGGTATCAATGCTTTGCTCTTCTGGAAAGCTCGTTTACATTCGTCACTCCACTTCCATGGTACCCCCGTTTGCAGTAGGGTGTTCAGTGGGTGTAGTACGGTAGACAAATTCGGCAAGAACTTTTGGTAGTAGTTCACCAGCCCGAGGAACGACCTCAGTTGTGACACATTTTCCGGTGCTGGAGCCTTGACTGCTGCCTCAATCTTTTCAGGGGACTTATGTAACCCCTCTTCATCAATAACGTGGCCACAATACGAGATCTGCTTCTGGAAAAACTCGCATTTGTGGCGATTAGCTCGGAGCCCATATTCCTTCAATCTAGTGAGCGCCTGCTCCAGGTTGGCGAGGTGATCACTGTCATTTTCGCCCGTGACCAGGATGTCGTCCAAATAACACTGGGTCCCTGGAATCCCTTGCAGGACTTGTTCCATTGCCCTTTGCCAAATAGCCGGAGCTGATGCTACCCCGAACACCAGCCGATTGTATTGGTAGAGACCTTTATGAGTGTTGATCGTGAGGTGCTGTTTCGAGGCTTCTTCTACCTCCATTTGCAGGTACGCCTGGGCCAGATCAATCTTAGTGAAGTGTTTCCCTCCAGATAGCGAGGCGAAAATATCTTCAATCCGCGGAAGCGGATATTGTACAGTGTGAAGGACTGGGTTCACTGTCACCTTAAAGTCCCCACAGATGTGAACCTTCTTTGGTTCCCCAGGTGTATTACTCAACGACCTCTTCATTACAGGAACGATGGGTGTAGCCCACTCGCTCCAGTCCACTTTGGACAGTACTACTGAACGTTCCAAACCTTCCAGCTCTGCTTCTTCGGCTGGGCGGATTGCATAAGGTACCGGTCTGGCCTTAAAAAAACTTTGGGCTTGCATTTTCCTCTATTTTGATCATCGCTGTTATGCCTTTTAGTGTTCCGAGTCCCTGCTGGAACACTTCTTGTGCATCAGTTAGCATTTTTGACAGTCGACCAGGTGTGACGTCATCATCCTTTTTGGCATCTACAGTCAGTGCTTGTATGGAATGCCAATCTAGCTGTACCTTCCGGATCCATTCACGTCCTAGTAGTGGTGGTCCTCCATCTGGCAATACATATAGGTCCATTTTTGGTGTTTCCTTGCCGTTATATATAACGTTCACCCTTACTTTTCCTTTGGGGTAGACTTTTTGCCCCGTGTACGTCTTCAAGACAATCTTTGTATCTCTCAAGGGTATATGTGAGAATAGCCGCTTGTAGTCCCTTCAGTTTATGACTGTTAGGGCTGATCCTGTGTCCAATTCCATTTTCACTTGGACTCCTGCTATCTTGAACGTGACCCAGATAGTTTGGTGATCCTCCGTTTTGATCACATTATGTAGTTTCAGACAACCCAGCTCCTTGCTTCCGGAGTCTGTATCACTTTTTTGTTCGTCTGAACTACTCTCTGTCACCTTATGTACCTTCTTGTACTTCTCCTGTGGAGATTTCTTGCTGCTGGTTTTCTTTCCCGACCTGCAGACTCTTGCTATGTGTCCTACTTTTCCACACTGTCTGCACACTTTGTCCTTGAACCAGCAATCATTATGGTCGTGTGTTGTTCTGCCGCAGTGATAGCACTTCACTGTTCCGTATGACATTTCATTTGTGCCATATTCTTGCGATCTCCATTGTATCTCTGCCGTGCCCCGTGCTGCTGCTTCGTGTGATACTGCAATGCTGAAAGCCTTGGCCAGCGTAAGATCCTTTTCTGATAGAAGCCGTTTCTGGGTTCCTTCACTTTGAAGTCCACACACAAACTTGTCCCTTAAAGTATCTGCTAGTCCCGTTCCAAACTGGCAGTGTTTCGATAGCTTGTGCAGTTCCGTTAAATACTCAGCATTACTTTCATCTTTATGCTGGTTCCTTTTGTGAAACTTAAACCTTTCTGCTATCAGCAGCGGTGTGGGGTTTAAGTGGTCCTGTAGGATTGACACTGTTTTCAAAATCCTTTTCTACTGGCTTCTCTGGGGTTACTAGGTTTAGTAGTAAGCCATACATTTTTGCACCCATTGAATTCAACAATACCAGCGCTTTCTTGTCATCTGGCACTTCATTCGCCTTGCAGTATACTTCTATGCGTTTGACATACGTCGTCCAATCTTCGACTTCATTGTCGAACGCTGTGATACTGCCACTCCTTGGCATTTTTGGGTGTGGTTAGACTGGCTTAAAATGGCGTCTCCCGCGCTTTCCTTTCTTCCCCGCTGCGGCTTAAAATGGCGTCTCCCACGCTGCTGCCAACGCCGCTCTCGGCGGTCCTCATGGCAAATGGCAACGCCCTGTGGGTTTCGTGCGCTGCTCCTGCGCTGCTGCCAATGCCGCTCTCTGCGGTCCTCGTGGCAATGGCAGCGCCTTGCATTTTCCTGCGCGCCTCTCTCCCCCGTTGACGCTGCTCGGCCCTTGAACACCGGCTGCGCTCTGCTCTCTCTTGCCTTTCTCCCCCGTTGACGCCGCTCGGTCCTGAACACCGGCTGCGCCCTGTGCGCTCTACCCTCTCTCTCTGCCCTGTCGATGCTGCTCGGCCTTTTTCTTTGTCGCTCGGTCGGCTCTAGCCGCCGCTGTCCGGGAAGGGTCTGCGCAGTACCTGTTGCCAGCCCATTTCGCTGGACCACCGTGACTGGAAAGCCAAGCCTGGCTCTCGACAGCCTTCCCTGCGATGCTCAAATCTCCACTGGATGACTGGGGGGTTGCCCGTGGTCAACGCCCGTGCTTCTGGACTCGGCCTTCTTCCACTGTTCTCCAGGAGCGAATCCCTGGGAGGTGATGCAGAGTTGCAGGTAGGTTTGAATCTGCTCATCGCCAACGTTAGATCCGTGTATCTTGATGCTGTGTCCTTCAATAATTCGACAACAAGACTGCAGGAACGATTCAACAGGTGTTTACTGAATGAGGGTTACTCTAGAACTAACTGTACAAATCACTACTCAGGGTTTATATACAGGTGTGGTCACTGCCGGTACTACAGTATACAGGAGCTGTAAAAAGTAGTTCTCTCCCTTAAAGGTACATACATTACAACAATGCCCTGAGGAACTCCTGTAGCGATGTCCTGGGGCTGTGATGATTGATTTTCAATCACCACAACCATCTTCCTTTGTGCTAGGCATGACTGCAGCCAGTGGAGAGTTTTCCCCCCTGATTCCCATTGACCTCAGTTTTACTAGGGCTCCTTGGTGCCAGACTCAGTCAAATGCTACCTTGATGACAAGGGCACTCACCTCACCTCTGGAATTCGGCTCCTTTGTCTATGTTTGGACCAAGGCTGTAATGAGGTTGGCAGCCGAGTGGTCTTGGTGGAACCCAAACCGAGCGTCAGTGAGCAGGTTATTGGTGAGTAAGTGCTGCTTGATAGCACTGTCGATGACACCTTCCATCACTTTGCTGATGATTGAGAGTAGACTGATCTGGCGGTAATTGGCTGCATTGGATTTGTCCTGCTTTTTGTGGACAGGACACACCTGGGCAGTTTTCCACATTGTCGGATAGATGCCAGTGTTGTGGCTGTACTGGAACAGCTTGGCTAGAGGCACAGCTAGTTCTGGAGCACAAGTCTTCAGCACGATAGCCTTTGCTGTATTCAGTGCACTTAGTCGTTTCTTGATATCACGTGGAGTGAATCGAATTGGCTGAAGACTGGCTTCTGTGATGGTGGGGACCTCAGGAGGAGGCCGATATGGATCATCCACTTGGCACTTCTGGCTGAAGATGGTTGCAAATGCTTCAGCCTTGTCTTTTGCACTCACGTGCTGGGTTCTGCCATCATTGAGAATAGGGATATTCATGGAGCCTCCTCCTCCCGTTAGTAGTTTAATGGTCCACCACCATTCACGACTGGATGTGGCAGGGCTGCAGAGCTTTGATGTGATCCATTGATTGTGGGATCACTTAGCCCTGTCTATAGCATGCTGCTTCCACTTTTTAGCATGCATGTAGTCCTGTGTTGGAGCTTCCCCAGGTTGGCACCTCAGTTTTAGGTACGCCTGGGTGCTGCTCCTGGCATGCTCTTCTACACTCCTTATTGAACCAGCTTTGGTCCCCTGGCTTGATGGTAATGGTAGAGTGAGGGATATGCCAGGCCATGAGGTTACAGTTTGTGGTGTTTGAGCTCATACAAAACTCTGCTGCCCATATCCTAACTTGCACCAAGTCCTGTTCACTCATCACCCCTGTGCATTGGCTCCTGGTCTATAACCCTCTGAGATATCTGCACTCTTCCAATCCTAGCCTCTTGCGCTTCCCCTATCTTAATCGGCCCACCATTGGCGGCAGTGGCTTCAGCTGCTTGGGCCCTAGGCTCTGGAATTACCTCCCTAAGCCTGTCCACCTCTCTCTCCTCCTTTTAAGATGCTCCTTTAAAACCTACTTTTCACCTGTCCTAATATCTCCTTATGTCGCTCGGTGTCAAATTTTGTTGGATTACGCTCCTGTGAAGTACCTTGGGATGTTTTACTATGTTAAAGGAGCTATATAAATTCAAGTTGTTGTTTTGTTGTACATCTTAAATTCTGCAACCTTTACCTCCCTATCAGATATGCAGATATTTCCAATTTTGCAGACATCCTTCTACACATTCTACATAATTTTTGAATCCAAGGAGAGAGGTGGCAACGTGGGAGGAATTAGGAAGGAAATTCCAAAGAAGAAAAGGATAGTGCTGAACAGGTAACCAGCAATGGCAGAGTAGGACGGATTGTGTAGAACAGTGGGGCTGTGGCGGGAAATTTAAAGCGTGAAGATCTCCTGGGCTGCTGACCGCAGCGCCCAGGACATCCATGCCCCATTCAAGGAGACATCTGGGCAATCATGCAATTCTAGCTTCTGTAATGTGACATGATTTGCAATGTCTAGATCTCCAGGTGTTTTTTTTGTCTCCTCCATTGTGAGTTCACTTTTCTCCTCTTTGCACATGGGCACTATCAGGTCTACTATTATTATTTTAATAACAGGGTCATGAGACACATCCATGCTGAGCACTTGTCTTTATTTTGAACACTCTTGTTCTTTCCTCCACTTTAACACACAGAGTTTCTTAATGATGTTTATGTATTTCTCAAGAAAATATAATAGTATAAAGCTAGTACCAGTAGTGGTGACCATTAAACTACCAGATTGTCGTAACCATCTGGTTCACTAATGTCCTTCAGGGAAGGAAATAGAGTCATAGGCCCAGAAATTCGGGTTGGAGGCTTCCCGCGGGTGCAAGCCTCCGACCGGCACTTACCTAGCGCGCCGGCCGTTGAGCTGTGGGCCCGAGTGGTATTCCGATCCTGGGCCTGCTCCAACTGCCGGCGCGCAGTGCTTGCGTATCCCAGGGGCGCAGTTAGTTCGAAGCATCCCCTGGGATCACGTGGGCCATGGAGAGCCAATGGTAGCAGGGAATCTGTATTCATAGATTTGACAAGAAGGCCTGTCAAATCTATGAACACAATTCAGCCCCAAAACATAACTAAAACTTCAAATAATTTTTTTTTTAAATCACATTTTTAAAATAACTATAAATTACATAAAATAACTATTTTAAACAATAATTTAAATTTTTGAAAAAATTCATTACAATTTCTAACAGGGCTAAAAATAAACTTACCTTTCTTTAAAGTATTTAAAACTAATAAATCTGTGGAAAAAATGTTTTAATTTTACTTAATTCACCACTTACCTTGTTAAAAGCAGGCCTTGCGACTGCTTTTTACAAGCGTAGCTCCTGGAGACTTACCCTCCTGGAGAAACCTGCAAAAAAAATGGAAGTTCCAGGCGTACGCGCTGCCTCTCTGGCGCATGCGTTCGACCTGTGAACCCCTTCCTTTAAGGGAACAGAAGTTCCAGTTTCCCGCGCATGCACAGTGCATGCACAAAACCGGCACTTTCGTTGGGCCTACGCGTGCGTACCCAGCACGTACTCACCCGTGGGGACCCGAAGTTCTGGCCCATTGAGTCATAATGGCACAGAAGGAGGCCATTTGGCCCATTGAGTCGGTGCCGGCTCTCTGTAGAGCAATCCAGTCTGTCCCATTCTCCCACTCTATCCCCATAATTGAATTCAAGTTCTCAATCTTCCATGGTGGGATTTGAACTCGTATTCCCTGGATTACCACATTGTCCCTGAAGTTCAGCATATGCCAGTGGATCTGCCATCCATCCGGCTTATATGTGACTCTAGACCAACAGCAATGTGATTGACTCGAAACTGCCTTCTGAAATGGCCTAGCAAGCCACTCAGTTCTACCAAACCGCTACAAAGAAGCATACTAAGAATAAAACTGGACGGACCACCGGGCATCGACCTAGGCACCGGACATGACAAAGGCAAACCCAGCCCATTCGACTCTGCAAAGTCCTCCTCACTAACATCTGGGGACTTGTGCCAAAATTGGGAGAGCTGGCCCACAGATTAATCAAGCAACAGCCTGACATAGTCATACTTACAGAATCATACATTTTAGCCAACGTCCCAGACTCCTCCATCACCATCCCTGGGTATGTCCTGTCCCACTGGCAGGACAGACCCACCAGAGGCGGCGGCACAGTGGTGTACAGTCGGGAGAGAGTGGCCTGGGGAGTCCTTAACATTGACTCTGGACCCCATGAAGTCAAACATGGGCAAGGAAACCTCCTGCTGATTATCACCCACTGTCCTCCCTCAGCTGATGAATCAGTACTCTTCCATGTTGAACACCACTTGGAAGAAGCACTGAGGGTAGCAAGAATGTACTCTGGGTAGGGGACTTCAATGTCCATCACCAAGAGTGGCTCGGTAGCACCACTACTGAGCAAGCTGGCTGAGTCCTGAAGGACATAGTTACCAGACTGGGCCTGCGGCATGCGGTGAAAGAACCAACACGAGGGAAAAACCTACTTGTCGTCATTCTTGCCAATCTACCTGTTACAGATGCATCTGTCCATGACATTATTGGTAGCAGTGACCACCACACAGTCCTTGTGGAGACGAAGTCCTGTCTTCACACTGAGGATGCTCTCCATTGAGTTACATGGCACTACCACCGTGCTAAATAGGATAGATTCAGAACAGATCTTGCAGCTCAAAAGTGGGTATCCATGAGGCGCTGCGGGTCATCAGCAACAGCAGAATTGTATTCCACCACAACCTGTAACCTCATGGCCCGGCATATCCCTCACTCTACCATTACCATCAAGCCAGGTGACCAACCCTGGTTCAATGAGGAATGTAGACGAGCATGCCAGGAGCAGCACCAGCCATACCTAAAAATTAAGTGCCAACCTGGTGAAGCTACAACACAGGACTACATACATGCTAAACAGCGCAAACCCCATGCTATATACAGAGCTAAGCAATCCCACAACCAACAGATCAGATCGAAGCTCTGCAGTCCTGACACATCCAGTCGTGAATGGTGGTGGACAATTAAACAACTAACGGGAGGAGAAGGCTCCATGAACATCTCCATCCTCAATGATGGTGGAGCCCAGCACATGAGCGCAAAACACAAGGCTCAAGCGTTTGCAACCATCTTCAGCTGGAAGTGCCAAGTGGATGATCCATATTGGCCTCCTCCTGAGGTCCCCACCAGCATAGAAGCCAGTCTTCAGCCAATTCAATTCACTCCACGTGATATCACGAAATGACTGAACACACTGAATACAGCAAAGGCTATGGGCCCCAGCAACATGCTGCTGTTATGCTGAAGACGTGTCCTCCAGAACTAGCTGCACCTCTAGCCAAGCTATTCCAGTACAGCTACAACACTGGCATCTACCCAACAATATGGAAAATTGCTCAGGTGTGTCCTGTCCACAAAAAGCAGGATCAATCCAATCTGGCCAATTAACACCCCATCAGTCTACTCTCAATCATCAGCAAAGTGATGGAAGGTGTCGTCAATAGAATTATCAAGCGGCACTTACTCACCAATATCATCTTCTCATCTTAGGCAGTCCCTCGGAACCGAGGATGACTTGCTTCCACATTAAAAATGAGTTCTCAGGTGACTGATGAGTCCAATGCGTGACCTACCATCTCTGTCACAGGTGGGGCAGACGGTAGTTGAAGGGGCAGGTGGGTGGGGTGCTTGGGTTGACGTGTGCTCCTTGCGCTGCCTGCGCTTGGCTTCCGCTTGCTCCCAGCGAAGAGACTCCAGGTGTTCGGCGCCTTCCCGGATGCTTCTCCTCCACTTTGTGCGGTCTTGGGCCAGGGATTCCCAGGTGTCGGTGGGGATGTTACACTTTTTCAAGGAGGCTTTGAGGGTTTCCTTGAAACGTTTCCTCTGCCCACCTGGGGCTCTCTTGCCGTGCCGGAGCTCCGAGTAGAGCGCTTGTTTTGGGAGTCTCGTATCGGGCATGCGGACAATGTGACCCACCCATCGGAGCTGATCGAGCGTGGTCAAAGCTTCGATGCTGGGGATGTTGGCCTGAGCAAGAACACTGACGTTGGTGCACCTATCCTACCAATGGATTTGCAGGATCTTGCGGAGGCAGCGTTGGTGGTACCTCTCCAGTGCTTTGAGGTGCCTCAATAATAACCTGCTCACCAATGCTCAATTTGAGTTCTGCCAGGACCACTCGGCTCCAGACCTCATTACAGCCTTATTCCAAATATGGACAAAAGAGCTGAATTCCAGAGGTGAGGTGAGAGTGACTGCCCTTGACATCAAGGCAGCAGTTGACAGAGTATGGCATTAAGGAGCCCTAGTAAAACTGAAGTCAATGGGAATAGGGGGAAAACTCTCCACTGGCTGGAGTGATATGTAGCACGAAGGCAGATGGTTGTGTTTGTTGGAACTGAATCATCTCAGCCCCAGGACATCGCTGCAGGAGTTCCTCAGGGCAGTGTCCTCGGCCAACCATCTTCAGCTGCTTCATCAATGACCTTCCCTCAATCATAGGGTCAGAAGTTGGGATGTTCGCTGATGATTGCACAGTGTTCAGTTATTTTCGCAACTCCTCCGACAATGAAGCGGTCCTGCCCGCATGCAGCAAGACCTGGACAACATTCAGTCTTGGGCTGATAAGTGACAAGTAATATTCATGCCACACAAGTGCCAGGCAGTGACTATCTCCAACAAGAGAGAGACTAACCACCTTCTCTTGACATTCAATGGGATTAGCATCGCTGAATCCCCCATCATGGGGGTCACCATTGACCAAAAATCTAACTGGACCAGCCACATACATACTGTAGCTACACGAGCAGGTCAGATGCTGGGTATTCTGCGGCAAGGCACAAGTCAGGTGTGTTTTGGAATGCTGTCCACTAGTCTGGATGAGTGCAGCTCCAACAACACTCAAGAAGCTCGACACCACCCAGGACAAAGCAGCCCGCTTGATTGGCATCCCATCCACCACCTTAAACATTCATATCCTCCACCACCAGCATACTGTGCATCTACAAGATGCATTGTAGCAACTTGCCAAGGCTTCTTCGGCGGCACCTCCCCAACCTCTACCACCTAGAAGGACAAGGGCAGCAGGTGCATGGGAACACGATCACCTCCAAGTTCCCCTCCAAATCACGTACCATCCTGACTTGGAAATATATTGCCATTTCTTCATCGTCGCTCAGTAAAATTCCTGGAACTCCCTCCCTAACAGCACTGTGAGAGTACCATCACCACATGGACTGCAGCAGTTCAAGAAGGCAGCTCACCATCAGCTTCTCGAGGACAATTAGGGATGGGCAATAAATGCTGGCCTTGCCAGCGATACCCACATTCCATAAATGCATTAAAAAATTGCCAGATTGTAAATCTATCCAGATTATTAGAGGCCTTTTTCAAAATTGTTGAAGTAATTCTGAAGGTGGCACCTTGTTCATAACTTTCTCTGTGATATTGTGTAGTACAAATATTTGATTGTTTCGTGATAATCCATTTCTTTGCCAAGCGTGTTTGTCATTCGTTCTCTTGTCTACAGATTTATTAATCTTATTGAGCAGCATGACTTGTCAAATTTCTCCAATTTGGAATGCCAAGTCCAAACCTGAAGAGAGAATTGAGATAATGCAGGGATGGCATTTTATGCATGCTTAGATGCTGTGAAAAGTTGTAAAATGTTTAACAATGTTAATAATGATTACTTTTACATCAGACGATAGTTAAGATACAAAGTGCCAAAAAGTGAAGACTCAAAGCGACTTTACAACTGAAACTAACTCCTTGGTTTAAAAATGTAACTTATTATAATATTCACAACATAGGAATAAATGGTTTTGAATTAATTTCCCAAACACCTCTATTTCTGCAGCTCGCTCTCCTCCTTTAAGGCCCTCCTTAAAACCCATCCCTTTGAGCAATATTTTAGTTATCCCTCCTAATATCTCCTTCCTTGGCTTGTCGTCGATTATTGTATGATTATCTTCTGTGACTCGCATTGGGACGTTTTTCTATGTTAAGGGTGCTATATATATAAATGCATTTATTGTTGTTATTGATTCACCTGTATAGTCATCGATCAGTGGTGAGTGGGGTAAGCAGAATGGGAAGGGTTGGTGAGGTTGTTGAAATTTATTTATTTGTGATTATCATAGATCTCATTCCTAAAATGATGCCTTGCCCTGGTAATATTGAAAATTCCTCCCAACTGGTCCTTTTATTCTCTTTCTGGTCTGTTTGCAGCTCTAACGCGAGTTCAGTTACAGCACGGAACGGAAAGAACGAAGTCTTCTTTCCTCAGGATCTGGCGCCTTACCGAGCAACACAATGGCGGCATCCGTCTCCCATAGCAACCGCAGCAGCGTCGGCCGCGAGCTTTCAAACCGCTCAGCGTTCGAAACGGCCGCTTGCAGCTTCAGGGCGTGCGGCCGGTTCACCAGCAGCAGCCGGGCCCTGGTAAGCAAACCGGCGGGCGGCGTTATTAGCAAGGAGGAGGCTTCACTATCATTTCATCTTTTGTGAAAGTCCGTGTCAGTGGTGAGTCCTTTCCCTGGAGAGTTGTTGGGCTGTTTCACGGAGTTGGTTGATCGCCAGCTGCCGGGCCCGGCGGAAGTGGCTGGGCTCCTGGAGGCTCGGCAACACACCTGATAGTTTCTTGGGTTCCCGGTCTTAGTTCAGCTGGTGAACACTGCCGGCCGGTTATGCGCCGTGGTTTAAGTGAATGCGATCCAGTTTCGGCTTCACATTCGTGCAAAGTGTGTGGGAACTTAAGCCGACTTCAGGTAAACTCTGTGAAAACGCCGCAAGCAGTTTCGCACCGGCAGCATCTCTTCCTGATCTCGTCTGCCCCATTTTTGCTCTCCAGATTAACTAGGGCGACAAACGTAATAGTAATGTTATGTAATAAAAACAGAAACTGCTGGAAATACTCAGCAGGTCAGGCAGCATCTGTGGAGAGAGAAGACCCATCGTCAGAATTTATGTCATTTTATGTGATGCCTGAGAAATGGCCTTGACCGGATAATCTGAGCACTTCTCTTCTTAGGCTCCCCATTTGTTTCATTGCTTTTACACCCAGCAGACCGTGACCTGGGTCGTTTCTGTAACAAAATATCCCGTTAGCCCGGTGGAAGGGGTGCAATGTGTGGGTGGGGCGACGGCACTGCACTCCCATCAGACACAATATCCCAATGGATGTCAACCTGGCCTTGCAAGAACAGAACTCCCGCCTGTGGGGCGTTGGCGGCTGCTTGGAGCGGGGCTCTAACCGATTAACAGATTATCTGGTCATTATCATATTGCTGTTTGTGGGAGCTTGCTGTGCGCAACTTGGCTGCCGCATTTTCCACATTACAACAGTGACTACACTCCAAAAAGTACTTTATTGGCTGTAAAGCACTTTGAGACGTCCGATGGTCGTGAAAGACGTTATATAAATGCAACACTTTTTTCTATAATCATCTGACTCAGAGGCAGGAATTGAGCAAAGGGTCACTCCAGTGTGACTGCTACTGCACTTAAAATGATTCTAAAAAGTAAATTCCTATATAACCTGCCCTTTTCAAGTTATTTTCTTCCTCTTTTCCCTTTTCTAATCAATTGTACCCAAGTTTCTAAGAGTTGCATGAAAGCACCAAGGGATCACTTTCAATTCCTATTCCTTTTCCCAATGGACAAGTGATTGGCACCTCTCTACGATGAGATTTAGAACTGAACTTCGGACAGAACGGTTCATGTTCATGAACCGATGTCGCGGGACTCTCTATCTGGAGGAGGTTACAGTGACAATGAAGGACAAGACAATGGAGTGATTTTTGATGAGACATTAAACGGAGGTCCCAACTGCCGTTTCAGGTGGACACAAAGACCCCATGACACTATTTGAAGAAGAGCAGGGGAGTTCTCCCTAGTGTCCTGGCCAATATTTATCCCTCAACCAAAATCACTGAAACAGATTATCTGGTCATTATCTCATTGCTGTTTGTAGGACTTTGCTGTGCACTAATTTGGCTGCCACATTTCCTACATTACAACAATGACTACAAAAAGTATTTCATTAGCTGTAAAGTGCTTTGGGCCATCCTAAGGTCATGAAAGGCTCCATATAAATGCAAGTTCTTTCTTTAAATAGAAAGAAATAATTTTAAATTTGAGGTGTTGAGAAACTGGGAGCCAAAGTAGATCAGAGAGGACAGGGATGATGAGTGCTCAGTACTTGGTGCAGGATAGAATGCAGAGAGCAAAGTTTTGGATGGGCTGGAGTTTGTGGAGGATGGAGGCCAGCCAACAGAACATTGGAGTAATTGAGCCTGGAGGTGCCAAAAGGCATGAGAGAGAGTTCTAATGCCAGATAGGCTGAAATAGAGGCAGAGTTGGGTACTGTTACGGAGGTGGAATTGGTGGTCTTTACAATGGAGAGGATATAGGGTTGAAAACACACCTTGGGGTCAAACAGGACTCCGAGGTTGCAAACATTCTGGTTCAGCCTGAGACTGTTGCCAAGGAAAGGGATGGAATCAGTGGCAAGGGAACCAAGTTTGTGGCAGAGGTCATGATGGCTGCCTTGGTTTTCCCAATGCTTATCTTGAGGAAGGTAAGACTCATACAAAACTGTACATTGGATAAGCAGTCAGAAAACATGGTGGAAGAGTCATGAAAGGTGGTGGAAAGGTAAGCTGGGTGTCATTGGTGTGCATATGGAAGCTGACCCTGTGTCTGTAAGATGATGTCCCAAGGGACAGCATGTTGATGAGGAAAAGGAGGGCTGAGATGAATTCTCAGATAGCACCATCTTCCATTCCCATTGCATGATTGCTCCAGCTACTGAGCTGCAGCTGAGCACTCCTATTAATCTGCAGCACAGCAGACTTGAAGTGATTACTGATCTAAGTGAAGCCCTATCTATTTGATCTTCTAGACTGTCCAAAGTAGCTGAGATGGTCAATTCTAGGGCCTCGGATACAGGCAGGAGAGTTTATTAAAAGGACGCGACTGCTGCCAACGAACTGGAAGCATTCTGCACATGCGCGCTTCCGGTTCATCATGGGAGCGGGCGCGTTAAAAAAATTTAAGAAGCTGGGAAGGGAGCAGGCTTGTTAGAAAAAGCCGGGAAGGGAGTGGGCTGGTTAGAAATAGCCGGGAAGGGAGCTGGCTGATTTTTTTTAAAAAGCCGGGAAGGGAGCTGGCTCGTGAAAAAGCCTCTAACCTAGAAACATAGAAGACAGGAGCAGGAGTAGACCATTCGGCCCCTCGAGCCTGTTCTGCCATTTAATGAGATCATGACTGATCATCCAAATTCAGTACCCTGTCCCTGCTTTCTCCCCATATCCCTTGATCCCTTTAGCCTTAAGAAATATATCTAACTCCTTCTTGAATATATTTAATGAATTGGCCTCAACTGCCTTCTGTGGTAGTGAATTCCACAGGTTCACCACTCTCTGGGTGAAGAAATTCCTCCTCATCTCAGTCCTAAATGGCTTACCTATTATCCTTAGACTGTGACCCCTGGTTCTGGACTCCCCCGCCATCGGGAACATCCTTCCTGCATCTAGTCTGTCTGGTCCTGATAGAATTTTATAAGTTTCAATGAGATCCCCTCTCATTCTTCTAAACTCTATCGAATATAAGCCTAATCGACTCAATCTCTCTTCATACGTCATTCCTGCCATCCCAGATATCAGTCTGGTGAATCTTCGCTGCACTCCCACCATGGCAAGAACATCCTTCCTCAGATAAGGCGACCAAAACTGCACACAATAATCAAGGTGTGGTCTCACCAAGGCCCTGTACAACTGCTACAAGACATCCTTGCTCCAGTACTCGAATCCTCTCGCTATGAAGGCCAACATACCATTTGCCTTAACCGCCTGCTGCACCTGCATGCTTACCTTCAGTGACTGGTGCACAAGGACACCCAGGTCTCGTTGCACTTCCCCTTTTCCCAATCTATTGCCGTTCAGATAATAATCTGTCTTTCTGTTTTTGCCACCAAAGTGGATAACCTTGCATTTATCCACATTATACTGCATCTGCCATGCATCTGCCCAATCACCCAACCTATCCAAATCATACTGGAGTTTCTCTGCATCCTCCTCACAGCACACACGCCCACCCAGCTTTGTGTCGTCTGCAAACCTGGAGATATTACATCTAGTTCCCTCGTCTAGGTCATTAATATATATTGTGAATAGCTGGGGTCCTAGCACCGATCCCTGCGGTACCCCACTAGTCACTGCCTGCCACTTGGGAAAAGACCCGTTTATTCCAACTCTTTGCTTCCTGTCTGCTAACCAGTTCTCTATCCAAGTCAGTACCTTACCCCTAATTCCATGTGCTTTAACTTTGCATGCCAATCTCTTATGCGGGACCTTATTGAAAGCCTTCTGAAAGTCCAAATACACCACATCCACTGGTTTTCCCTTATCTATTCTAACAGTTACATCCTCACAAAATTCCAGTAGATTAGTCAAGAATGATTTACCTTTTGTAAATCCATGTTGACTTTGTCCGATCCTGTCACTGTTTTCCAAGTGCTCTGCTATTACATCTTTTATAATGCACTCTCGCATTTTCCCCACTACCAATGTCAGGCTTATCGGTCTATAATTCCCTGTTTTCTCTCTAACACCTTTTTAAAATAGTGGGGTTACATTAGCTACCCTCAAATCCATGGGAACTATTCCACAGTCTATAGAATTTTGGAAGATGACCAGCAATGCATCTACTATTTCTCGGGCCACTTCCTTAAGTACCCTAGGATGTAATTTATCGGCATTCAATCGCGTCAATTTCCCTAACACCATTTCCCTATAAATACTGATTTCATTCAATTCCTCCCTCTCATTAGACCCTATGTTCCCCGAAATCTCTGGAAGGCTACTTGTGTCCTCCTTTGTGAAGACAGAACCAAAGTATGTATTTAATTGGTCTGCCATTTCTTTGTTCCCCATTGTAAATTCCCCTGATTCTGACTGCAAGGGACCTATGCTTGACTTCACAAATCTTTTTCTCTTCACATGTCTATAGAAGCTTTTACAGTCAGTTTTTATGTTCCCTGCAAGCTTACTCTCATATTCTATTTCCCCCCTCTTAATTAATCCCTTTGTTCTCCTTTGCTGAATCCTAAACTGCTCACAATCGTCAGTTTGCTGCTTGTTCTGGCCAATTTATATGTCCTCTCCTTGGATCTTATGCTATCTCTAATTTCCCTTGTTAGCCACGGTTGAGTTACCTTTTTTGTTTTATTTTTATGCCAAACAGGGATGAACAAATTCTGTAGTTCATCCATGCGATCTTTAAATGTTTGCCATTGCCTATCCACCGTCAACCCTTTAAATAACGTTCCCCAATCCATCCTAGCCAACTCGCGCCTCATACCATCGTAGTTTCCTTTATTTAAATTCGGGACCCTGGTCTCTGAGTGAACTACCATCTTACTGAAGAATTCTATCATATTATGATCGCTCCTCCCCAAGGGGCCTCGCACAACAAGATTGCTAATTAATCCTTTCTCATTACATAATACCCAGTCTAAGATGGCCTGATCTCTAGTTCGTTCCTCGACATATTGGTCCAGGAAACCATCCCATATACACTCTAGGAATTCCTCCTCCACAGTATTGTTACTAATTTGGTTAGCCCAATCTATATGTAGATTAAAGTCACCCATGATAACCGCTGTGCCCTTATTGCACGCGTCTCCGATTTCCCGTTTAATGCCATCCCCAATCTCAGCATTACTGTTGGGGGTCTGTATACAACTCCCACTAACGTTTTCTGCTCCTTGGTATTTTTCAGCTCTACCCCTACAGATTCCACATCATCAGAGCTAATATCCTTCCTTACTATTGTGTTAATCTCTTTAACCAGCAATGCTACCCCACCTCCTTTTCCTTTTTGCCTGTCCTTCCTGAATATTGAATACCCCTGGATGTTGAATTCCCAGCCTTGGTCACCCTGGAGCCATGTCTCTGTAATTCCAATTACATCATATCCGTTTACATCTATTTGCACAGATAATTCATCCACCTTATTACGAATGCTCCTCGCATTAAGACACAAAGGCCTAGAAATTGGGTTGGGGCGCCAAAGTGGCGCAAAAGTTGCCTGAGCGCAGGATTTAGCGCAGCGTTCGAGCTGCTTCCTCTTGCCTGCGTCACTTTTTGAACTGCCACCGGTCTGAGATTGGTAAGCCTCTTTAATAAAAAAAATAAAAAAAAGCCCGCCAAAGTGAGTTTCAGTACTCAGTGTACCGCCGCTCTCTGCTCCTCCCAACACTGGCCTCTGTATAAATTTTTTTTTAAAAAACACGCGAAAGTGAGTTTAAGTATTCACCTAAATTACCACACGCCTCTCCATGGTTGACTGCGGAGTTTCAACTGCAGAACCCCCTACCCAAGTGAGTAGTGGACTGCAATATACTAACTAATGTGCCTCTAAAGCTCCCTGGAAGGCAGTCCAGTGTTTTCAGCAATTGTTGGTGCGCAAAAATCATCCTTTTTTAAATGCTGGCTCCATGAAGTATGCATCTCTGTCCTCTTCAGCAGCTCTAGGATGTGAGCTGACCTTCCAGATAACTTGACCCTTGGCCTTTCTTGCCATCTCCACCTGGTCCTGCTCAATTGTGCTCAGTGAATCACCCAGTGTGGCCCTTTCAAAATTAGAATGCAAATCATATGTGATGCTGATTTCGATACCTTGATATAGTAAGAGTGAATGATACTTGTTATCAAAGCTTTCATCTTCACTTAGCCTTGCGCGTCTGTCAGAGTTGTTTGTTGGACCTAGAAAAATGGGACAGGGACAAAGATTAAACTATTTTGATAGCATGCGTATGTCAGATCACTCACCACAAGGCCACATAAGATTGTCATGTTCAAGAGGTGTGTGAGGATTTGAGTCAAAGAGTTAAGCAGGAAGAGACGACGTAAGGAAGATGCCCATAAACCCTGCTTTGATAGGCCTTCGCCTTTGCCATCCTCTATGCTGACTGATGTGTCACATCCCAAAATATCAATGGCGGCTTTGTGCAAAGCAACGCCCCACAAATATCGATGAATCAAATGACCAGATAATCTGTTTTTGGTGGTGTTGGTTGAGGGATACATTTTGATCAAGGCACCAGGAGAACTCTCCTGCTTTTCAAATAGTGCTTTGGGACCTTTTACTTCTATCTGAAAGAGAGGGCCTCAGTTTAAATCTCATGCTTCTGACAGTTCAGCTCTCCCTCAGTACGGTGCTGAAGTGTCAGCCTACATTATGTGTTCAAGTCGTAGGTTCCCAACCCTCCCGCTTTCAACAGAAGTCTATCGGAATGAGCGATTGGTCTCCTGAGCAATGCTGCTGGCGACTTGGGCGAAACGGTCCTTGTATGCGCGGTTGTGCACGCGCAGTGCCCCAGCTGTCGTGGCTTGCAGCAAAACCACATTGTCTGAGCCCGGCTGGTCCCCTGCTATTCGTAAACACTGCTTCATTGCCGGTTACGAGGATGATGAGATCGGGGCCAACGAACATTTGCCTGGAAACGGAGTCCTGAGAGAGAAAATGGGAGAGGGAGGGAGAGAGAAGCACAAACTGGGGGAGAAAGAGAAACATAAACTGAGGGAGGGAGGGAGTGAGAGGGAGAAAAACAAACTGGGGAGGGCCAAAAGCAAAATACTGTGGATGATGGAAATCTGAAATAAAAACAGAAAATGCTGGAAATACTCAGCAGGTCAGGCAGCATCTGTGGAGAAAGAACCTTCTATGTTGATGACCCTTCATCAGGGTTCTGCATCACACGAGCAGTGACACATGATCAAATCTCCAGGAATAAGTCAAACCAGAGTTGGGGACCCTAGGAGTGGGGCTTGAACACACAACCTTCTGACTTAGAGGCAACAGTGCTACCACTAAGCCATGGCTGACACCAGAAGAGCAGAAATGGCAAATATGTGTCCTGAGCAAGGGTTTTCAACCTTTGCTCTGTATGAATCTGCTTACTATAGTGTGCATTATGATGGGAAGAAACAGCATGTTTGCCCAAGTGGAAGAAGTAGTCATGAGGGGAGTAGCAACTTTTGAGGGTGTGATGAAAGCAGACAGGAGATGCTATGAAGTCCTCTCTGCTGCTTATGGACAGCCATGGGAAGTAGAGAAGGGAAGGATTGTTTTTGCAGAGGGGAAAGTAGGGCCATGTGGAGCTGAGCATAAGGAATGAGAGATGTGAGATTATTACATTTCTTTCTGCACTGGTGTAAATCTGCTCATATTCACATCTTGTACCATGCTCATTCACCAATTTGCCTTGGACCCAATCAACTATCCCTCTCTCTCTCTCTCTCTCTCTCTCGTGCTCAGCAATTCTGCATCAGAATGTGAAAACCTCAGGGGCTCCAGACATCTTTCTGTGTCTCCAAAATGCTCCTTCAGCTTTAGCCACCCTCCATTTAAGCTGCTACAAGCTCTTAAGAACCTGTAACAGCACCTGATTTCCCAATCCTTAACTGACAAGCTGTCAGTGATAAGTATGTTTTGCACTGGTAGATCACCTAATTCATGTAAATGAGAAGCAACCTGGAAATAGGACAGTTTCCCCATTGACTCTTTTCACCCTGCGCACCTCCCACTGGTTTTACTCTGGGGAAACCAAAATCAGCCTTACTATGTTCAAGAGAGGTATTTGTATTCCCATATATTTGTACTATATAATTGTGTCTTAAATTACTTCCACAGGGTCGAGTTTGATCATTTTTTGGAAATAGCCAAGAGCTCAAACACAAATCTACAGTGAAATAGCTTTGAGTCAAGTTCTTCAAAATCTGTTGCATCATGGTTCGACTTACAGTGGATTTAATTGCTAAAAGCAGTCTCCATGTAAAGAACAGAAGAGATGAGCCGTTGGGACAGTACCTAAAAAAATTGACTCATCTAAATTTTTCAAACAAGAATATTGATGAAATCGTAAGTTCACTTAATTGATTGAGACCAAGCCATTTTCACTGTTCGTCGTAGTTTATATATGTATTTAAAATATAGCCTAGGGTTGTGAAACTGGGGTTCTTTTAAAGTGCTTTTTTGTTAAAGGCAGAAAAACAGTGCTCAAATAGTGACCTGCAATTTACTCCTCGCTCTCACTTTCCCTCTCCCGTCCCCCCTCTCGCTCTCCCGTCCCCCCCTCGCTCTCCCTTCCCCCCATCACCCAGCCGTCCCCCCCCATTGCTCTCCCGTTTCCCCCCCCCCCCATCGCGCGCTCTCTCATCTGAATATACAAGGTTATAAGGTCCACAGGAAGGATGGGGAATCTGGTAGAGGGGGAGGAGTAGCATTAGTGATTAAGGCTGAAATCACTTCTATGATAAGAGATGATATAACGAAAGGTAAGCAGGCAGTGGAGACTTTATGGGCTGGATTTTATCAATGGAGGCGTGTAGGAGGCGGGACTACAACTTTTGGGGTTGTAGTTCCGCCTCCATCGAGTTGTGGCCAACCCTCTCGATTTTCACTTGATTGACCTTGTTGAGCCCGCCCAGCGGGCTCAGCAGACCAATTAAGGGCCACCCGGCAACAGGTGACATCACAGATTGACATTTCATCTGTCAAGAGCTTTTGACAGATGAAATATCAGCGTTTCACAACTCTTTTAAGCTGTCAAACACTGACAATCTGTACTCTAAGTTAATTCCTTCCTCTCAGGCTGATTTAGAGATCTCTCCAGAACAGAAAGCAGAATGCTGCAGATTTTGACAGCTCGCGGCCATTCTACTTTCTATGCCGGTGAGATGAGGGACTCCCGAGACCTGAAGGAAGGAAGGCTGCAAAGGTAAGTAAAACTTATTTAAACACTTTACACACACAAAACACACTTACCTCTGCACTCATGCACCCATCACTCACCTGAACACCGGACATCTCGAACCTTCCAAGTCCTTCAGCCCGACGGTCCGCCTTGCTAACTTGCCGTGGTTTGGAGCTGTCGGGAAGCCCACACTTCAGGGATAAAAATAGGGATTAGGCTAAAAATTGCCTGTTAACTACCTGTTAACAGGCAGTTAATTGGCACTAATTCCCTTCCCGCCTCGGGGAGGCGGCTCCCAGCACAGGTCGGGTACCCGCCTCCTGTGAAACAGGCATGGAGGCGGGTTGGGAGCGGGATGGGTTCATGCCGATTTCGCGATTTTAACCCCCCACACGCCTCCAATCCCACCTCAACGGCCCAATGAAATTCGAGCCCTATGGGTAGAATTAATAAATACAAAAGGATAAGACTGTAGTGGGAGTTGTGTATAGGTTCCCTGGTAGCAGCTGTAAAGTGGCAGAATGTATTAATGCAAAGATTAGACAAGTATGTAGTAAAGGCAGAGTGGTTTTAATGGGGGATTTTAACTCCCCTATAGATTGGGATAAGCAGATGAGCTCATGCCAGAAAGGTAGTGAATTTCCTGAGTGATTTTTATGCAACAATATGTCCTAGAACCAACAAGGGCACAGGCCAGATTAGATTTAATAATGAGCCAGATTTAGTTAACAGCCTAACGGTGCATGAACATTTATCTAATAGCGATCATAATATGATTGAGTTCAATGTTGTTTGAAAGGGAGAAACGCGAAATAGCTACTAAGATTCTAGATTTGGGTAAAGCTGACTTCAGCGAGGTGAGACAGAGACTGTCCACAGTAAACTAAGCAAATCTGTTACTGTAATGATCAGTAACATGTCATTCTAGAATGGTACACTAGGTAGAGCTGTATGTATATAAGAGTAGGCTACCCACAAGGCAGTAGTCAAGATGGATGCTGTAGAAGTCCACATGTACTGAATAAAGTGACTAGCTAGAAGCTAGCTGTTCATAATGAAAACGACTAGTTATTAATGAACATAACATGGTACCAGAAGTGGTGATATCTGCTGAATATTGCGAAACGCGACATGGAGAATTTGAAGCCACCGGAGGGTTGAAACTCACGGGGAATGTCGACTGCAATTGGTGGACTTTCAAACAACAATTTGAACTCTACATTGCCGCCATCGGGTTCGGTATGAAGCCAGACGCAAGGAAAATAGCGTTGCTGCTCACGGTTGCAGGCCCGCAGGCGATAGAGGTATTTAATACGTTTGTATTTGATCAAGAGGAGGACAGAGAAAAGATGGAAGATGTGCTAAAGAAATTTGATACACATTGTTCTCCCAAAAAGAATGAAACCTATGAGAGGTACGTGTTCCGTTCACGGACACAGCAGCGAAATGAGACTTTTGATAGCTTTGTGACTGATCTGAAACTGAAAGCACAGACATGTAATTTCTCTGAACTGAAATCATCCATGATTTGTGACCAGATTGTGTTTGGTATTCATGATAAAAAGGTCAGGGAACGTTTGTTGAGAGAAACTGAACTAACATTGGAGGATGCTGTGAAAATATGCCATGCCAGTGAGCTAGCTCAACAGCACGCAAAAACTTTCAGTGAAATCAATAATAATGCGACTGTAATGAGTGACTGCTGCTGTCGGTGCTGTGTCCTACAAAGGGAAGAAACATGGGCAGAGCAGAAATGCAAAGCAATCGGAGGATGGAATTTTTAATTGTAAATGCTGTGGTTACCAGCACCAGTCAAGACAATGCCCAGCGTTTGGGAAAATGTGCACAAAATGTAATGGAAAGAATCACTTTGCCAAACAATGCTTTTCAAAAGTAAAAACAAAGAAATGGCAACAAGTCAATGTGATTGAGGACACTGATTTAAGTGAGACATTTTTTGTAGGAATGGTGTCATGTGACAATATCAAAAAGGATACAGAAAATGTGCAGCCCTCAGGAATGGACAATGCTGAACATAAAGTTAATGCAGTAAAAGAGGACAAATGGATGATCCCACTGCAGGTAAATGGAGCATTAGTTACATTGAAACTAGACACTGGGGCAAAAGCAAACTTAATCAGTATGAGTGACATTAAAAACATGAAAGAAAAGCCCAAAATACAGAAAAAGTCAGTCCTACTGAAGCACTATAATGGACAGAAAATAGATAGCTTAGGTGTATGCAGACTTAAAGTGACAGTCAAAGACAAAGTGCATCATCTCGTTTTCTGTTGTGGCTGAAGGACTTGATTCACTACTAGGTGACAAAGCTTGTGAGGACTTAGAACTGGTCAAGAGAGTCTACCGTATAAACTGTGCCATAAGCAGACCAGATGACTCAGTGGATTCTGTAGTGAGTAATTTCCAGGATGTGTTCAAAGGATTTGGAGTTCTACCATTCACTTACAAGATCCTGCTAAAGGAGGATGCTCAGCCAGTGGTACATGCTCCACGGAGAGTTCCAGCACCCCTGCGTGACCAGCTCAAGAAAGAACTGGACAGAATGACCACACTAGGAGTCATCAGGAAAGTCGAAGAGCCAACAGACTGGGTTACCTCCATCGTATGCGTAAAGAAAAAGAACAATGATCTAAGAATATGCATGGATCCAAAGGACTTAAATGCAAACATAAAACATGAACACTACCAGATTCCCAAGCGAGAAGAAATCACCAGTGAAATGTCAGGTGCCAGATACTTAACAAAGCTCGATGCCTCACAAGGATTTTGGCAACTGAAACTGGATGAAGAGAGCACCAAATACTGTACCTTCAACACATCATTTGGCAGGTATTGTTTCCTCAGAATGCCTTTTGGGATAATATCTGCATCTGAAATCTTTCATAGAGCGATGGAACACATAATTGAAGGTCTGGAAGGAGTTTGGGTCTATGTTGATGACATCATCATCTGGGGCTCCACACTGAAAGAACACAATGAGAGACTGACTAAAGTGCTACAGAGCATACGCCGGAATGGACTGAAGCTCAACAAAGCCAAGTGTCAGTTTGGCGTCCAGGAAGTCACTTTTTCTTAGGAGATAATCTATCTGGTAAAGGAATAGAGCCAGATATGGAAAAAGTAAATGCCATACTCAAAATGCCCAGACCCACTGACAGAAAAGGAGTGCTACGCATCATGGGGATGATAAACTTCATTGGAAAGTTCATTCCTAACTTGTCAGCCAAGACAGCCTGTCTGCGAGACCTGCTACATAAAACAAATGAGTTCGCATGGACAGAAAGACATGAACAAGAGTGGATGAACCTCAAAACAGTGCTGACAACCACACCTGTACTCACCTTCTTTGACCCAACAAAGAGAATCAAAGTGTCAACGGATGCATCAAAAGATGGCCTAGGCGCGGTCTTGCTACAAACAGAGGGTGAAGATTGGAAGCCTGTTGCCTATGCCTCCAGGTCTATGACTGATTCTGAGTGTCGATACGCCCAGATTGAAAAGGAATGTCTAGGCTTGGTAGTTGGACTAGAAAAGTTCCATGGCTACATATATGGACTTCCCACCTTCACAGTTGAGACAGACCACTGCCCACTGGTTGCCATCATAAAAAAGAATCTGAATGAGATGTCGCCAAGGATTCAACGACTCATGATGAAGCTGCAAAGATATGACTTTGAACTGATCTACACACCAGGCAAACACATAGTGTTAGCAGATGCACTATCCCGAGCACCCACAATGAGTCATGTGAGCTCTACTGAGGAAGACGTGGATGTTCATGTGAGTATGGTCACTGCTGCGCTGCCCGTGTCAGACACAAAATCAAAGCAAATAGCAGAAGAAACAGTAAAAGATACAGTATTACAAACAGTAATAGAGAACATTCATCATGGTTGGCCAAAAGGTTCCTGTCCAAAATACTATCACATCAGGTCAGAGTTAAGTGTCGCAAGTGGACTATTACTAAAACAGAACAAAATAGTAATTCCACAGGCTCTACGTCGAGACATGCTCAAAAGGATTCATGAGGGACACCTCGGAATTGAAAAATGCAAAAGGAGAGCAAGAGACACTGTTTTTGGCCTGGCATAAATAAGGACATTGAGAACATGATAGGCATATGTGAGACATGTCAGAAACACCAAAACAAACAAGCAAAGGAACCAATGATAGTAGCTGACTTACCAACAGCACCATGGCAAAAGGTTGGAATGGACCTCTTTCATTTGAATGGTAAAGACTATCTAATAGTGATTGACTACTATTCTAACTATCCTGAGATGGCGCTGCTCTCAAGCACATCAGCAAGCAGTGTCATAATGCATGTTAAATACATCTTTGCCAGACATGGAATTCCCAGGATTGCCATTAGCGACAATGGTCCGTGCTTCAACTGTAAGGAGTGGCAACAGTTTGCAGCAGAGTATGACTTTCAGCACATCACATCCAGTCCTTTGTATGCTCAGTCGAATGGTAAGGCAGAAAAAAGGTGTTCAAGTTCTCAAACAGCTACTGAAGAAAGCGACAGAAAGCAAGTCTGATCCTTATCTCGCCCTGCTGAGCTACCGAGCCTCACCGTTAGACTCTGGTTCTTCACCTGCTGAACTCCTAATGGGTCGCAAGTTGCGCACCACACTACCCTGCTGTGCAGAAGAAAAGCAGAGTAAGGAACTGAGACAGAGACTTCAACTGTTAAAGCTGAAACAGAAATCATACTATGACAAGTCATCCAAAACTGAAACCATTGACAAGGGATGATGTTGTCAGGATTGAGGATCCAGATGCATGGAACAGGAAAGCTACAATTCTTGAGGAAGTACGACCAAGGTCATACACTGTTAGAACTGAGATAGGACAGATTCTCAGGAGGAACCGCCGTTCCCTCCTAAAAACGCAAGAGACTATCGAAGAGCAAATCGATGACAATGCCGCAACTGAATCTTGTCACTCACCACCAGAACAATCTAACACAAACACGCATACAAGCTCTCATGAAAACACATCAGACTTACCTGTGCTGAGAAGATCCACACGTGAAGTAAAAAAGCCTGATAGACTTAATCTTTGAGTACAAAAAAAACAGAAGCGTTACTGATATCATCTTTATCATTGTTCTTGAAAGTTGATTGATATTGATTTTATTTAACCTCAAAGAAAGGGGGATGTAATGATAGTGTACCATTCTGGTACACTAGGTAGAGCTGTATGTTTATAAGAGTAGGCTACCCACAAGGCAGTAGTCAAGATGGATGCTGTAGAAGTCCACATGTACTGAATAAAGTGACTAGCTAGAAGCTAGCTGTTCATAATGAAAACGACTAGTTATTAATGAACATAACATGTTACTGGGTAAAATGACAGATCGGTGGGAGGTTCTCAAAAAAGAATTTAATGTGATACAGAACCAGTTTATACCTCCTAAGGGGCAAGAGCTCTACTGGACAAAAAAAAAGTCGTGGACGACTGAAGAGGTAGGGACAACATAAAACTAGAAGAAAAAGCATTCAAGAATGCAAAAAATAGCACAGATCCTGGTGACTGGGAGAGATACAAAGAACAGCAAGGGTGAGAAAACAGATAGTAAGAGCTACAAAAACAGAATATGAAAAGAAACTTGCAAGAGATATCAAAATCAACATGAGAAAGATTACAATTATATTAGGCAAAAGGGGATAGTTAAGGACAATGTGGGCCCTTGAAAAACTGATAATGGTGATATTATAAATGATAAGGAAATGGCGGACATGTTAAATAATTACTTTGCATCAGTATTTACAGTGGAGAAAGAGGATAACATGCTGGATATCTCAAGGAAACGAATATTGAATCAGAGATGGGGACTCACCATAATTAACAAGCAAATTAACAGTAATGAAGAAAATAATGGCACTAAAGGGTAACAAATCCCCAGGACCAGATGGTTTTCATCCCAGGGTTTTAAAGGAAGTAGGTGAGAACATTGCAGATGCCCTAACTATGATTGGGTACGGTAGTATAGTGGTTATGTTACTGGACTAGTAATCCAGAGGCCGGGACTACTGATCCAGACACGTGAGTTCAAACCCTGCCATGGCAGCTGGGGAATTTAAATTCAGTGGAATAAAAAGCTAGCATGTAACTACATCTGGTTCATTAATGCCCTTTAGAGAAGGAAATCTGCCGTCCTTACCTGGTCTGGCCTATATGTGACTCTAGACCCAATGTCCCACACTCCTCCTGAGGTATACCAGAGGTGGTGGCACAGTGGTATACAGTTGGGAGTACTCAACATTAACTCTGGACCCTATGAAGTCTCATGGCTTCAGGCCAAGCATGGGCAAAGAAACTTCCTGCTGATTACCACCTACTGCCCTCCCTCAGCTGATGAATCAGTACTCCCCCATGCTGAACACCACTTGGAAGAAGCACCACTACTGACCGAGCTGGCCAAGTCCTGAAGGACATAGCTGCCAGACTGGGCCTGCGGCAGGTGGTGAGAACCAACACGAGGGGAAAAACCTACTTGACCTCGTCCTCACAAATCTACCTGTCGCAGATGCGCCATGACAGAGTGACCACCACATAGTGGTATCCAGACGCAGTTCTGTCTTCCCACTCAGGACACCCTCCATTGTGTTGTGTAGCACTGGGATAGATTCAGAACAGATCTAGCAGCTTAAAAGTGGACATCAGCAGCAGAGTTGTATTCCACCACAATCTGTCACCTCATGGCCCGGCATATCCCTCACTCTACTATTACCTGGTTCAATGAGGTGTGTAGAAGAGCATGCCAGGATCAGCACCTGGCATACCTAAAAATGAAGTGCCAGCCTGGGGAAGCTGCAACACAGGGCTACATGCATGCTAAACAGTGGAAACAGCATACACAGAGCTAAGCGATCCCACAACCAACGGATCAGATCAAAGCTCTGCAGTCCTGCCACATCCAGTCATGAATGGTGGTGGACAATTAAACAACTAACGGGAGGAGAAGGCTCCATAAACATCTCCATCCTCAATGATGGTGGAGCCCAGCACGTGAGTGAAAAAGACAAGTCTGAAGCGTTTGCAACCATCTTCAGAAGTGCAGAGTGGATGATCCATCTCGGCCTCCTCCTGATTCACTCCACGTGATATCAAGAAACGGCTGAGCAGATTGGATACAGCAATGTCTATGGGCCCTGACAACATCCTGGTTGTCATGCTGAAGACTTGTGCTCCAGAACTAGCTGTGCCTCTAGCCAAGCTGTTCCAGTACAGCTACAACATTGGAATCTACCCGACAATGTGTAAAACTGCCCAGGTATGTCCTGTCCACAAAAAGCAGGACAAATCCAATCCGGCCAATTAGCACCCCATCAGTTTATTCTCAATCATCAGCAAAGTGATGGAATGTGTTGTCGACAGCGCTATCAAGCGGCACTTACTCACCAATAACCTGCTCACTGATGCCCAGTTTGGGTTCTGCCAAGACTACTCCGCTCCTGACCTCATTACAGCCTTGGTCCAAACATGGACAAAAGAGCTGAATTCCAGAGGTGAGATGAGAGTGACTGCCCTTGTACGAGTGTGGCATCAAAGAGCCCTACTAAAATTGAAGTCAATGGGAATCGGGGAAAACTCTCCACTGGCTGGAGTCATACGTAGCACAAAGGAAGATGGTTGTGGTTGTTGGAGGCCAATCATCTCAGCCCCAGGACATTGCTGCAGGAGTTCCTTAGGGCAGTGTCCTAGGCCCAACCATCTTTAGCTGCTTCCCTCCATCATAAGGTCATAAGAGGGGATGTTCGCTGATGATTGCACAGTGTTCAGTTGCATTTGCAACTGCTCAGATAATGCCCGTATGCAGCAAAACCTGGGCAACATTCCAGTTTGGGAAGATATGTGGCAAGTAACATTCGCGTCACTCAAGTGCCAGGCAATGACTATCTCAACAAGAGAGAGTCCAACCACCTCCCCTTGACATTCAACAGCATTACAATCGCTGAATCCCTCACTATCAACATCCTGGGGGTCACCATTGACTAGAAACTTAACTGGATCAGCCACATAAATACTATGGCTACAAGAACAGGTCAGAGGCTGGGTATTCTGCAGCAAGTGTCTCACCAGCTAACTCCCCAAAGCCTTTCCACCATCTACAAGGCACAAGTCAGGAGTGTGATGGAATACTCTCCACTTGTCTGGATGAGTACAGCTCCAACAACACTCAAGAAGCTTGACACCATCGAAGACAAAGCAGCCCGCTTGATTAGCAACCCATCCACCATCTTAAACATTCACTCCCTCCACCACCGGCGCACCATGGCTGCAGTGTGTGCACCATCTACAAGATGCACTGCAGCAACTCGCCAAGGCTTCACAGAATCACAGAAATCACAGAAACCCCACAGTGCAGATGGAGGCCACTTCGGCCCATCGAGCCTGCACCGACACACATCCCACCCGATCCCCGCAACCCCCACACCAACACATTTCCCACCCTATCCCTGCAACCGCACGCATCCAATCCCCCCAACACTAAGGGTCAATTTATCATAGCCAAACAACCCACCCTGCACATCTTTGGACTGTGGGAGGAAACCCTTCGACAGCACCTCCCAACCCCATGATCTCTACCACCTAGAAGGAAAAGGGCAGCAGGCACATGGGAACATGTCCTCCTTCAAGTCACACATCATCTTGACTTGGAAGTATATTGCCGTTCCTTCATCATCGTCGGGTCAAAATCCGGGAACTCCCTCCCTAACAGCACTGTGAGAGCACCTTCACCACACGGACTGCAGCAGTTCAAGAAGGCGGCTCACCACCACCTTCTCAAGGGCAATTAGGGATGGGTAATAAATGCTGGCCTTGCCAGTGACGCCCACATCCAGTGAATGAATTAAAAAAAAATCTTTGAAAGTTCTCTTGATTCAGGGACCGTTCCTTCAGATTGGAAAATTGAACATCTTACTCTGCTATTTAAGAAAGGTAACCGAGGGAAAGCAGGGAATTATAGATCAGTTAGACTAACATCTGTTGTCGGGAAGTTACTAGAGTCTATAATTAAGGGTAGAGTGATTGAACAGCTTAGAATTTTTCAACTGATCAGAGTGAGCCAGCATGGATTTGTCAAAGGGTAAGTCATGCCTGATGAACCTTTTTGAAGAGGTGCCTGATGAAATTTTTTGAAGAGGTGACTAAAGTAGTGGACAGGGGAATGTTTATATGGACTTCCAGAAGGCATTTGATGAAGTCCTCATAAGAGAATGTTAGCTAATCATTCTGAGTGTGTCAGCCAGAGGCTCAGTTGGTAGCACCCTCGCCTCTGAGCCAGAAGATTGTGGGTTCAAGTCCCATTCCAGAGACTTGAGCACAAAAACTTAGGCTGACACTCCAGTGCTGTACTGAGGGAGTGCTGCACTGTCAGAGGTGCCGTCTTTCGAATGAGATGTTAAACAAGGTCCCATCTACACACTCAGGTGGACGTAAAAGATCCCATGGCACTATTTCGAAGAAGAGCAGGGGAGTTATCACCGGTGTCCTAGCCAATATTTATCCCTCAATCAACATCACTAAAAACAGATTATCTGGTCATTATCACATTGCTGTTTGTGGGAGTTTGCTGTGTGCTAATTTGCTGCCGCGTTTCCGACATTACAACAGTGACTACACTTCAAAAAGTACTTAATTGGCTATAAAGTGCTTTGGGACATCCAGTGTTCGTCAAAGGTGCTATATAAATGCAAATCTTTTTCTTTTCTTTAAAGTTGAAGCTCATGGAATTGAAGGCAAATTATTGACCTGGTTAGGAAATAGGCTGAGCGGCAGGAGACACAGAGTAGGGATAATGGGCAGGTACTCCAATTGACAGGATGTGACTAGTGGCGTCCCACAAGGATCTGCGTTGGGGCCTCAACTATTCTCTATTTACTAATGACTTAGATGATGGGATAGAGAGCAGCATATCCAAGTTTGCCAATGATGCAAAGATAGGCGGCATTGTAAGCAGTGTAGATGGAAGCATAAAATTACAAAGAGAAATTAATAGATTAAGTGAAAGGGCAAAACTGTGGCAAATGGATTTTAATATAGGCAAGACCTAAAAAGGATAGATCAGAGTACTTTCTAAATGGTGAACAGCTAAAAACAGTGGCAGTCCAAAGGGCTAGAAATTTGTTATAGCTAAGAAATGGGCAGTGTTTAGATTAAAAAAGGTTAAGCTGCGCCACCTAACAATCGTCTAGGATTTACGCAAAATTCATGCTAACTCCGCATTAAAATGTTTGTAGTCATGATTCTAGTCTAAAAACTCAAGTGTTACACTGAAAAGCTGGACCAATCTTGGGGGCAGTCTAATTGCGAGTCATGATTGCCACAGGCTTTTCCCACTACTTAAAAGGGAGGTTCATTGATGCTGCAGCACCTCATTGTCATTCTAATTGGGTCCCCAGCTGCCCCAACAACAAAGCAAACAACAGTCAGAAGACATCCGTAGCAACCATGGCAGAATGGAGACAGAGGGAGAGAGTCTGTAGGTTCTCCGATGAAGCTCTTCAGGCATTGGTTCGCGGTGGAGAGGAGGCGGGCGGTTCTATACCCGTCAACTGGCAGGAAGCCCCCGCCACAAGTTTGCCACACAATGTGGAGGGAGATAGCAGATCACGTCACGAGCAGCACTGTGGTCCCCAGGGCATCACTGTGGACCCCAGGACCCACACCCAGTGCAGGAAAAAATTTTAACGACCTCACACGGGTGGTCAGGGTGTGTGAAGGCTTTAGCAATTTGCCAGATACCACCATCTGTACCACAAGCTTCACACACTGCTCAGTGCATCACAACCCCAGCACTCTCGATAGCTTGGGCCTCAAGCTATTCACAATCTATATCAATAATTTGGATGAGGGGACCAAATGTAATATATCCAAGTTGCTGATGATACAAAGCTAGGAGGGAATGTAAGTTGTGAGGAGGATGCAAAGAGGCTTCAAGGGGATATAGGCAGGCTAAGTGAGTGGGCAAGAGCATAGCAAATTGAATGGAATGTGGAGAAATGTGAAGTTATCCATTTTGGTAGGAAAAATAGAAAAGCAGAGTAACATGCATGTACAGTAAGCAACTAAGAAAGCAAATGGTATGTTGGCCTTTATTGCAAGAGGATTTGAGTATAAGAGTAAAGACGTCTTGCTGCAATTATATAGGGCCCTGGTGAGACCACACCTGGAGTATTGTGTACAGTTTTGGTCTCCTTACCTAATGAAGAATATACTTGCCATACAGGGAGTGCAATGAAGGTTCACCAGACTAGTTCCTGGGATGGAGGGATTGTCCTATGAGGAGAGATTGAGTAGTCTAGGCCTATATTCTCTAGAGTTTAAAAGAATGAGAGGTGATCTCATTGAAACATACAAAATTCTTACAGGACTTGACAGAGTAGATGCAGGGAGGATGTTTCCCCTGACTGGGGAGCCTAGAACCAGGGGGTCACAGTCTTAGAATAAGGGGTCAGCCATTTAGGACTGAGATGAGGAGAAATTTCTTCACTCAGAGAGTGGTGAATCTTTGGAATTCTCTGCCCCAGAGGGTTGTGGAGACTCGGACATTGAGTATATTCAAGACAGAGATCGATAGATTTTTGGCAATTAAGGGATATGGAGATAGTGCAGGAAAGTGGAGTTGAGGTAGAAGATCAGCCATGATCTTATTGAATGGCGGAGCAGGCTCGAGGGGCCAAATGGACTACTCCACCTATTTCTTCTGTTCTCCCCCACCAACAATCTCTACCAATCAACGCTTGCACCTGGCACACAATGACAGCTATTCAACTATGGCAGGCACATCACCAAAACACATTGCACCACACTCACTGGCACACTTCCCTTGCTCTTGCAGGCTAAGATCGCTTACAATCGCTGGAAGCAGGAGCGGACAGGCGGGCATTGAAGAGCTGAGCTAGCTGGAGAGTCGAGTGCTGGAGATCATTGGGTGCCAGATCGTTGGCACCGTGATCACCGGCGACGTTGACCCCCTTGGGGACAACAATGGTATGTTCATTCCTTAATCCTTCTCACATCCCACTTCCCCCTCAGCACACAATCTTTTCTCACTTACAAGCTACTCATGCTGTGTGCATGCATTTCTGGCTTCCCTGCCCCCTGTCCTCACCATAACCCGACTCTTATGCCTTTCTGCTTTCAGATAATGAGCAAGCACCTGAGCAGCTTCTCCCTGAGGGCACCGTAGAGAGTGAGGCATGAGAAGTGGAGGAGGAAGAACACACTGCGTCACTGCATGTCTCACCCGCTGGCACCAGCTCAGATATTGGCACTACGCATTCTTTAGAGGCTGGTATAGTAGCGGGATCTGCATAGGGTGAGGCATCGGGGTCAAGTGGGCTGCAAGGCCAGTGGGAAAGAGTAGCTCCGAGGCCAGCTCCCCGGAGGGCGAGTTCACGCGTGAGTTCTGCTGCACAGGACTCTGATGAGGGCCTCGATGGGGAGGCATTTAGAAGAAGGGTGATGGGCATGCGCATGGAGATGATAGGTGCAATGGCAAGGGTGCCCGAGAACCTCTCAACAATGATAAGGAGCGTGGAGGAGACCACAAGAGTCTGTACACACCATGGAGCCCATCAGTTCCAGTCTGCAAAGGATAGTAGACTCCAAGAGAGACTGTGGCGACCCAGACCTGATGCTGCGTATGATGGCCGATCTGGCAGCTTCCATTGCAGCACAGGCAGATGCGACGCAACGTCTTAGTGCTGTAATGCAGTCACAAGCTCTGACTGCTGCCAGTGTGGCTGGGTCTACCACTGCCGACCGGGGCTTTCACAGTGTCGCAGCAGGCCAGCAATCTGTGCTCCAACAGATTGCTAGGGATGCTGAGGTGCTGTCCCGGGGGAGTGGCAGTGGGTCAGTGGAGCAGGAACATGCTGTCCTCTCTCAGGATGACTGCATTCCTGCTCCCACCACTGCCACTTTGCCATTGCCTTTGTTGCTGCCTGTCATCCAGCCAGCCCAGACTGCTGCTGCCCATGCTGAGGTGGTGCAGTTTACAGCCAGGTCTTCCAGGCCCAGAGCGGGTCGAGGGCATCCTGCAAGGCCATCTGAAGTCTCCTGCATGGACACTCAGCAGCCTTCCACCAGCCCTGCTGCAGCCACTGGACCAACACTTCGTAGGAGCACTAGAGTAGGCAAAGGCACAGTAACGAGAAGCACTAAGGGTGAATAGTTAATATTTTTGTTGTAAATATGTGTTCACTGATTATTGATAAATTTATTAATTGAGTTTGGATTCTTTTGTGGTGTGTCTCATTTCAGCTTTGCGCTGTTATATGGCCTTTGACAGGGATGGAATGATGGGGATGTGGTGAGCAACGGCGATCTGGGCTTTAATTCATTCGAACCACAGTCTGATGAGGCAGTCATGGACCGCCCTTCCGGAAGGCCGATTGAGTGGCTGCCTCCTCCCTTGCTCCTGTTCCTCATCCTCCTCCTTGTCTTCCTCATCCTCCTCATCCTCCTCCTCATCCTCCTCCTCCTCCTCTCCCTGTTCCTACTCCTGAGGTGGTCCCGCAATCCCTGGTGGCAAGGGCTGGGCCTTCATGATGGCCAAGTTGTGGAACATGCAGTAGACCACCACGAAATGGGACACCCGCTCAACTGAGTAGTGGAGGGCCCCTCCCGAGCGGTCAAGGCAGCGGAACCGTTGCTTGAGCACCCCGATGATCTGCTCGATGATGTTCCTGGTGGCAGCATAGCTCTCATTATATGAGTGCTGGGCAGGCGTATTGGGGTTGTGGAGGGGAGTCATGAGCCAGCTGGACAGCGAAAAGCCCTTGTCTCTAACCAGCCAGCTGCGAGCTTGACATGATGGCTGGAAGAGTGCTGGCACACTGGTTTGGCGCAGGATGAAGGCATAGTGGCTGCTGCCAGGATAGCGGGCATTGACATTGAGGATTCGCTGTCTGTGGTCGCACACCAACTGCACATTAAATGAGTGGTAGCCTTTGTGGTTACGGATTGTTATGTGGTGCCTGCAAAGCCACGTGTGTGCAGTTAATGGCGCCCTGTGCCATGGGAAAGCCCGCTATCCTGGGAAAGCCCGCTATCCTGGCAAAGCCACATGCACGCTCGTCCTGCTTCTCTCTGGTGATGGGGAAGGAAATGCAGTCCCTTCTACTGTAGAGGGCCTCTGTGACCTCCTGGATGTAGTAGTGGACGGCAAACTGCGAGATGTTAGCTATGTCTCCTGTTGCAGACTGGAAGGACCCGCTGGCGAAGATATTGTGGCCGACAGTGACAGTGACCTTGACTGCCACTGATAGAGCCGTGGTCGCCCTGATCTGTGGGTGGAGGTCTGGTGCAGGAGGTGTCAGAGTTCTGTGACCACCTCCTTGATGAAGCAGAGCTTTCTAATACACTGCTCCTCGCTTACTTGGTGGTAGGAGAAGCGCTCTCGCAATGCCCTCTGAGGGTAAGGCCTCCTGTTGAGAGCCCTGATGGCTCTCCTCCCTCTGGCTACATGTTCCAGTCTTTCTCGCTCACTCCGCCATAGATCCTGGAGTGCAAAGCCGACTGCCAGTACAGCGCCCGTTAATGTAACCAAGTGTAGCAGTTTGATTTTTTTAAAGGATAAATGTAGCTACTTTTTAGTTGCCACAACGCTCCTGATAATGAATGTTGAAATTATGGAATGAGACTGCTGCACTATGTGAAACTGACAAGGAAGCACTGAAACTCCACTAACCTACAGCTGCGACTCATTACTGATGATCCCTTTAAATAACGCCCCTGGAGCTGGCTTCCTGTTGCTTCACACCAGCTCTCCTTGTTGCTGTTTCGTCCAGGCGCTAAGGTAGGTGTCGACAATCAATTTTGCAGATTGGGCACTCAGTGAGCGTTGCACACTCACTGACATCACGATCCACCTGGCGTTGAGGCTCCCAGCAATAACTGTTAGCGGCGGCGCTGCATGGGGAGGGTTGGGATTTGGCGTGCGGCCCAGCGATAATGCTCTAGTGCCGATGCTAACAGGAGGCGCTAAGGTACCGAATTTTTCCCCCGTAGAGTCTAAACTAGGAAGTATGAATTAGAATTTTTAATGCAATGTAAAATCATGTACAGAAAGCAAAATAAAGAGAGGGAAAGAAAGATGGGATTAAGAGAGATAAAAGCAACAGAAAGAAAAAGTTAAAAAAAAATCACTTTTTAAAAATCTGCAGGAACAAGACTCCGCACTTGTAAAACTAAATTTTCAGTGCCAGAAAGGTTGTTTGGTAGTAATTAAGAGTTATCATGCTGTTAAAAATTCTCTTACACTTTTAATGCCGAATCTATCAGCGAGGTACCGGTGTCATGAACCTTGTGGAGGAGCAGGGCATCTCGGACAGCAACTTCCTGATTTCCACACATTTACTACACGTATGCAACAATAACAAATTGGATTTTAAGAATCCTGGAGTTTACAGCATCGAAGGAGGCCATTCAGCGTATTAACTATGTGTTTAGAATCATAGAATGTTACAGCACAGAAGGAGGCCATTCGATCCATCAAGTCTGTGCCGGGTCTTTTGAAGAGCAATCTAGTTAGTCCTACTCCTCCACTGTTTCCCCATATCCCTGCTATTTTTTCTCCTTCTAGTATTTATCCAATTCCCGTTTGAAAGCTACTATTGAATTTGTTTCCACCACCCTATCAGGCATTGCATTCCAAATCCTAACCACTTGTTGCATTAAAAAAAAGTTTTTCATCATGTCTCCTTTGGTTCTTTTTGTCAATCACCTTAAATCTATGCCCTCTGATTATCGACCCTTCAGCCATTGGAAACAGTTTCTCTATATCTACTCTATCTTAACCTTCTCTGCTCTAAGGAGAACAACCCCAGCTTCTCCAGTCTATTCATATAACTGTAATCCCTCATCCCTGGAACCATTCTAGTAAATCTCTTCTGTACCCTCTCCAAAGTCTTCACACGTCCTTCCTAATGTGAGGTGCCCAGAATTGGACACAATACTCTATCTGGGGCCAAACAAGTGTTTTATATAGGTTTGGCCGAACTTCCTGGCTTTTGTACTCTGTGCCTCTATTTATAAAGTCCAGGATCCCATATGCTTTATTAACAGCTTTGTTAGTCTGTCCTGCCACCTTAAAATATTTGTGCACAAACAACCCCAGGTCTCTCTGTTCTTGCACCCCCTTTAAAATTGCACCATTTAGCTCTCCTCATTCTTCCTACCAAAATGTATCGCCTCACACTGCGGTGAATTTCATCTGCCACGTGTCCGCCCATTCGATCAGCTTGTCTATGTCCTCTTGAAGTCTATTACTATATTCCTCACTGTTTACTATACTTCCAAGTTTTGTGTCATCTGCAAATTTCAAAATTGTGCTCTGTACCCCCAAGTCCAAGTCATTAATGTATATTGGACTACTCCTCAGAATCGGTTTCATTCTTGGACACACGAATCTCCATCAAAGACGGACACCTCAGCACTTCACTCTACCGCAAGCCCACAGACAACCTCAGGATGCTCCACTTCTCCAGCTTCCACCCTAACCACGTTAAAGAAGCCATCCCCTATGGACAAGCCCTGCGAATACACAGGATCTGCTCAGACGAGGAGGAACGCGATGGACACCTACAGATGCTGAAAGACGCCCTCATAAGAATGGGATATGACGCGCGACTAGTCAATCGACAGTTCCGACGGGCCACAGCAAAAAATTGCATAGACCTCCTCAGAAGACAAACATGGGACACAACCAACAGAGTACCCTTCGTCGTCCAGTACTTCCCCAGAGCGGAGAAACTACGCCATGTTCTTCGCAGCCTTCAACATGTCATCGATGACGACGAACACCTCGCTAAGGCCATCCCCACGCCTCCACTACTCGCCTTCGAACAGCCGCCTAACCTCAAACAGACCATTGTTCGCAGCAAACAACCCAGCTTTCAGGAGAACAGCGATCACGACACCACACAACCCTGCCACGGCAACCTCTGCAAGACATGCCAGATCATCAACACAGATACCATCATCACATGTGAGGACACCACCCACCAGGTACATGGTACATACTCATGTGACTCGGCCAACGTTGTCTACCTCATACGTTGCAGGAAAGGATGCCCCGGAGCATGGTACATCGGCGAGACCATGCAGACACTGCGACAACGGATGAACGGACACCGCACAACAATCACCAGGCAGGAGTGTTCCCTCCCAGTCGGAGAACACTTCAGCAGTCAAGGACATTCAGCCTCCGATCTTCGGGTAAGCATTCTCCAAGGCGGCCTTCGAGACACGCGACAACGCAAAATTGTAGAGCAGAAACTGATAGCCATGTTCCGCACTCATGAGGACGGCCTCAACCGGGATCTTGGGTTCATATCACGCTACATGTAACCCCACTTGATGTAGGGTCACCCAGACTCGAGTCGTCGTTGGCTTGTTCTCTCTACACAGATGCAGCCGGACCTGCTGTGATTTCCAGCAAAAAAAATGTTTTTTGTTTTTCATACAGACCCCAGCATCTGCAACATTTGACCCCTTGTGACTCCACCTCATTGTTCTTTGATGTAATGTTTTCCTGTTTGAACACCATTCACACCTTTGAATGCTGTGATTATCTCTCTGCCAAGGTGTGATAAATGGCAGTTCGAAAGATTACCTGTAATCATCTGGCATTATTCTCTGACTATATAAGCTGTGTCTTTATGCATCTCTCCACTTCACCTGACGAAGGAGCAGCGCTCCGAAAGCTTGTGATTTCAAATAAAACTGTTGGACTATAACCTGGTGTTGTGTGACTTCTTACATTTGTCCACCCCAGTCCAACACCGGCATCTCCACACTATATCAAAAACAGCAGTGGTCCTAGTACTGAACCCGGGGAACACCACTGTATACCAGTCCGAAAAACAGCCATTGTCCACAACTCTGTTTTCTATCCCTTAGCCAATTTTATATGCATGCTGCTACTGCCCCTTTTATCTCATGAACTTCAATTTTGCTAACTAGCCTGTTATGTGGTACTTCAACAAATGCCTTTTGAAAGTCCATATACACAACATCAACTGCACTGCCCTCATCCACCCTCTCTGCTATCTCATCAAAAAACTGAATTAAATTAGTCAAACACAATTTACTCTTCACAAATCCATGCCAGGTCTCCTTTATTATTCCATGCTTGTCCAAGTGGCTGTTAATTTTCTTTTGGAATACCGTTTTGAAAAGCTTCCCCGCTACTGACATTAAACTGACTGGCCTATAATTGCCAGGTTTATCCTTCAAGTACCACAACTTCATGCCCTTCGTGTATTTTAATGCCGAATCCCTCGGTGAGGTACCGGTGTAGCCAAGCTTGTGGAGGAGCAGGGCAACTTGGACAGCAATGTCCTAATTTCCGCATTTAACTGCGCATGTGTGGACACTTGCTGTCCGATTTACTCCCTAATAATGGTGAGCGCTGATAACCTTACCATAGTGCAACTTGTTGGAAGGCCAAGCTGCAATGATTTAGTTTTAAAGCACTAAAATGAATAATAATAGTACATATATAGTGTTAATATTCTCAGTAATTTAAGTATAACATACAGGAATACATATTTCTGCAGTTTTAATGTAACAAAAGTGTGCACATATGCAGATATTTAAAGCTGAAATGTTTTTAAAAGTGCATTAAAAAAATTACAGTTTTTTATGTTGTGTTTTTGTAAAATCATGTTTGCTATTTTTTTGTTTCAGGATGACCTCTCGGCATGCAAGAACCTGTCTGTCTTATATTTATATGACAACAACATCACACAGATTCATAATTTAGGTTTTGCCTTTAATCTCACCCATCTGTACCTGCAGAACAATGACATAACACACATTGCAAATCTTTCCTCGCTACGAAACCTCTCCAAATTGTAAGCCAATCCTAACATTTGTTTCTTTGACAAGACTGTTGAAAGAAAAAATATAATGAGAAAAATGGTTTGCACTGTTAAGCCAAATTGAGGAAGAATGAAAGAATTTGCATTTATATAGCGCCTTTTATGACCTCGGGATGTCCCGATTAATTACTTTTAAAGTACAGTCACTGTTGTAATGTCGGGAAACATTGAAGCCACAGCAAGTTCTCAGAAACAGCAATGAAATAAATAACCAGTTGAACTGTTTTAGTGGTGTTTGCTGAGGGATAAATGTTTGCCAAGACACCGGAAGAATTCCGCTCGTCTTCTTTGAATAATGCAATAGGATCTTTTACCTCCACCTGAAAGGACAGAAGGGACCTCAGTTTAATGTTTCATTTGAAATACGGTACCTCCAACAGTGTAGCACTCCCTTAGTGCTGCACTGGAGTGTCAACTGAGATTAAGTGCTCAGGTCCTGGATTATTGGCATCTGCACAATGAATATTTAAATATTTCATGGGGGGATTTGAACACAAGGATGATAATTTTTAATTTGTGCCGTTGTTTTATTGGGAGCCAATATAGGTCAGTGAGCACAGAGGTGATGGGTGAATGGGGCTTGGTGCGAGTTAGGATACGTGCAGCAGAGTTTGGGATGAGCTCAAGTTTTAAGGAGGGTGGAAGATGGGAGGCCAGGCAAGGGAGCATTGGAATAGTTGAGTTTGGAGGTAACTAAAGCATGGATGAGGGTTTCAGCAGCAGATGGGCTTAGACTGAGGCAGGGGCAGAGACAGTCAATATTAGGTGGAAGTAGACGGTCTTTGTGATGGAGAGAATATTGTGTTGGAAGCTCAGCTCTGGGTCAAATAGGATCCCGAGGTTGCCAACAGTCTGGTTCAGCCTGAGACAGTGGCCAGGGAGGGGGATGGAATCAGTGGCTAGAGAACGGAGATTATGGTGGGGGTCGAAGACCATGGCTTCGATCTTCACAATGTATATTTGGAGGAGATTTTGGCTGGAATCCAAGGCCGGATGTAGGGCAGGCAGTCTGATAACAGAGTCAGTGGAGAGGTCGAGAGAGGTGGTGGTGGTGAGGTAGAGCTGTGTATTGTCAACATACATGTGGAACCTGACATTTTGTCTTCAGATAATGTTGCTGAGGGGCAGCATGAAGATGAGAACTAGGAGGGTGTCAAAGATAGATCCTTGGGGGACTACAGAGATTATGATGTGGGGGCTGAAAACTTAAAGTTTATCTGTGGATAATTGTCTCTCTGACACTAGAGTACTGCATAGAGATGAGGCACTATCTACTGGGACAGCTGAGAATCCTCTTTATACAATATACTTTTTTACAGGGATATGTTTACTTTTACATGTAGGTATCTAGGTGGCAATTGCATTTCTGTAGTGGAAGAGCTAGAGGGATTAACAGAGCTCCGGGAGTTACATCTAGAGAATCAGCGCCTTCCACTTGGGGAGAAGCTACTCTTTGATCCTAGGACTCTCCAATCTCTAAAGGTAAATAATTGTTGCAGTTACATTTGATTTTAGCTTTCTTAGGTTTGATACAAATCTCTGATATTGTTTGACTATGTGGTTTAAAGAATATCTTTTCACGTGGTAGAAATCAAAATAAAAACTCATTAAAAATATGGTATCTGTTCTCCTTTTTCTGGTCAAATAATCTTCATGCACCATCCAGAATCAAGAGAGCAAGCTGTGGAACTGTTCTCACAGCTCTGCCAGATAATCAACCTATCTCCATAGTGGCACTCATGATATCAGGAATATGCTATGTGGTGAATATTGAATGCAAACCCAAGTCTTACCATGGTGCGGTGCATAGAGCTGCCAAACTAAAATTGTGATTTTAAAAAAAATCTAATTTTCACATGTTAAAGGAAAAAGTGAATTTAGTTGAAAGGAAACACTTTTATTTCTAAAATAAAAACAAGAAATGCTGGAAACACAGCAGGTCAGGCAGTATCTATGACGTGAGAACAAGTTAACGTTTCAGGGCAATCTTTCAGTAATTTTTTTCCCCTTTTATCTATATATACAGTGATAATTATCACTAAAGTATTGCTTACTCAAGATGTCCTGTGCAAATAATTTGTCTAACATTATTACATTTTCTTCTGCTGAGAAGGCCATGTTGAGGTGTGGAGTACTTGTCTTCAGAATTTGCTTGGTTTGCGTAAACATATAATTTGGGAAGACAATCACTGTTAAATTACAGCAACTTCTTTGGAGAGATACTCCTTATAGTTTCATGTGATATTTGGGTTAGAGATTTTTAATATGGAAGTGTCAAAAAGTTTGTAACCTTTGGTCAGAGGTGTTTGTGATGCTGGAATGAGTAGCTGCAAATTGGATTCCCCAGTGTTCTGCTCTGACATTTCCAGGTGACCACTGGTCTTTATAGGCCTGCCACAAGGTTTGATTTGTTCCTGCTGCTCTGAACTTTTGCTTGTAAAACTTATGTCATGGACGAATCAGAGAGATGATGATGTCATAATTTGCTGGTAACTCCTCCAGGACATATCGACATTTGAGAGAAATAAATTCTTATCCTGCTATTTTTGTATGTTATTTCCCCCCAGTACAGTACCTTTTGTCATTTCATACAGGATACCATTCCCTAAATGAAAATCCTGCAGGTGACCTGTTGCCACATCTCTAATTGTTCCACTTTAATCTTTAGGAATTATGTGAAAGCAGCATGGGTTGACTCCATTTCCAGTTTCGTATTTCTCAATCTGAGGAAGTGTATCACTCAAATTGACACTGCAGTCATGGTGTCATCATAAGGATCAATTGAGATGGGGGATATCATGATGGAGCGTTCCATGTCCTACTATTCTGTATTGGCGCACCAGCATGGTTTACCATTGAGCCACCTTGTATATTTTTTTTAATGAAAAGGAACAATTATTGGATTATGACATTAATTGCATTATTTTCTGGAAATTCTGTGTGAATTATTGCTTGTAATTACATCAGTATCAGCCACAACACCCACCATTGATGAACGAAGATTGATTAAAATTGCCTTTACCAATGCCAGAGAATATAGGGATAATTATATGAAATTACGCTCCCCTGATGAAGCCTCACCTGCCAGGAGTGAATATTGGGACTTCATGTGCGCGCTTCACATAATTTTCTGTCCATTGAGATTAATAGATTAAGATCTGATGGCGAACCCAGTGGGCAATACTGCACAGTGGGCGTGTGATTTTGTAAATATACTCCATTTATATATAATTTTTTTAAATTGATAAATGGGAGTGATTTCCTGACTGTTTTTTAGGAGTTACCAGCAATATTTATAAAAAAATTTTAGGCTTCACTCTCATAGTCCACTATATGACCTGTATACTTGTAATCAGTCTCGGTTATCCATTATTCTCTATGAAATGCTCATCATAAAATCATTAATATTAATTTTATTGTACTGACCTACATTGACAAGTACTATGACAATTATTGCAAATTGAAGTAGGATACTAACTGTGGAAGTCCTATTGGCTTGACTTATGCAGCATTAAATATAGAAAATAGGAGAAAAATAAGAGTAAATGGGGAACTTTTATAAAAAAATTAATGAATCTACAGCGTAATTATTTTTATTTATACAGAAATCCTTGTGTGTTTTGAACATCAAGAAGAATAATATTGATGAGATTAAAGAATTGGCTTGCCTTGGAAACCTGAATCAGTTTATGGCAGAAGACAATCAGATTCGAGATATAAAGGTAATCTTAATTTAAAAACAAGAAAAATCTTAAAGCAAGTCTCCATATGCCATGCTTCGTTCATAGCTGCAGAGGTGGGCAGGCAACCTGCCATCAGACCTCTGCTAATACTGTTGCCTTTCCGTCTTTCAAATGAGACATTAAACCGAGGCTCCATCTGTAGACATAAAAGATCCCATGACACTTTTTGAAGAAAAGGAGGGGAGTTCTTCCTGGTATTCTGGCGAACATTTACCTCTCAACCAATATCACTAAAACAGATTATCTGGTCATTATCTCATTGCTGTTTGTGTGGCTTTGCTGTACGCAAATTGGCTGCTGCATTTCCTACATGTCAAAAGTACTTCATTGGTTGTAAAGTCCAATTTGTTGGATGCCTTGAGGTTGTGAAAGGCGCTATATAAATGCAAGGCTTTCTTTTTTTCCTATTCTTTGCGAATGAAAGTGGTTGCATGCACCTTTTTAAAAAATCTGTTACGAACATACGAAAATGATGGGCAGGAAAAGAACAGCTGGTCCGTCAAGACTACCCCACACTCATTATGGCTGTAGCATCAGGACCAAATACTTACTAATCTCCTCGTCCAAACACCCCCCTCCCTCCCCACAGCCATGTAATCTCCTGAGAGAGGCAAAAAAGCCAGAGAAAAACCTAGGATCGCTGGAGATCAAAACCAGTCCAGGAGATCGCATGGACCATGTGTTATCTGTAAAACCACTTAACCTTCTATACGATGCGATCTTTGTTCCAGTCAAGAACCGGTCCAGCTCCCTCTTGAAGGCATGCAGGGAGTCAGCACCGCACCAGCCGGCAATGCATTCCAGAGGCTCGCTACTCTCTGGGAAAAGAAGAGCCACCTAACATCCAGTCTATTCCTTCTCTTGTATAGTACAAATGCGTGTCCCCATGTCCTCCCCAATATGTTCCTGGTATGTAGGTGTTGCTGATAGGGCACATTTATTGTTAATTCCTAGTTACCTTGCTTGTACAGCAAAGTGGTTTGCTAGGCCATTTCAGAGAGTATTGAGTCAACCATTTTGAAGAAAGTCACTTATAGGTCAGACTAGGTAAGGGTTGCAGGTTTGCTTCCCTGAAGGAGGACATTAGTGAATCAGTTGGGTTTTTATGGCAATCCCATAGCTTTTATTGTTATTTTATTTCTGGTGTCAGCCAACAAATTACTAATTTTATTTAATTTAATTTCACTACTTCCAATGGTGGGATTTGAACTACCTATGGTAGTCCAGTACCAAAGCACTACACTACTGTATCAGAACAGAATGACTCCCTTCCTCACTGTGGGCATGCAACTAATGTCTATGGTGGGACAATTACAACAACAACTTGCACTTTTATAATGGCTCTGAATTTGCGGTCGGAGGCTTCCCGTGGGAGGATGCCTCCGACCAGCAAAAAATCTACGATGATCCCGGAGGTTCGGACACTTGCGCTCCTGGGCCTCTATGCGTAGGCCTGTGCAGAGGCCCACGTATTCCAGAGGTGCATGCAGTTTGCAAGCGCCCTGGAATCACGTGGGCCAACCCAACCAATGAAAGAAAGGGATCTCCATTCATACTTATGAGGATTCCGTATGTACGGAACCTCCATAAGCATGAATGGGAATACCCCCAAAAATACACGTACACTTCAAATACATTAAAAAAAAAATCACATTTAAAATGAATCAAAATGGCATTTTAATTAAATATTTAAAACAAAATTTTAATTTTTTGAAAAATAAATTTACATATTTTAAAGGGGCTAAAAATAACCGTACCTTATTTCACAGGTTTTTAAATGTATAAATTATTGAAATTTTTTTTTTTTTCTGTTCTTTAAAAGTCTTACGTTGGTAAAAGCGTAAGAATTTCACAGGCATTCGCTGGGCAGAACTCTCTGCCCGGGGATGCCTTTTTCCTGGGGATGCGGATGATCTGTCAAGAAGATTCTTGACAGATCGCAAGTTCCGGGTTTTAGTGCATGCGCGTCGCATGCCTAAACCTGGAACTTGCGCGGCCCCTACGGGCATGTACGCACCCACAGGGGCAGCAAATGATGGTCCTATAGCTTTAATGTAGAAAGACGTCCGATAGTGCTGCAGAGAGGCATAAATTATTGGGAACAAGATGTTGGTACTTATTGCCATTACTGCCCTGTACTGACTGTAGAATGAGGTTGATCTGCAGAGACTTCAAATTTTCCTTTATTTTGGAGCAGATCTTTCTTTTTATCTCCTGTGTCAGCAAAGTACAGGCTGTCATCTGTCTTTTCAGACACAAGACCACCAAGCCTCATAGTAAAGTGCTTCATCCTGATCTTTTTTTCTCTACTTTGCCAAGAGAAATAGCAGAGGAATAGTGGTCATAAATCTGCATCCTAGCACTGTATTTGCAGTTTCATTGATTTCTAAATTTATGTCTTTCATTCATTTTTACTCTGTGTAAAATAAAAAATCAGCTCATTTTCACAATTGAAATAATCGAAAATCTGCAATACAATTTGTGCATCAAGATTCTGTTGTGTCTAAAGACTTGCTTTTATAGCAGTAAAATGTAGTCCATGTTGCTCTGCAGAGGGCTCAGTGAGTTTATCCATTGAGTTACCGGTAATACAGATGAGGAAGGTCCATGGGTTTGATTCCCTGTCTGCTATGTTAGCTGATCTCAGATGGAGTAACTGTACAGATGCTGTAATTGCCCTCACTACCGTTTAGTTAAGGAAGGAAAAACTGACCAGGGTTCTCTTATTACAGATTTTACTATTTTATGGGCAATTTTATTCTGTTTAATCTCTAAAGTATTAACTGAGTTATTCGCTGGTTAACTAGAAATAGTAACTAAGAAAAAAATTGCTTCTGGACAACCTGCCAACGAGTAAGTTAAAAGCCTGCTCACATTAAAGACTGAATGCCAACCCATGAAATACATTGAAATTGTTACAGTAAAAAACATAAGAAAATCAATAAAATGTCAGTGTTGAGTCAGCTGTGGTTATATTTTACTGTGTTCCAAATTCCTTAGTTACTTTGTCTCCTACCTATTTTCTAAAAAGATCTTGCTGAGAAATAAATAAATCTATTTTATTTGCTGAGAAATAAGTATTTTTTTAACTCTTAGTGTGTAAGAGTCATTGAGTGAGTACAAACAGAATCATGTAGGTGAAAGGGAAAGATTAGTCCTGTAGATTTGAGGTTACAATGCATTGTGTGGTGGGTTCTGAGTTTCAGTTCAGCAATAGGTAACATTTTTATGTATTCTATTTACAGTTTAACTAGTCAATGGCATTGCCTGGAATATTCAGGTCAAGCAGGGTTAAAGGTAGGGAAGGGGAATAGGGAAGAGCGCTAGAAGATTAGAGTGAAGATGGGAGGTGGGTGAGAAATAGAATGCAGGAAAGGGGATGGGGAGGGAGACTGCCACCTTCACCATCTTCTCGAGGGCAATTAGGGATGGGCAATAAATGCTGGCCTTGCCAGCGACGCCCACATCCCATAAATGAATAAAAAAAAGAGAAGGGAACGGGGTAGCAGCAGGAGAGGGGAAATGGGGGTGGGGGGAAGCAAAGGCCAGGAAACTACCTAATTGGGGATAGGAGGTTGGCAAACCTATTCAGTGGAGATGGTCCGGATATCACCTCACGTGGGGGCAGGGGGCCATAGGGTAAGCTTTGTCTTTCCTGGGGGGTGGGGTGGTGGCGAAAATTCATTTAATCGGGGATGGGGTCGACTGAACTCCCCTTCTTTCCTCAGTGGAGGTAGGGTAGCATAGTGTCCTGATTCTCGTCTCAGTGGGTGGAGGGGTCTGGGGATTGGGCTTCTGGCTTACAAGAACTGATTTTGCCCTCAGTTGGTGGGTGGGGGTTTCTGGGGGGGCAGACTCGCCAAGGCTTCTTCGGCAGCACCTCCCAAACCCACGACCTCTTCCACCTAGAAGGACAAGGGCAGCGGACGCATGGGAACACCACCTCCAAGTTCCCCTCCAAGTCATACACTATCCTGACTTAGAAGTATATTGCCGATCCTTCATCGTCGCTGGCTCAAAATCCTGGAACTCCCTCCCTAACAGCACTGTGGGAGTACCTTCACCACACGGACTGCAGCAGTTCAAGAAGGCAGCTCACCACCACCTTCTCAAGGGCAATTAGGGATGGGCAATAAATGCTGGCCTCGCCAGCGATGCCCAGATCCCATAAACGAATTTTAAAAAACCTTCTGTACTCTGTGGCCCAATTCTGCTCTCTATTTTGAGGAGGGGAAAACCATCTGTTCTCTAGACCCGATCTTCTCTGGGTTGATGTAAATACTGGCCATAGTGAAAGGGAGTTGCTTTTTGGCTCAGTTTTGTAAGTACAATATTTTGAAATTATTTATTGTTATATTTTGACCTTGAGATGCCCTATCATAGTGCCACCTGCAGCGGTGGGTGTTTTTTTTAATTCATTGATGGGATATGGGCATCGCTGGCAAGGTGGTGGTGAAAATGCTCGAGTCTATTTTAGAAAGGATGTGATAACAGGACACTTAGAAAATATCAACGGGATTAGACAAAGTCAACGTGGATTTATGAAAGGGAAATCGTGTTTGACAAACCTACTGGAATTTTTTGAGGATGTAACTGGTAAAATAGATAAGGGAGAACCAGTAAATGTGGTGTTTTTGGATATTCAGAAGGCCTTTGATAAAGTCCCACATAAGAGGTTAGTGTGCAAAATTAAAGCACATGGGATTGGGGGTAATATACTGACAAGGATTGAAAATTGGTTAACAGACAGGAAAGAGAGAGTAGGAATAAATGGGTCTTTTTCGGGGTGGTAGGCGGTGACTAGTGGGGTACCACAGGGATCAGTGCTTGGGCCCCAGCTATTCACAATATACATCAATGATTTGGATGAGGGAACCAAATGTAATATTTCCACGTTTGCTGATGACACGAAACTAGGTGGGGTTGTGAGGAGGATGCAAAGAGGCTTCAAGGCGATTTGGACAGGTTGAGTGAGTGGACAAATACATGGCAGATGCAGTATAACGTGGATAAATGTGAAGTTATCCACTTAGGTAGGAAAAACAGAAAGGTAGAGTATTATTTGAATGGTGATAGATTGGGAAATGTTGATGTACAAAGGGACCTGGGTGTCCTTGTACATCAGTCACTGAAAGCAAACATACAGGTGCAGCAAGCAGTTAGGAAGGCAAATGGTATGTTGGCCTTCATTGCAAGAGGATTTGAATACAGGAGCAAGGATGTCTTACTACAGTTATACAGAGCCTTGGTGAGACCACACCTGGAGTACTGTGTGCTGTTTTGGTCTCCTTACCTAAGAAACCTTCGCGGGCTTTCTTTGCAGAGGCTGGTGCCGGGAGCAGTGAGACCAGAGACCCAGTGAGTATTTAAACTCACTTTCGCGGGCTTTCTTACCAATCTCGGACCGGCGGCGGCGTTCCAGAGCCACGTCACGATTCAAAACGTGAGGCGGGCAGGAGGCAGCAGCTGATTGGGTGAGTACGGCCAGGGAGTATTTATACTTACTCTATAGTTTGACAGTTAACGTTCATAGTTTATAAAGTTTAGAAGGTCTCAATTTTTTTTGTGGTTATAGTTTCTAGTGCTAGTAACCAAGGGCCCTTGAGTATATCATTTAATTGGTGATATTGATTTGATTAAAGTTAATTTAAATTAATTGAAGAGTAAGTCATGGCAGGACGGCTTGGTGCCGTGGTATGCTCCTCCTGCACTATGTGGGAAATCGGGGACACTTCCTGTGTCCCCGACGACCATGTGTGCGGGAAGTGTATCCAGCTGCAGCTACTGGCAGACAGCATTGTGGCGCTGGAGCTGCGAATGGATACATACTGGAGCATTCGCGATGCTGAGGACGTCGTGGATATCACGTTTAATGAGTTGGTCACACCGCAGGTAAAGGCTGCACAGGCAGGAAGGGAATGGGTGACCACCAGGCAGAGTAGTAGGTGCAGGCGGGTAGTGCAGGGGTCCCCTGTGGAGATCCCCTTCTCAAACAGATATACCGCTTTGGATATTGTTGGGGGGGATGGCTTATCGGGGGAAGACAGCAGCAGCCAACTTCCTGGCACCGTGGGTGGTTCTGCTGCACAGGACAGGAGGAAAATGAGTGGGAGAGCTATAGTAATAGGGGATTCTATTGTAAGGGGAATAGATAGGCGTTTCTGCAGCCGCAAACGAGACTCCAGGATGGCATGTTGCCTCCCTGGTACAAGGGTCAAGGATGTCTCGGAGCGGCTGCAGAGCATTCTGGAGGGGGAGGGTGAGCAGCCAGTTGTCGTGGTGCATATAGGTACCAACGATATAGGTAAAAACCGGGACGAGGTCGTAAAAGCGGAATATAGGGAGTTAGGAGGTAAATTAAAAAATAGGACCTCAAAGGTAGTAATCTCAGGATTGCTACCAGTGCCATGTGCTAGTCAGAGTAGAAATAGAAGGATATTTCAGCTGAATATGTGGCTAGAGGAATGGTGCAAGGGGGAGGGATTCAAATTCCTGGGACATTGGAACCGGTTCTGGGGGAGGTGGGACCAGTACAAACTGGACGGTTTGCACCTGGGCAGGACCGGGACCGATGTCCTAGGGGGAGTGTTTGCTGGCGCTGTTGTTGAGGGTTTAAACTAAAATGGCAGGGGGTTGGGAACCTGTGCAGGGAGACAGAGGAATGGGAAACAAGGATAGAAGCAAAAGACAGGAAGGAGAAAAGCAAAAGTGGCAGGCAGAGAAGTCAAGGGTTTAAATCAAACATAGCCACAGTAAATAATAGTTCTAAAAGGTCTAAGAGTGTTAAAAAAAAAAACAAGCCTGAAGGCTTTGTGTCTTAACGCGAGGAGCATTCGTAATAAGGTGGATGAATTAGCTGCACAAATAGATGTAAATGGATATGATATGATTGGGATTACGGAAACATGGCTCCAGGGTGACCAAGGCTGGGAACTCAACATCCAGGGGTATTCAATATTCAGGAAAGACAGGCAAAAAGGAAAAGGAGGTGGCGTAGCATTGCTGGTTAAAGAGGAGATTAACACAATAGTAAGGAAGGATATTAGCTCTGATGATGTGGAATCTATATGGGTAAAGCTGAGAAATACCAAGAGGCAGAAAACGTTAGTGGGAGTTGTATACAGATCCCCAAACAGTAATGTTGAGGTTGGGGATGGCATTAAACGGGAAATCAGAGATGCGTGCAATAAGGGCACAGCAGTTATCATGGGTGACTTTAATCTACATATAGATTGGGCTAACCAAATTAGTAACAATACTGTGGAGGAGGAATTCCTAGAGTGTATACGGGATGGTTTCCTGGACCAATATGTCGAGTGGTGGGGAACATGGAGATGGCAAAAACGCTGAACAAATATTTTGTATCAGTCTTTACAGTAGAGGACACTAAAAATATCCCAACACTGGACAAACAGGGGGCTATGGGGGGGAGGAGTTAACACGATTAAAATCACAAAGGAGGTGGTACTCGGTAAGATAATGGGACTAAAGGCGGATAAATCCCCTGGACCTGACGGCTTACATCCTAGGGTCTTGAGAGAAGTAGCGGTAGGGATTGTGGATGCATTCGTGGTAATTTTCCAAAACTCCCTGGATTCAGGAAAGGTCCCAGCAGATTGGAAAACTGCTAATGTAATGCCCTTATTTAAAAAGGGAAGTAGACAAAAGGCTGGAAACTATAGACCAGTTAGCCTAACATCTGTGGTTGGTAAAATGTTGGAGTCCATTATTAAGGAAGCAGTAACAGGACATTTGGATAAGCATAATTTAATCGGACAGAGTCAGCATGGTTTTATGAAGGGGAAGTCATGTTTGACAAATTTGTTCGAATTCTTTGAGGACGTAACAAACAGGGTGGATAAAGGGGAACCAGTGGATGTGGTGTATTTGGACTTCCAAAAGGCATTTGACAAGGTGCCACACAAAAGATTACTGCACAAGATAAAAAATCACGGGATTGGGGGTAATATACTGGCATGGGTGGAAGATTGGCTATCTAACAGAAAACAGAGAGTTGGGATAAATGGTTCATTCTCGGGTTGGCAATCAGTGACTAGTGGTGTTCCGCAGGGGTCAGTGCTGGGACCCCAACTCTTTACAATCTATATTAACGATTTGGAGGAAGGGACCGAGTGCAACGTATCCATGTTTGCCGACAATACAAAGATGGGAGGGAAAGCAGTGAGTGAGGAGGACATAAAAAACCTGCAAAAGGACATAGACAGGCTAAGTGAGTGGGCAGAAATTTGGCAGATAGAATATAATGTTGGAAAGTGTGAGGTTATGCACTTTGGCAGAAAAAATCAAAGAGCAAGTTATTATCTAAATGGAAAGAAACTGCAAAGTGCTACAGTACAAAGGGATCTGGGGGTCCTGGTGCATGAAACACAAAAAGTTAGTATGCAGGTACAGCAGGTGATCAGGAAGGCCAATGGAATCTTGGCTTTTATTGCAAGGGGGTTGGAATATAAAAGCAGGGAAGTCTTGCTGCAGTTATACAGGGTACTGGTGAGGCCACACCTGGAATACTGCGTACACTTTTGGTTTCCATATTTAAGAAAGGACATACTTGCTCTCGAGGCAGTTTAGAGGAGGTTCACTCGGTTGATTCCGGAGATGAGGGGGTTGACTTATGAGGAAAGGTTGAGTAGGTTGGGCCTCTGCTCATTGGAATTCAGAAGAATGGGAGGTGATCTTATCGAAACATATAAGATTGTGAGGGGGCTTGATCGGGTGGATGCGGTGAGGATGTTTCCACTGATGGGTGAGACTAGAACTAGGAGGCATAATCTTAGAATAAGGGGCTGCCCTTTCAAAACTGCGATGAGGAGAAACTTCTTCACTCAGAGGGTAGTAAATCTATGGAATTTGCTACCTCAGAGAGCTGTGGAAGCTGCGACATTAAATAAATTTAAAACGGAGATAGACAGTTTCCAAGCTGATAAGGGAATTAAGGGTTACGGGGAGAGGGCAGGGAAGTGGACGTGAGTCTAGGTTCAGATCAGCCATTATCCTATTGAATGGCGGAGCAGGCCCGAGGGGCCGTATGGCCTACTCTTGCTCCTACTTCTTATGTTCTTATGAACCAACTAGAGATCAGGCTATCTTAGACTTGGTATTATGTAATGAGAAAGGATTCATTAGCAATCTTGTGCGAGGTCCCTTGGGGCGGAGCGATCATAATATGATAGAATTCTTCATTAAGATGGAGAGTGAAGTAGTTGACTCAGAGACTAGGGTCCTGAATTTAAATAAAGGAAACTACGATGGTAGCGTCAGGGGCGGCGGTGGGAGAAATCTTGGCGGCAGAGCGACTATAAAAAGGCCCCAGAGGCTCAGGATGGCCTCAGAGCGTCAGCGGCGGCGGCGGGAGAAATCTCGGCGGCGGAGCGACTATAAAAAGGCCCCAGAGGCTCAGGTAGGCCTCAGAGCATCGGCGGCGGTGATATAAAAAGGCCTCAGAGGCTAAGGTAGGCCTCAGAGCGTCAGCGACGGGAGAAATCTCGGCGGCGGAGCAACTATAAAAAGGCCCCAGAGGCTCAGGTAGGCCTCCAAAGCGTCAGCGGCGGCGGAGCGACTATAAAAAGGCCCCAGAGGCTCAGGTAGGTTGACCAATCTCCAGTCTCAGAGAGGGAGAGAAGTAAAAAGTAATCGAAGTGTGCCGTCACCAGAAAGTAGGTAAGTGATTTCTTGGTGAGTATTTCTCTCTTTATAAACTTTAACTCTGTGGTTTATAGTTTCTAAAGTCCCTGTGGTGTAGTGGGGACTGTTTATAAACCAGGACCCTTAAATATACCATTTAACTGTAGTGTAATTGGTGGGATTGATTTGATTTAATTTAATTGCAATTAATTAAAGTGTAAGTCATGGCAGGACAGCTCAGTGCCGTGGTATGCTCCTCCTGCGCTATGTGGGAACTCAGGGACACTTCCTGTGTCCCTGACAACTATGTGTGCGGGAAGTCTATCCAGCTGCAGCTACTGGCAGACTGCATTGTGGTGCTGGAGCTGCGATTGGATACATACTGGACCATTCGCGAGGCTGAGGACGTCGTGGATATCACGTTTGATCCGTTGGTCACACCGCAGGCAAAGGTTGGACAGGCAGAGAGGGAATGGGTGACCAACAGACAAAGTACTAGGCACAGGCAGGTAGTGCAGGGGTCCCCTGTGGACATCCCCCTCTCAAACAGATACACCACTTTGAGTACTGTTGAGGGGGATGGCTTATCAGAGGAAGGCAGCAGCAGCCAACTTCCTGGCACCAGGGGTGGCTCTGCTGCACAGGACGGGAGGAAAAAGAGGGGTAGAGCTATAGTAATAGGGGATTCTATTGTAAGGGGAATAGATCGGCGTTTCTGCGGCTGCAAACGAGACTCCAGGATGGTGTGTTGCCTCCCTGGTGCAAGGGTCAAGGATGTCTCAGAGCAGCTGCAGAACATCTTGGAAGGGGAGGGTGTACAGCCAGTTGTCGTGGTGCATATAGGTACCAACGATATAGGTAAAAAGCGGGATGAGGTCCTAAAAGCTGAATATAGGGATTTAGGAAGTAAATTTTAAAAATAGGACCTCAAAGGTAGTAATCTCAGGATTGCTACCAGTGCCACGTGCTAGTCAGAGTAGAAATAGAAGGATACTTCAGATGAATACGTGGCTAGAGGAATGGTGCAAGGGGGAGGGATTCAAATTCCTGCGACATTGGAACCGGTTCTGGGGAGGTGGGACCAGTACAAACTGAACGGTTTGCACCTGGGCAGGGCTGGGACCGATGTCCTGGGGGGAGTGTTTGTTAGTGCTCTGGGGGAGGAAAGGGAAACTAGGATAAAAGCAAAAGATAGGAAGGAGAAAAACAAAAGTGGCAGTCAGAGAAATCAACAGTTTAAATCAAACATGGCCACAGTAAATAATTCTAATAGGTCTAAGAGAGTTAAGACACAAAGCCTGAAGGCTTTGTGTCTTAATGCGAGGAGCATTCGTAATAAGGTGGATGAATTAGCTGCGCAAATAGAGGTAATCGAATATGATTTGATTGGGATTACGGAAACATGGCTCCAGGGTGGCCAAGGCTGGGAACTCAACATCCAGGGGTATTCAATATTCAGGAAAGATAGGCAAAAAGGAAAGGGAGGTGGGGTAGCATTGCTGGTTAAAGAAGGGATTAACACAATAGTAAGGAAGGATATTAGCTCTGATGATGTGGAATCTGTATGGGTAGAACTGAGAAATACCAAGGGGCAGAAAACTTTAGTGGGAGTGGTATATAGACCTCCAAACAGTAATGCGGAGGTTGAGGATAGCATTAAAAGGGAAATTAAAGAAGCGTGCAATAAGGGCACAGCAGTCATCATGGGTGACTTTAATCTACATATAGATTGGGCTAACCAAATTAGTAACAATACTGTGGAGGAGGAATTCCTGGAGTGTTTAAGGGATGGTTTCCTGGACCAATATGTCGAGGAGGCAACCAGAGATCAGGCCATCTTAGACTGGGTATTATGTAACGAGAAAGGATTAATTAGCAATCTTGTTGTACGAGGCCCCTTGGGTCGGAGCGATCATAATATGATCGAATTCTTCATTAAGATGGAGAATGAAGTAGTCAACTCAGAGACTAGGGTCCTAAATTTAAATAAAGGAAACTACGATGGTCTGAGGCGCGAGTTGGGTAGGATTGATTGGGGAATGTCACTCAATGGGTTGATGGTGGATAGGCAATGGCAAACATTCAAAGACCGCATGGATGAACTACAGAATTTGTTCATCCCAGTTTGGCATAAAAATAAAACAAAAAATGTGACTCAACCGTGGCTAACAAGGGAAATTAGGGATAGCATAAGATCCAAGGAGAGGACATATAAATTGGCCAGAAAAAGCAGTAAACCTGAGGATTGGGAGCAGTTTAGGATTCAACAAAGGAGGACAAAGGGATTAATTAAGAAAGCGAAAATAGAATGAGAGTAAGCTTTCAGGGAACATAAAAACTGAGTGTGAAAGCTTTTATAGATATGTGAAGAGAAAAAGATTGGTGAAGTCAAGCGTAGGTCCCTTGCAGTCAGAATCAGAGGAATTTATAATGGGGAACAAAGAAATGGCAGACCAATTAAATACATATTTTGGTTCTGTCTTCACAAAGGAGGACACAAATAACCTCCCAGAGATGTCGGGGAACATAGGGTCTGATGAAAGGGAGGAACGGGAAGAAATCAGTATTTGCAGGGAAATTGTGTTAGGGAAATTGATGGGATTGAAGGCCGATAAATCCCCAGGGCCTGATAATCTACATCCTAGGGCACTTAAGGAAGTGGCCCTAGAAATAGTAGATGCATTGCTGATCATCTTCCAGCATTCGATGGAATCTGGAACAGTACCCATGGATTGGAGGGTAGCTAATGTTACCCCACTATTCAAAAAAGGTGGTAGAGAGAAATTGGGGAATTACAGACCGGTCGGTAAGCCTGACATTGGTAGTGGGGAAAATGCTAGAGTCCATTATAAAAGATGTAATAGCAGAGCACTTGGAAAACAGTGACAGGATCGGACAAAGTCAACATGGATTTACAAAAGGTAAATCGTGCTTGACTAATCTACTGGAATTTTTTGAGGATCTAACTGGTAGAATAGATAAGGGAGAACCAGTGGATGTGGTGTATTTGGACTTTCAGAAGGCTTTCGATAAGGTCCCGCATAAGAGATTAGTGTGTAAAGTTAAAGCACATGGGATTGGGGGCAAGGTACTGACTTGGATAGAGAACTGGCTGGCAGACAGGAAGCAAAGAGTTGGAATAAACGGCTCTTTTTCTGTGTGGCAGGCAGTGACTAGTGGGGTACCGCAGGGATCGGTGCTAGGACCCCAGCTATTCACAATATATATTAATGATCTAGACGAGGGAACTAGATGTAATATCTCCAAGTTTGCAGATGACACAAAGCTGGGTGGGCATGTGTGCTGTGAGGAGGATGTCGAGAAACTCCAGTATGATTTGGACAGGTTGGGTGATTGGACAGATGTATGGCAGATGCAGTATAATGTGGATAAATGCGAGGTTATCCACTTTGGTGGCAAAAACAGGAAGGCAGATTATTATCTGAACGGCAATAGATTGGGAGAAGGGGAAGTGCAACGAGACCTGGGTGTCCTTGTGCACCAGTCGCTGAAGGTAAGCATGCAGGTGCAGCAGGCGTTAAGAAGGCAAATGGCATGTTCGCCTTCATAGCGAGAGGATTCGAGTACAGGAACAAGGATGTCTTGTTGCAGGGCCTTAGTGAAACCACACCTTGAGTATTGTGTGCAGTTTTGGTCGCCTTATCTGAGGAAGGATTTTCTTGCCATGGAGGGAGTGCAGGAATGATGTATGAGGAGAGATTGGGTCGATTGGGCTTATACTCACTGGAGTATAGAAGAATAAGAGGGGATCTCATTGAAACTTATAAAATTCTAACAGGACTAGACAGACTAGATGCAGGAAGGATGTTCCTGATGGCGGGGGAGTCCAGAACCAAGGGTCACAGTGTAAAGATAAGGGGTAAGCCATTTAGGACAGAGATGAGGAGGAATTTTTTCACCCAGAGAGTGGTGAACCTGTGGAATTCTCTACCACAGAAGGCAGTTGAGGCCAATTCATTAAATATATTCAAGAAGAAGTTGGATATATCCCTATCCTCAATGATGGTGGAGCCCAGCACGTGAGTGCAAAAGACAAATCTGAAGCATTTGTAACCGTCTTTAGCCAGAAGTGCTGAGTGGATGATCCATATCGGCCTCCTCCTGAGGTACCCACCACATAGCTACCCTCAGTGCTTCTTCCAAGTGGTGTTCAACACAGAGGAGTACTGATTGATCAGCTGAGGAAGGGCGGTAGGTGATAATCAGCAGGAGGTTTCCTTGCCCATGCTTGACCTGAAGCCATGAGACTTCATGGGGTCCGGAGTCAATGTTGGACACTAAGAATATCCCAACACTGGACAAACAGGGGGCTCTAGGGGGGGAGGAGCTAAATACGATTAAAATCACTAAGGAAGTGGTACTTGGTAAACTAATGGGACTCAAAGCGGATAAATCCCCTGGACCTGATGGCTTACATCCTAGGGTCTTGAGGGAAGTGGCGGTAGGGATTGTGGATGCATTGGTAATAATTTTCCAAAACTCCCTGGACTCAGCAAAGGTCCCGGCAGATTGGAAAACTACTAATGTAATACCCTTATTTTAAAAGGGTAGTAGGCAGAAGGCTGGAAACTATAGACCTGTTAGCCTAACATCTGTGGTTGGTAACATTTTAGAGTCCATTATTAAGGAGACAGTAACGGGACATTTGGATAAACATAATTTAATAGGACAAAGTCAGCATGGTTTTTAGAAGGGGAAGTCATGTTTGGCAAATTTGCTTGAGTTCTTTGAGGAAGTAACATACAGGGTGGATAAAGGGGAACTAGTGGATGTAGTGTATTTAGACTTCCAAAAGGCATTTGACAAGGTGCCACACAAGACTATTGCTCAAGATAAAAAATCATGGGATTGGGGGTAATATTCTGGCGTGGGTGGAGGATTGGCTATCTAACAGAAAGCAGAGAGTTGGGATAAATGGTTCGTTCTCAGCCTGGCAATCAGTAACTAGTGGTGTTCCGCAGGGGTCAGTGCTGGGTCCCCAACTCTTTACAATCTATATTAATGATTTGGAGGAGGGGACCGAGTGTAACATATCAAAGTTTGCAGATGATACAAAGATGGGAAGGAAAGTAGTGAGTGAGGAGGACATAAAAAACCTGCAAAAGGGCATAGACAGGCTAAGTGAGTGGGCAGAGATTTGGCAGATGGATTACAATACTGGAAAGTGTGAGGTTATGCACTTTGGCAGGAAAAATCATAGAGCAAGTTATTATCTTAATGGCAAGAAACTGGAAAGTACTGAAGTACAAAGGGATCTGGGGGTCCTGGTGCACAAAACTCAAAAAGTTAGTATGCAGGTGCAGCAAGTGATCAAGAAGGCAAATGGAATGTTGGCTTTTATTGCTAGGGGGATAGAATATAAGAACAGGGAGGTATTGTTGCAGTTGTACAAGGTATTGGTGAGACCACACCTAGAATACTGCATACAGTTTTGGTGTCCATACTTAAGAAAAGACATACTTGCTCTCGAGTCAGTACAAAGAAGGTTCACTCGGTTAATCCCGGGGATGAGGGGGTGGACATATGAGGAGAGGTTGAGTAGATTGGGACTCTACTCATTGGAGTTCAGAAGAATGAGAGGCGATCTTATTGAAACATATAAGATTGTGAAGTGGCTTGATCGGGTGGATGTGGTGAGGATGTTCCCAATGATGGGTGAAACTAGAACTAGGGGGCATAATCTTAGAATAAGGGGCTGCTCTTTCAAAACTGAGATGAGGAGAAACTTCTTCACTCAGAGGGTGGTAGGTTTGTGGAATTTGCTGCCCCAGAAAGCTGTGGAAGCTGCATCATTAAATAAATTTAAAACAGAAATAGACAGTTTCTTAGAAGTAAAGGGAATTAGGGGTTACGGGGAGCGGGCAGGAAATTGGACATGAGTCTATGTTCGGAACGGTCATGGCCCTGTGGGTAATGGAGCGGGCCCAGGGGCCATGTAGCCTGGTTCTGCTCCTACTTCTTGTGTTCTAATTATGTGTTAGATTTCAGGAGGTGGTTTTATTCCTGTTCCTGCCTGGGGTGGAGATCACCTTTTACAGAAGGTAAGTACTGTAGAAAATATAGGGACAGTGATCTCCTGGACGAGTTTCGATCGCCTAGATGGGTCGGAGAGGAATTTCCCAGATTTTTTTCTCCCAATTTGGCCATTGGGTTTTTTATCTGGTTTTTCGCCTCTCCAAGGAAATCACATGGGTTCGGGAAGGATGTAGAGTGATAGTAGATTTGAGGTTAGGATCAGATCAGCCATGATCTTATTGAATGGTGGAGCAGGCTCGAGGGGCCGATTGGCCTACTCCTGCTCCTATTTCTTATGTTTCTTATGTTCTTATGCATTCCACGGTGCTGCCACCCCTGGTGGGTCTGTCCTGCCGGTGGAGGGGTTTGGGACATTGGCTGAAAGGTATGATTCTGTGAGTATGACTATGTCAGGCTGTTGCTTGACTAGTCTGTGGAACAGCTCTCCCAATTTTGGTACAAGTCCCCAGATGTTGGTGAGGAGGGCTTTGCAGGGTCAGCTGGGCTGGGTGTGCCGTTGTCATTTCCGTAGCTGGTGCCAGGGTCAATGCCAGGTGGTCCATCTCGTTTTATTATTCTTGTTTTTTGTAGCAGTTTTTTTTACAACTGATTAGCTTGCTAGGCCATTTCAGAGGGCAGTTGAGAGTCAACCACATTGCTGTGGGTCTGGAGTCACATATAGGCCAGACCAGGTAAAGATGGCAAATTTCCTTCCCTAAAGGACATTAGAGAACCAGATTGGTTTTTACGACAATCCGATAGTTTCATGGTCACCATTACTGGTTCTAGCTTTTTATTCCAGATTTATTTAATTAACTGAATTTAAATTCCCCAGCTGCCGTGGTGGGATTTGAACTCACGTCTCCGGATCATTAGTCCAGGCCTCTGGATTACTAGTCCAGTAACCACTATGCTACCGTTCCCGTAACAGGAAATACAGAAAGCCGGAGAGGGGAAGAGAGAGGGGCCAAAACCATGTTTCTGGTGGATGGTGGGGAGGCGGCATGGGCTTTAATTTGCTCATTGTGGTGTGGGGGGTGGGGGTGAGTTTCGATGTGGGCGATAGTCAGGAGAGTTTTTTCTCAATGGGAGGAGGTGACTGGAGGGAGTTGACGGTGTTCTTATTCCTGTGTGCATGAAGTTCGTCTCCATTGTAAACAATTGGTCATGTTACATTACGTTGTGCTTACAGCATCACATACAGGTACAAATCCATTAAGCATCTGTTAGTGGAATTCCTGTGGTTACGGTCGCAACAAAGGGTTGTTAGTCTGGCAAGAATAACCTCCGCTCAGATTCGGGCCCAAGTGGTTTTAAACAACAAGCTTTACTATATGTTGACTAATAACAGTATTACTTTTAAACAATTGTCCTACAGTATTACATTAAATGGCAGCAATTAATGCAACCTGTTTGTGTTCACAAAGTTTCGTTGAAGCTGATCAGACTTGTAATCTTTCATGGATGGACTTCCAACTATCCCGAGAGCGCTCTGAAGTTAAGAAGGAAAAGGACCCACTCTTATATTATTCGGCTACCTTGGGCAGCACCTATGCAAAACAGTATGCTTAGGTGCACGTTGGCTGAGGCCACATATTTAGGTGTTTACCCCACTTCTAACCTTTTAGCCTTCATCTTTGTTCTACAATTTTTGTTTAATGCGTAGGCCAAGTGGACTTGAAGGCTTCCATAATTCTGATTGTCTTTTGGATGAGACGTTAAACGGAAGCCCCGTCTGCGCTCTCAATGGACGTAAAAGATTATACGGCACTATTTTAAAGAAGAGCCAATATTTATCCCTCAATCAACATCATTAAAAAAAGCAGATTATCTGGTCATTATCACATTGTTGTTTTTGGGAGCTTGCTATGCTCAAATTGGCTGCTGCGTTTCCTAAATTACAACAGTAACTGTACTTCAGAAGTACTTCATTGGCTGCAAAGTGCTTTGAGACATCCTAAGGTTGTGAAAGGCGCTATATAAATCCAAGTCTTTCTTTCTTTTCCTTGTACTATCTCTTACTGTGGTATGTGGTGTCTTAGCAATGGTCCCCTTAACTCGATATGGGCCATCTCTTGATCTGGGTGTTTATAATTATCTGTCTTTTGAGCTTCCAAACTGTCTTTGTTCATACTTTTTCCCCTTCTTCCACATTTGCTCTCTGGCTAAAATGCTGGACTACTTTGCCCAATTTAAACCATTTAAAAATATTCTAACAGTACCACGCACCATTTTCAATATATTACTAGCTGATTCCCCATGGCGTTGCATTCAGTGAGTTAAGACCAAGAACACATTACAGGAGAGGACAGGAAGAGATAAGCTGGAGGGGAGCAGATGTGAGGGGCTGCAGGAGGGAGAGAAGAGGAATGGGGAAGAGATATAAGGAGAGAAAGGGAGGGAGGTGATGAGTGTGAGAAGAGGATGAGTAATTTTACAGGGGAGAAAGGGGAAGAAACTTAGTCCGAAAACGGGCGATGCCACCGTGGCCCAAGGTTAGCAGCCGACCATAAAAAGAGCGCAGGCAGCATCGTTATTTTGGTGCTGCCTCCTGATTTAAATGAGCGCAGCGCAGAACCTCCCATGCAACATGCTTTTTCAGGTGGTAAGATCAGCAGGAAGTCGAAGGTCGGGTCTAATCTATCTGTGCGGCATTATCAGGAAATCACGATTTATTAAAGTGAAGTGCAATGTTTCTGGTTATGTTTCTCGTGTTTTGTAGGTTCACAGCAAGGGTATGCAAGATGAATCAAAGCATAAAAATACATTAATCTGTCATATTTTAAAGAATGCAACCAATATTTCTGATTCTACTTCTTAGAATACAAATAAAAGCAACTTATTCTTTTAATACACAGGCGTAGTGAATAAGCTTTGTTATTATAGAGGCTTTTCACTAAGTCTTTTTTCGAGTATATCTCTCTAGAAAGTACCCGGATGAGCATTTTGAAAGGGCAATGGTGCACTGCATTTGGGAGGTTTGTTTGCAATACTGGATGTCAGAGCCGGCATAGGTGATCCATGATTCCTCCCTGAATAGACCAAGAGATATGAAAAGTTTACTGGATACCCTGAACACCTGAATATCGATACGAGTAAATGCAGATGTACAAATTCCTTCAGAAACAGGGACTCCTTTAATTGAAAATGTAATAAGCACACACCTGTTACTTCAGAGAAACAGGATGCATATTCAATACGGATGTTTGTAACAATAACAGTAAACATTTACAAAGTCCAAATCTCATTCAATTTTCAATTTAGTGACAAAACTGCAAGCGCTTATTAGTAAGATTTGAAAATCTGGTGTACAAGTGTATGCCTTGCATTACACAACTGACCGACACTGTGGATCAGGCCTTTAGAGATACAGTACAAGTCCTCCAGACTATTTTTAACCATATGCTGTTCTGTACACATTACGTGCCAGAACTCACTGGACTGAACATACTCTGCATAGTTATTGAAGACTTTGGCAGAGATTTCCGCCGCTTTCTCCTGGGTCGACGCACTGGCTACGGCTGCACGCAAGGGCATGCTTTGGAGAGGCAGTAAGAGGAGTGGTGACATCCAAAAATTGTTCAGCGTGTATCAGTTCGGCGTTGCACGTTGATTGATGTCACGTTCTTGATAACTAAAATATTTGTGGCAAAAGTAGGCAACGGCAGCACTGCCGACATGCCCAATATGGCATCTGCCGCATTCCGCACTGGAAGTGGACGGAAGCGAGACGACCGCCATTTTTTCTTTAAAACCGGCCTTAGCGGCCGGCGCTAAAGTTCCAATTTCTAGGCCTTAGTGTTCCTTAAAGGAGGTGATCAACAAGTCATGTGGGAAAGAAGCCTACAATATAGTAGTTATATATGGACTCTGAAGGGAGTGGGCTTGATGGGCTGAATTGCCTTTTCATGTTCTGAATACTATGTCTCATGTATATTTAAAATTTATGACTGAAAAGAACTGGTTGCTCTAATCATAGAACGTGATTTAAGAAAACTTTATTGGCAAGCACAGCCACAGTCTCAAAAACCTATATAAAATATGAAATGCCTTCAATATCTGATACTGACATCAACATTTGAATTTATCCACAATATGTTTGTTATTTTACAAGAAACTGCAAATATTCTCAAGGAGAGATATTGCAAAATACATTTTAAATTGCCATTTTAATATTTGTACAACCATTTTCCATTTTTATTGCTGAAGCATTCAGTGATCTAGAGCATAGATCATAGATCAATTGTTTTGAATAACTAGTTTTCGAGTGTTACAATTTACCTTTTAAATGGGAAGGTGTTTCTCCAATTTTCTTAATGCATGTTATGATGAGAAATATATGTAACAATGGCATATATGGATAGCAAGCAAAGAATTAAACTGATAGTTGCTCTGAATTTTTAAAATAAAATTGTAAGAAAACATTTTGTGTTATTCATAATATGTCTTTGTGTTCATGCTTCACTTGTCAACATTTTCTCCAAAGTATTAAATTTATACGACCTTGGTACGTAATTGATTGGCCATAGATTGTATTAGAAAAGATAAATTTATTCCCCTCACAATTTAGTCAGGAACAAGTGGAAAATTATAGATTTTCTTAAATAGATTATGACAGACAGTCAGCTAGTTGACAAATTGGTGTCTGCAGATGCAGTTAGCAGAGTTGAGCAAGACAGGCAACATAAAGATTGGAGCACAGTGGTCAAATACAGGTTCATAACTAGCCATCATTAGCTGAAGAAAAGTCTGCTGCAGTGTCTGCTGAGCCAGTTGATGCTCCTGCCTTGAATATAATTTGCTCTCGAGTATTTTGTGGCAGACCTCTGAGTGACGAGCATGACATGATCATTTATCAAAGCAAAGGAAACCCCCCAAAGAGAGTCCCTTTAGAACTGATTATCGAATAGTTGGAAAGTGGAACCGCTTTATTAGAGGCAGGAAGGCAATGTACAATAAAACCAAGTCCAAAGGCTAATCATATTTCCACTAGGACTAATGGTCTGTTAGATAAACACTCTCTTCTTGAGACACTTGTCTGGCTTGAAACCAAGCTAACTGTCAGTTAAATCAACCAAGCTTCTTTAGGCAGGTTTTGTTCAAAGATGAGTGAGTATAGTTGCCTATTGTATGTGCTTTTTTAACTTTGTAACTAGATTAAAACAAATCTGAAGTGAAAGAATACCTGAACTTATTATTTATGTAATATTTACAATAATGAAATGAATTGTGCTTAAAGTTTGTACTTGCATTTAATGCAACACAGAATTTGCTTGAGGAAAGTTTGTTGTGCTGTACTGATACCTTTATTAAGCTATATTTTACAATGTATCCTATTATTTGTCTATACACTGTAAATGCATTCTATAAATGTAGAAATGAGGAATAATTTATTTTATAGCTGTTAATTTAATATTTTAAATAAAAATATAAACTTTTTTAAAGGTTCCTAATTTTTCATGAGGAATGATGCAAATTAACAAGGTTCTTATTAAAACTGAGCAAGAATGAGCTTAGAAATGTTAGATATTGAAATCTTCCTTTATTCACAAATCCAGGAACTGGAATATGTATTGAGCCAGTGGCAAAAACTCTGGTATCTGGATCTGAGTGGAAATCCTGTGTGCCGGAAAGCAAAATACAGAGACAAAGTAATGGTGATGTCTACAAGCCTGGGTAAGAAATATTGTGTGTTAGTTTCAATATTCCAATAGGCAGAATCAAAATAGCATTCATTTTTATTAAGTGGGGAGGTGATGGCGTGTTTTTCAATTCAATCTTTTACAGACACAAAATAATATAGCAGCATACTTCCTCCATAGTATTATCTGACATTCCATGAAGTGGAATCCAAGGTGCAGTGAGACTGTCTAGGTTATGCTAATTAAATATTAAAAATCCTATTAGCAGAAGCTAGATGTGGTGTACAGCTTCAGCCACCTACAGTATATGGTATGTCATGTTTGCATGCTGTATAAAGCTTGACAAATCCTGAGTTACAAAATTTCTGTTATCTTTCTTAAAGAATTAGCAGAAATAAAATGACTATATGCATTAAAAGCAATTAAATCAAACAAGTCATTTACATTCAATGTTTTAACTAATCGACATTCAGAAAATAATACAGTATATGTCATATTCAGAATTATCGATCAGTGTTCCTTATAGTTCGAAACTCTAGAATAGTGCCATATTTATAGTAGGAATTAGAAGCTCAAACTGTTGACAATTTTCTGATGCACACTAAATTTATTTAAAACATAGCCATTTTTATATTTTGTATAATAGCTGATTTTTTGTGTCATTGTTCACCGAGTCAACAACAACTTTCATTTATGTAGTGCCTTTAACATGGATAAATGTCCCAAATTACTTTTCAAAGGCGTAATCAAAAAGGTGTAAATATCAGAAGGTCAAAGCTTGGACAAGGAAGCGGGTTTTAAGGAGAATCTTAAATTAGAAGAGGGTGTTGGAAAGGCGGAGGAGTTTACAGAGGGAATTCCAGAGTGTGGGTGTAGGCGGCTGAAGGTATGGCTGCTAATGGTAGGACGAAGGAAGAGGGAATGCACAAGCAGCCAGAGTCAGAGGAACAGAGTTCAGAGGAATTTACAGAACTCTCACAGCAAATAGGAAGTGGAGGGACAAATTAGGACAAATTGTGATCAAACTGTATAGTGCTTTGGTCAGACCACACCTTGAGCATTGTCTCCATTTCTGGTCACTGAGAAATGAGGGGAACATCCAAGCATTGAAGGCAGTGTAGTAAAGTGACGCAATGCTGATCCCTAGGGCTAAAAATTGAGTAGCACCCCAATTAACTTCGCCGGGGCGCTAAAAGTCGTGCCCCAGAAAAATTAGCATCCCTGCGCCGGAAATTGAGTGGTTGCGCCCCAAGAGGGAAGCGGGGCGCTACTGGAAGCGTCCCACATCCCTCTTGGGGCACTGTGAGTCAATATTGCGGCGTTATGTGCTGCAGCACCACACGCTGCGGTATGTCGCGCCGCGGTATTGCAGGCCTTCCTCCCCTTCTTAAAGGGGAGGGGCCTTGTGCAGCGCGACCTGGGGCCCAGCTGGGCCCCCCGGGGATCGGGAGTGCAGGCAAAAGAGCCCGGCACTTGAGAAGTGCCTGGCTCTTGGAGCGCAGCCAGCACTCTGCAGGAGCAGGGGGGGGGGGGGGGGCGTTTCAGGAGGTCTGGGATGGGAGTACTGGCAGGCAGCCAGCAACAAAAATGGCCGCCCCGCACCTCCTTTAAATTGCACCTCCCCGGCCGCAGGTACGCCCCCCTGACCCTGTCGGACATAGCGTCCGGCGGTAAGTCAGGGGGCGCTCCCGAAGATCATGGCCAGGGCGCTGCGCACGCCAATAACGTCATCGCCAACGGCGCAGTGCCGCAGGGCACTACCGGTTAGCGCCACCACTAACCTCCCGTTGAATTTTGCGGGAGGCGTGGGCAGTGCCGCGCCCGGGCGCTAGTTGCTTTGTGTCCCTTTAGCGCGCCCTCTTAAGGCGCTAACGGGAGGCGCAACCAACTGAATTTCCCCCCCCTAGAGTTATAAGGAAAGACTGGGAAAGTGTGTGCTTTTCAGTCTTGGCTAAGGTAGATTGGAAAAATAGATTAAAAGATATGGCGGTAGATAAGCAGTGGCTAGCAATTAAAGAAATATTTCCTAATTCTCAACAAAAATACATTCCATTGAGAAACAAAAACTCCACGGGAAAAGTGATCCATCTGTAGCTAACTAAAGAAGTTAAGGATAGCATTAGATTGAAAGAAGAAGCTTATAATGTTGCGAAGTATAGTAGTAAGCCTGAGGATTGGGAGAGTTTCAGAAACCAGTAAAGGATGACTCAAAAAATTGATAAACAGGGAAAAAATAGAATGAGAGAAAACTAGCAAGAAATATAAAAATAGATTGTAAGAGCTTCTAAAAGGAAAAGAGTAGCAAAAGTAAACAGTGGTCCCTTAGAGGCTGAGACAGGAGAAATTATTATGGAGAATAAAGAAATGGCAGAAACGTTAAACAAATATTTTGTATCTGTCTTCACAGTAGAAGACACAAAAAGCATACCAAAAATGATGGGGAAACAAGGGTCTAATGAGGGTGAGGAACTTCACGTAATTAATATAAGTACTAGAGAAACTAATGGGACTAAAAGCCGACAAATCTCCTGGACCTGACTGCCTGCATCCTAGGGTTCTAAAAGAGGTGGCTGCAGAGATAGTGGATGCATTGGTTTTGATCTTCCAACATTCCCTAGATTCTAGAACGGTCCCAGTGGATTGGAAAAACAGAGAACTACAGGCCAGTTAGCCTGACATCAGTCGTCGGGAAAATGCTGGAATCCATTGTTAAGGAAGTGGTATCAGGGCACTTAGAAAATCATAACATGATTAGGCAGAGTCAACATGGTTTTATGAAAGGGAAATTGTGTTTGACAAATTTATTAGAGTTTTTTGAGGATGTAACTAGCAGGGTAGATAAAGGTGAATGAGTGGATGTAGTATAATTGAATTTCCAAAAGGCATTCGATAAGGTGCCACATAAAAGGTTATTACACAAGGTAAGGGCTCATGGGGTTGGGGGTATGGATAGAGGATTGGTTAATGGACGGAAAACAGAGAGTAGGGATAAAAGGGTCTTTTTCAGGTTGGCAGGCTGTAACTAGTGGGGTGCTGCAAGGATCAGTGCTGGGGCCTCAGCTATTTACAATCTATATTATTGACCTAGATAAAGGGACCAAGTGTAATGTATTCAAGTTGGCTGACGATACAAAGCTAGATGGGACAGCAAACTGTGAGGAGAACACAAAGAGCCTGCAAAGGTATATAGATAGACTAAGTGAGTGGGTAGTAAGATGGCAGATGGAGTATAATGCAAGGAAATGTGAGGTTATTCAGTTTGGTAGGAAGAATAGAAAAACAGAATATTATTTAAATGGTGAGAAACTTTTAAATGTTGGTGTTTAGAGAGATTTGGGTGTCCTTGGGCAAGAAACACAGAATGCTAGCATGCAGGTACAGCAAGCGATAAGGAAGGCAAATGGCATGTTAGCCTTTATTGCAAGGGGGTTGGAGTATAAGAGTAAGGAAGTCTTGCAACAATTGTACAGGGCCTTGGTGAGACCATACCTGGAGTACTGTGCACAGTTTTGGTCTCCTTATATGAGGAAGGATATACTTACCTTGGAGGTGATGCAACGAAGGTTCACTAGATTGATTCTTGGGATAAGAGGGCTGTCCTATGATGAGAGATTGTGTAGAATGGACCTATACTCCCTGGAGTTTAGAAGAATGAAAGGTGATCTCATTGACACATACAAGATTGTGAAGGAGATTGATAGGGTAGATGTTGAGAGGTTGTTTCCCCTGGCTGGAGTGTCTAGAACTAGGGGGCATAGTCTCAGGATAAGGGGTAGGCCATTTAAGACCGAGATGAGAAGGAATTTCTTCACTCAGAGGGTTGTGAATCATTGGAATTCTCTGCCCGAAGAGGGCTGTGGATGCTGAGTCTTTGGGCTCAAATTTCACAGGGCCGTGGAGGCGAGATTGGAGGCGTGTGGGGTGTTAAAATTGCAAAAAGTGGCGGGCGGGCCCAACCCCGCCTCCATCCCGCCTCCAAGCAATTTTCAAGAAATCATGTTTACTGCTCCCGTCTCCGTCCCGCCTCCAAGAGGCGGGATAGGCCCTTAAGGCCCTTAACAAACACTAAATTGCCTCTATTATCCCATTTTGAAAGGCCTTGGTGATTTTAACCCTTTTCCGACGTGAAGCACGCCTGCTCTGAAACACGGCGGTGAAACCTGGCGGGAGCACAATTGGATTGCTGACTATTAGCTGCAGCTCCACCATTAAATACGATATTTGATCAGCCATTATTTGCAGGTGACAGGACTTTGTTGTCTCCGGTCTGGGGGAACTTTTAGAAGGCATAACCACAGCTGTGGAAGTTTGGAACCTGACACCCATCTCCAGTGTGACCTCCTGGGAAACCCCTCTCGCCACCTTCACTGAGCGCTTTCTCAACTGAGGCATATACCAAGTAATCCTAAGCCCTCAATGTGGAAGTCCCATTAGCGAAATGACACATGCCACAACTGCAGCAGTAGCCATCAGATTTTTTATTTACAGTAACCATCTGATGGCTTTTTAACATTAAACATCAAATTTCACCCAAGTGACTACCCTATGTGACTATTTGTGCAGTATCTTTCTCTTGCGCGTGCTCCTACATGGTGCTTCCCCTGTGGCTTCAGCAGATGTGGAGGCCTCTTGCTCACTTTCTTGCTGCTCCTGTCTCGACACCTTTGGCGGGCATCCTCTGGGGTTGTGAACCTGTGAGGGCTCGCCAACAGTCTGCTGCTCCTGCGGCTGTGCAGGGGTTGAGACGCCGATCTCAGTTGGGTGTGGACTCTGGTGGGGCTCTGACCGAGGGCCCTGCAGTGGCATGGAAGTGTGAGCGCTTGGAGAGGAGCCCCCACTTCCTTGATGTCTGCCACCAACTTCCCTCTCATGGGTCAGGTCCCCCTCAGCGCTTGCAAGTGGCATGAGAGCACATTGCTGCACACCAGGGGGGCCATGGGGACCCATATCTGCACTGGCAGTCCTACTCAGAAGGACTTCCATGAAGGTCTGGTTTCTCTGTTCAGTAGATGACCATCGCTCCTCCAGAGATGTCATTCTATTCAGAACACTCACCATGTTTTCTGCACTCTGGCGACTTATCACCTCCATGGAGGTTGCCATCCTTTCCATGGTGATGCGTTCATGCGCCAATGACTCCACAAAGGCTCTGCTCATGTTCGCAATGGACTCCTCCATTCGCTCCACACTCGCAGTGATCCTGAAGACAAAACCTGCCAGAGACTCCTGCATCTGCTCCTGGAGTTCCAGCACCGCTGATCTTGTGGATGGACCCAGAGGCAGAGGATCGACATGCAGCTGAACCGAGCTGGCAGCATCCTGCGCCCTCCGATGAGGACTCGCCACTGCTGTCCCTGTCTCCACCATCTGCTGATGTTCACTTGTGAGCTGTGATACACCAGGTGACAACACTACTCTATCTCGCGAAGGTCCCACCGAGGTGTGAGTGTCTGCGCTGGTGCTGGGTGCGCTGAATTCTGCTGACGCTGCGCCCTCAGAGGTTGCAGCTTCCTCTGAGGAGTCTGGATGCTCAGGCTCTTCCTCCTGGCTAGTGGGGACGGGTGCTGTCGATGGTCCTGTGGGGGAGTAAAGGAAAGTCAGAGATGTGATGCCAAGGTTACATGCATATTGCATGTTGCAGATGATCATAAGTCCAAACATGGTGATCATAAGTCCATCTGTTAGAGCTTCAGAATCATTATCAGCGACTTATGCAATGTCAATGAGAGAGGTGGAAAACTATTGTGTCACCAGCTTGCTGTGATGCACCCGTCTGTCCGTCTCCCACTTGCGCATCATCCTCCACTCCCATGATCTCCAGGACCGCCTCCTTCCAGGGGGTGAGCTGGGCTACTGAGGGTGGCCCTCCTCCTGTCCTCGCTCTTTTCCTCTTATTGTGTGCTCTCTTTTCCTGCAATGAGGGAGACAAGTGGAGTTTGAGTGAGAATGAAGGAGTGAGTGTAGAGAATCCATAGCATAGATGCTTAGAAGGAAACAAAGATGGAGTGAGGTGGCAAGACCAAGGGCCCTCCCTGTGTGTTGCAAGGTGTTTTCATAGCATCACAGTGATAGGGAGTGTGAGGGCTGCATAGTCGAATAGTTAGGTGAATGTGACCATAGAGAGAGAGGGAATGGGTAAGGGTGCATGGATGTCAGTGTCAAGTGGGATGTGGAGGAAGAGATTGCTAAAGCTGAGTGCTGGTGAGGAGAGGCAATGGGGATCAGATTGAGGGTGATGGGAAAGTCATACTTTTCCAGTGCGCAGAAGGTCATGAAACCTCTTCCTGCACTGAAGCCAGGTTCTGTGGGTTATCGACAAAGAGTTGACCTCCTGGGCCACCTGGATCCACACAGCCTTGGTCTGCTGGGGAGGCTTCTTCCTCCCTGAAGAAGGAAAGAGCACCTCTTTATTGGCTCTTGCTCCCTCCACTAAAGCTTGCAGGGTAACGTCATCAAACCTGGGAGCAGACCTAGGTCTCTCGCTGGTCATTCTGCCTCCAGGTCCCTCTAACATGAAAGGCCAAAAGGTTGGCAGTCTGCAGAAGAAGGAAGGCTTGTTGCAGACCTTAAATGCAGCAGCAATGATGATGTCATTGGAGGCGAGTTTCAGACTGACAAAACTAATTGGGCCATGGGTTCCTACACGTTGGAACTCAATTGCCCACTTAAGTTAAAATCGCTTCATTCTCCCACATCGATTTAGAATCGGGTGGCTAATACGACCCCAGCCCGCCCCAGTAACAAAATCAAGCCCTTTGAGTATATCTAAGGCTGGGATAGATAGATTTTTGGACTCTAGGGGAATCAAGGGATATGGAGATCGGGCGGGAAAGTGGAGTTGAGGTCAATGATCAGCCATGATCTTATTGAATGGCGGAGCAGGCTCGAGGGGCCGTATGGCCTACTCCTGCTCCTATTTCTTATGTTCTTATGAAAGGAGGCTTGAAAGACTTTATAGAAGTATACAAGATCGTAAATGGTATGGAAAAGTAAATCCTGAAAATTACTTTAAATTTCAAGAGTAGGGGGCCACAGGTTCAAATTAGCAAAAGGTAAATTTACGACTATCGGGAAGTTCGTCATGCAAAGAGTGATCAATGCATGGAATGGAGTTGGCTAGTGTAGTGGAGGTGAAATCTCGGCAATAATTTAGGAACCAAATTGGGGGGGACTTCTAAGGTTGTTCTGGAATGACTTTCTCTATCTGTAATTATTTTACGATCTTGTGAACATTTACTTCCTGTAATGGTCATTTTTTTCTGTCACCATCATGCCAAGTTGAATGTCTCAAAGTAACTAGCAGCAAATCAGGGAAGATACAAATCAAAAGTGAGGAAAGTAGGTAGAAAACTACTAAGGATTTATGAAAATAATCAATCTTGAATGACCAGTCAGGAGAACATAACAATAAAAGAGAAGGTGAATCAATCTGAAGCAGTCCATGCCCGCATGCAGCAAGATCCAGGCTTGGGCAGTTAAGTGGCAAGTAACAGTCATGCCACACAAGTGGTAGGCAATGACCATCTCCAACAAGAGAGTCTAACCACCTCCCCTTGACCTTCAATGGCATTACTATCATATAATCCCCTATTTTCAAAATACTGGGGGTCGTCGTTGTCTAAAAACTCAACTGGACCAGCCACATAAATGCTGCGGCTACGAGAACAGTTCATAGGTTGGGTATTCTGCAGTTGGTGGCTCACCTCTTGACTCTCCAAAGCCTCTCTACCACCTACAAGACACAGGGTACTCCCACAGTGTTGTTAGGTAGGGTGTTCCAGGATTTTGACCAAGCGACGATGAAGGTAGGGTGATATATGTCCAAGTTGGAATGGTGTGTGACTTGGAGAGGAACTTGGCGGTGATGCTGTTCCTATGCACCTGCTGCCCTTGTCCTTCTAGGTCATGGAGGTTGTGGGTTTTGGAGCTGCAGTCTAAGAAACCTTGCAGTGTATCCTGTAGATAGTGCACACTGTGCCATGGTCGCCAGTGGTGGAGGCATAGATGCTTAAGGTGGTGGTGGATGGGCTGCCGATCAAGTGGATTGCTTTGTCCTGGGTGGTGTCAAAGAGAAACAACCCCTCCTCGTCCTTCTTGACTTGTCTGCAGCCTTTGACATGGTTGACCACTCCATCCTTCTCCAACACCTCTCCACTGTCGTCCAGCTGGGTGGGACTGCACTCACCTGGTTCCATTCTTATCATAGCCAGAGAATCACCTGCAATGACTTCTCTTCCTGCTCCCGCATCATTACCTCTGGTGTCCCCCAAGGATCTATCCTTGGCCCCCTCCTATTTCTTATCTACATGTTGCCGCTTGGTGACATCATCCGAAAACACAGCGTCAGTTTCCACATGTACGCTGACTACACCCAGCTCTACCTCAAATTGTCTGACTGCTTGTCTGACATCCAGTTCTGGATGAGCAGAAATTTTCTCCAAGTGTCTGGGAAGACTGAAGCCATTGTTTTCAGTCCCCGCCACAAACTCTGTTCCCTAGCCACCGACTCCATCCCTCTCCCAAACATCCGTCTGAGGCTGAACCACACTGTTGGCAATCTTGGTGTCATATTTGACCCTGAAATGAGCTTCCGACCACATATCCGCAGCATAACTAAGAACACTTATTTCCACCTCCATCTCCGCCCTTGCCTCAGTTCATCTGCTGCTGAAACCCTCATCCATGCCTTTGTTACCTCTAGAATTAACTATTCCAATGCACTCCTGGCTGGCCTCCCACATTCTACCCTACGTAAACTTGAGGTCATCCAAAACTCGGCTGTCCATGTCCTAACTCGCACCAAGTCCCATTCACCCATCTGCTCGCTGACCTACATTGGCTCCTGGTTAAGCAATGCCTCGATTTCAAAATTCTCATCCTTGTTTTCAAATCGCCTCTCCCTATCTCTGTAATCTCCTTCAGCCCCAAACCCCCCGAGATATCTGCGCTCCTCTAATTCTGCCCTCTTGAGCATCCCTGATAATCGCTCAACCATTGGTGGCCGTGCCTTCTGTTGCCTAGGCCCTAAGCTCTGGAATTCCCTGCCCAAACCTCTCCGCCTCGCTACCTCTCTTTCCTCCTTTAAGACGCTTCTTAAAACCTACCTCTTTGACCAAGTTTTTGGTCACCTGCCCTAATTTCTCCTTATGTGGCTCGGTGTCAAATTTTTTGTCTTTTAATACTCCTGTGAAGCGCCTTGGGACGTTTTACTACATTAAAGGCGCTATAAAAATACAAGTTGTTGTGTCAAGCTTCTTGAGTGTTGTTGCAACTGCATCCATCCAGGTAAGTAGTGAATATTCCATCAGATTGACGTGTTTAGTCACTTTAAACTACTTACTAAAATTAAATCCTTCACGTGCATTTATTAATCCATTCCAGCTTAATCAAACTAATGGTTTATAGGACCAAAGCAAAATACTGATGATGCTGGAAATCTGAAATAAAAACAGAAAATGCTGGAAATATTCAGCAGGCCAGGCAGCATCTGTGGAGAGAGAAACAGAGTTAACGGCCCCGATTCTCGGGTCCCCACGGCTGAGCACGTGCTGTAGGGCCAACGGATGTGCATGCACTGCGCGTGCGCTGGAAACCGGAACTTCTGTTCTCTTGAAGGAAGGGGTTCGAAGGTCAAACGCGTGCGCCGGGGAGGCCACACATAACCTGGAACTTCCACTTTTTTCACAGGTTTTTCAGTGCGGGTAAGTCCCTAGCAGCTGCGTGTGGAAAAAGCAGGCGCAAGGCCTGCTTTTAACAAAGTAAGAGGTGAAGTAATTAAAATTAAAACATTTTTTCCACAGGTTTATCATTTTAAAATACTTTAAAGAAAGGTAAGTTTATTTTTAGCCCCGTTAAAAACTTTAATTAATTTTTTCAAAAATTTAAATTTTTGTTTAAATAGTTAATTTATGTAATTTATAGTTACTGTATTTTAAAAATGTGATTTAAAAAAAAATGTATTTGAAGTTTTACTTAGGTTTTGGGGCCGATCTCTACTCGTAGATTTGACAGGTCTTCCTGTCAAATCTATGAATGGAGATTCCCTGCTCCGATTGGCTCCCCATGGCCCACATGACCCCAGGGACGCTGCGAACTAGTTGCGCCCCTGGGATACGCGTGCCCTGCACACCGGCAGCTGGAGCAAGCCCAGGATCGGAATTCCACGCGGGCCCACAGCACAACGGCAGGCACGCTATGTAAGTACAGGTCGGGGGCTTGCGCCCGCGGGAAGCCTCCGATCCGAATTTCTGGTCCAACATTTTTAGTCGATGTTGGGGGAGAGATTGCTGGAGTGCTGTGAGACCCTGCAAGCTCCTTTCTACACTCGTAAACCCAGCCACGATGGCAGCAGTCTGAGCTTCCATTGCAGCACTGAAACATTGTGTCGCTTCCGCTTGTGCTGCAATGGAAGCTGCGACATCGGCCATCACGTGCAGTATCATGGCTGGGTCCACAAGGTCATGGAGTTGCCCATCATTTCCATTATGGAAATCATGGCCTCCAAGCTCCGCGCAAAGCCCCGTGCAATGTTGGAGCCGAACTCCCCCATGCTTAATCAAAGACAGTCAGCATGGTTTTGTTAAAGGAAGGTTGTGTCTGATGAACTTGATTGAATTTTTTGAGGAGGTAACAAGGGGTTTGATGAGGGTAGTGCGTTTGATGTAGTCTGCATGGATTTTAGCTAGGCTTTTGACAAGGTCCCACATGACAGACTGGTCAAAAAAGTAAAAGCCCATGGCATCCAAGGAAAAGTTGCAAGTTGGATCCAAAATTGGCTCAGTGGCAGGAAGCAAAGGGTAATGGTTGACGGGTGTTTGTTTCCAGTGGAGTTCTGCAGGGCTCAGTACTAGGTCCATTGCTTTTTGTGGTATATATCAGTGATTTAGACTTCAATATAGGGGTATGATCAAGAGGTTTGCAGATGATACAAAAATTGGCCGTGTGGTTGATAGTGAGGAAGAAAGCTGTAGACTTCAGGAAGATACCAATGGACTTTGGAGAGGGTACAGAAAGGATTTACAAGAATGGTTCCAGGGATGAGGGACTTCAGTTACGTGGATAGACTGGAGAAGCTGGGGTTGTTCTTCTTAGAGCAAAGAAGATTAAGAGGAGATTTGGTAGAGGTGTTCAAAATCATGAGTGGAGTAGATAGAGAGAAACTGTTCCCATTGGTGGAAGGGTCGAGAACCAGAGGACACAGATTTAAGGTGATTGGCAGAAGAACCAAAGGCGACATGAGGAATAACTTTTTACGCAGTGAGTGGTTAGGACCTGGAATGCACTGCCTGAAAGGGTAGCGGAGGCAGATTCAATCGTGGCTTTCTAAAGGGAATTGGATAAGTACCTGAAGGAAAATAATTTGCAGGGCTACGGGGAAAGGGCGGGGTAATGGGACTAGCTGAAGTGCTCTTGCAGAAAGCCGGCACGGGCTCAATGGGGCAAACGGCCTCTTTCTATGATGTAACCATTCTATGATTCTATAAGAGCAGGGAGGTTATGCTTGAACTGCATAAAACACTAGTTCAGCCACAGCTAGAGCACTGCATACAAGTTCTGGTCACCATATTACAGGAAAGCTGTGATTGCATTAGAGTGGGTACAGAGGAGATTTAGATATGAAGAAGATTGGATCGACTGGGGTTGTTTTCTTCAGAACAGAGGAGGCTGAGTGAGACTTAATTTTATACAACCCAAATATGGTGGGCCTAGATAAAGCGGATAGGAAGGACCTACTTCCCTTAGCACAGTGGTCAATAACCAGGGGCATAGATTTAGAGTAATTGGTAGAAGGATTAAAAGGGAGTTGAGGGGAAATTTTTTCACCCAGAGGATGGTGGGGGTCTGGAACTCACTGCCTGAAAGGGTGGTAGAGGCAGAAACTCTCATCACATTAAAAAAAGTACTTGGATATGCACTTGAAGTGCCGTAACCTACAGGGCTATGGACCAAGAGCTGGAAAGTGGGATTAGGCTGGATAGCTCGTTTTTGGACATCACAGATACAATGGGCCGAATGGCCTCCTTTTGTGCTGTAAATTTCTATGATTCTGTGCGCCTGGACACTGACGAGAGGCTTTCTGGCAGGTTTGCCGTTACACCACCATTTCTGTGTGCATGCCCATCCCCTTCTTCTGAAGGTTGCTTCATCGAGGTCATCATCTGAGTCTTCTGCACAAACTCACCCTCCGGGGAGCTACCTTTTCCCCCTGGCCTGGCTGCAGCCCACTCGTGCCCGGTGACTCACCACGTGCAAATCTTGCCTCTATACTAAAGTACGCGCAGTGCCATTTTCTGAGCTTGTGTCTGTGAGTGTCAGATGCAGTACCAATGTGTCGTCTTCTCCTCTATCACTGTCCTCCTCCATCACTTCAGGGACAGGCTGGCTGTTGGCAGTTCTTGGGTATCTGAAAGGAGAAATTCACATGGGTTGGGTTGTGATGAGGGGAAGGGGTAAAACAAGATATCCAGGCATACACCATTAGCAGCTTGTAAGTGAGAAGAGATTGTGGGATGAGCAGGAAGTGGGATGTGAGATAAAGGTTTAGGTATGAGCAAACCATCATCATCAGCAATGCATTCAACTTCCCTGCTCGCCACAGACTCTGTGACTGCCTCTCCAATTATGTTGAGAACTGCTTCCTCCAGCTCCGTGAGGTTCTGAAGTCTGGCTTCTTGTCCACGCACCTGCTGGTGCTCCCGGCGGTTGTGTGCCACCTTTGCCTGCAAGAGAAAGGGAAGTGCGTTAGTGAGTGTGGTGCAATGTGTTTGGGTGATGTGCCTGCTATGGTTGAATAGCTAACAGCATGTGCAAGGTGCGAGATGTGGGTGTGAGTCTTACAGCAGTGGTAAGTGTGTGAGTGTGAGGTGAAGCTATAATTGTGAGGTATGAGTGGTGATTGCTAGAGACTTTTGGTAGGTGAGTGTGGGGGTGTAGTGCATTGAGCAGTGCGTGAGACTTATGGTGCAGATGGTGGGATATGGCATTTGATGATGCATTCACTCACCTTGACCGCTCGTGTGAGATCATTAAACTTTTTACAGCACTGGATCCAGGTCCTGGGGACAATACTCATCTCAGTGATGGCTTGAGTGATCTTCTCCCACAGCCTTCTGGTGTTCAACCTTGAAGGCCTCCTGAACCCCTGCGGATAGAGGACCTCACAACATCTTTGTATCCCCAGGACAAAGGCCTCCAGTGCCGCATCAGAAAATCTCCTTGCCCTTTCCCTTGGTTGTTGGGCCATGGCTCTGTTCACAATGACAATGAGGTGCTTCTGCAACAAAGCATCTCCCCTTTAAGTAGTGCAGAGTGTCTAGGCCAAACTTTATTGGCCAGTAGATTGCACCTGATATTGGCTCCCTGCAGCCCCCTGTTCAGTGCTAAGCCAATCAGCAATGCGTTTAGCACGGAGATCAGCAATGCAATTATTATAAGAGCAGGCAGTACTGGTGCTGTGTGATGCCTGCGCCCGTTTTCGGGCCTTCTCCCATTTCTAGGCCAAAATGTTACTAAACGATTCTGCTCCAAGAAAAATGTTTACATTCAGGAACTTTATTCAGAAACTCCCTCCAAACTTGAATAATGAAATACAGGAAACTCTTTGGTATCTGGCACTGACGGGACCGGGATGGTGCCAGTTGATTAAAAATTCCGGATGACGGAGAGGGTTATCTACCGAGGCTATTTTTAACAAACAAAAATAAAAAAATCAAGAAATGTGCAGTATACAGTAATTGGACTTCCGATAGCACCAAGAAGCCAAGTAGTGGCAATTTGGAGAACTACCCCCACTGACTAACTCGGCCACCGCTGGAGACTCGGACTCGGCAACATTTCCGGTTATTGAGGTGTTGTTTTCGGAGTATGCATTTTGCCGGTTAATAGAGAATTCCGGATATTTAGGTGCCGTTTAAACGAGAGTTTCCTGTAGTCCTTTTCAGATTTCCACTTTTAAAAAAAAAAAATGCTGAGATAAACATAAGTAAAAGCAATGTAACTATTTAAAATACAGTACAAATATAACAATTAAACAGTGTTGTAGGAATGTCTAGTTCCTATCCAAAAGACTGAAGTCCACTCAGGCGATCAAATAAATGAGGTTTAATGAAAACTAACAGAGTTTAACGGATAACTACAGGAAAACATCGAATATAGGTCTAGTCAGTTCGGAAGCTCCACGAGGACTGCTTGGGCGGCCCCTGGCTGACGTCATGACGTCATCACGTTTTTCCCGCCGGTGGGGGATCACGTGATGAACGGCATGACGTCATTGCGTTTACCCGCGCTATTAAAGTGATCGCGCTCTGTACATATAAACAGTGAAAACAAAGATACAGACTCAGGCTGTAGCTAACATTATTAAAGGGAATAATATACAATTGATTGGAGTCCCTTAGTGGCTCCGCCACATGCGCCCCCCCAGAATTGTCTTTAATAGCAAAAGTAAAATGGCGAGGAGGCCTGACAAGCCTGTCAGATCGACTTCTGTAGCCTTGAAGTGGAAGCTGATGGACGGCGGGCGGTTGCGTTTGATCTGGCACGGTGACTGTGAGCGGTCGGCCACGTTTCGGCGGTTGTGCGATCTCGACTGGGCAGTCAAGGTCCAAGTGAGCCGGCTTCAACCGGTCAACCGAAAAAGTTTTGTCTCCCGGCTCTATCATGCGGAAAGGATAAGTGTAAGGGGGTTTGAACGGATCCCGATGAGCGTCGTGGCGGATAAACACATAGTCGGCGTCCTTCAGCTCAGCTGGGACATGGGAGCTTTGCAAGCCGTGATGTGACGTAGGCACTGGAGCGAAACTTCTGGCCGCCTCCTGGTGGCTGATGAGCTGCTGGGATGCGGACCATGGCTCTGTTGGAGTCGGAAGGAAATCCCCTGGTACGCGTAGTGGCTGGCCATATACGAGCTCCGCCGAGGACGATTGAAGATCTTCTTTAGGCACCGTACGAAGACCCATGGAAGCCTGTCCACCCAGCCTGCGCCTTGAAGGCTGGCTCGCAGTGCGGCTTTGAGCGACCTGTGGAATCGTTCGCACAGGCCGTTTGCCTGTGGATGGTAGGCAGTGGTGCGATGTAGCTTGACGCCGAGCCCCTGAGCCACAGCGTTCCAGAGCTCCGAAGAAAACTGCGGCCCACGATCAGACGAGATGTCCGCCGGTACCCCGAAAAGGGCGACCCAAGAGGAGATGAATGCCCTGGCGATGTCTGCGGAAGTGGTGGATGACAAAGGAACCGCCTCCAGCCATCGAGTGGTGCGGTCCACCATTGTAAGAAGATGAGTAAACCCGTGCGAAGGCGGAAGTGGCCCCACCAGGTCCACATGCACATAATCAAACCTTCGTTCCGGAACAGCGAAAGTGGCCAATGGAGCCTTGACGTGACGCTGCACCTAGGCCTTTTGGCCGACCACGCAGGTGTTGGCCCAGTCGCGAACATCCATGTGCATGCCCCGCCACACGAATTTGGACGACATCAGCCGTTGCGAGGCCTTCATGCCAGGGTGCGACAACCCGTGTATGGCGTCAAAAACTTTTCGGCGCCAGGCGACCGGCACGATAGGGTGGGGATCTCCTACGGAGACGTCGCAGAGTAGTGTAGTGCCTGCGGCTTGGAATTTGACGTCGGCCGCTTGGAGGCTAGAGGGGTTGGTTCTGTAAGACTGGACTTCCGGATCCGAGGCTTGATCCGCAGCCATGAGGGCATAGTCGATGCCGAGCTGGACTGCATGAACGGTCGCGCGGGAGAAGCAATCCGCCACCAGGTTGTCTTCACCAGACACATGCTGAATGTCAGTGGTGAATTCTGAGATAAACGTCAACTGACGTTGTTGCCGAGCTGACCACGGTTCGGCGGTCTTGGCCATAGCGAACGTTAGTGGCTTATGGTCCACAAAAGCCGTGAACGGACGTCCCTCTAGCAAGAACCGGAAGTGGCGGAGGGCCAGAAAAAGGGCCAGCAACTCCCGGTCGAACGTGCTGTACTTCCGTTCGTTTCGCCGTAGTTGACGGCTGAAAAACGCCAGCGGTTGCCACGTCCCATGCACCCACTGTTCCTGCACTGCGCCGATGGCGTAGTCTGATGCGTCGGTGGTAAGGGCGATGGTGGCACCTGGCAGCGGGTGCGCCAGCATGGTTGCGTTGGCTAAGGCGCCTTTTGTGTCGATGAACGCCCGGTCCATGTCGACCATCCAGCTAATCGGATCCTTGCCGGACTTGCCCTTGAGGGCCTCGTACAGAGGCTGCATGAGCAGAGCTGCATTAGGGACGAACCGGTGATAAAAATTTACCATCCCTAGGAACTCCTGCAGGGCCTTGACAGTCTGCGGGCGCGGGAACGAAGTAACTGCCTCCACCTTCGTTTTCAGGGGAATTGCGCCGTCCGATGTGATGCGATGGCCTAAGAAATCAATCTGCTGCAGGCCGAACTGGCACTTGGCCGGGTTGATGATCAAGCCGTGTTGACTGAGGCGTCTAAAGAGGGTGCGCAAATGACAGATGTGCTCCTCTTTATTAGGGCTGGCGATGAGGATGTCGTCGAGGTAGACGAATAGAAACTTGAGGTCCCGAAGCACGGAGTCCATCAAGCGCTGGAAAGCCTGTGCAGCGTTCTTCAATCCAAACGGCATCCGCAGAAATTCAAACAGGCCGAATGGGGTGATGACTGCAGTTTTCGGGACGTCTTGCGGGTGTACGGGGACCTGGTGGTAGCCACAGACAAGGTCGACTTTTGAAAAAATGGTATTTCCCACCAAATGGGCAGAGAAATCCTGAATATGAGGGATCGGGTACCGATCAGGAGTAGTGGCGGTGTTCAGGCGTCGGTAGTCGCTGCAAGGCCGCCATCCGCCGCCAGGTTTCGGAACAATGTGGAGAGGCAAAGACCAGGGACTATTTGACCGGCGAATAATCCCTAGCCGCTCCATCGTGTCGAACTCCGCTTTCGCAGCCGCGAGCTTGCCAGGTTCGAGGCGCCGGGCCCGTGCGTAGACCGGGGAGCCAGTAGTGGCGATGTGATGTTCGGCACCATGTTTCGTGGCCGTGGAAGAGTCAGGTCTGAGAAATCTCCGAGGAGGCGAGTGAAGTCATCCGGAGGTGGGAATGCACAGGAGACAGTGCGCAACACGGTGTTACTGCGGTGGCACGGGATGGAGTGAAAAGTGGCCGTATTGATCAACTGGCGGTGCCGTACATCCACCAGGAGGCCGTTGGCACACAAAAAATCCGCCCCGAGGATGGCTTGCGAGACTTTGGCTGTGATGAAATCCCAGTAAAACCGCTGGCCGCTGAAGCACACCTGGACCCGCCATCTTCCGAAGGTCCGAATGGCCCCGCCATTAGCCGCCTCGAGGGAGGGTCCGTGCCCCCCGGCTTGTAGATCCAGATTTGACGCGGGTAGGATGCTACGTTGCGCCCCGGTGTCGCAGAGGAAACGTCGACCAGATAGGGAGTCGGTGACGAAGAGGAGTTTTCCCGAATTACCGATTGCCATCGCAGCCGCGGGGCGCTCGTTATAACCGGACCTCTTTCGACAGGGTGGCTGCTGTTTTTTTTTAGCGAAAAGCTGCAGGGAGGGCGGCAGCATCTTGCTTTCTCTCCAAAACGGGCGTGGTAGAAGCACAACCCCGCAGGTTGAGGGGCTGGAGCAGCGTCTGTGGGGGATGGGCGCCTCGTGGCAGCACAGTACTGCTGTGTCACCGCGAAGATCTTGTCCGCTTCGGCAGCCAGCTCTGCGCAGTCTGTGACTTCTGATCTGGCTAGGGCAGCCTGAACTTGTTCCGGTAGCTGGCTGAGGAATAGCTCCCTGAAGAGGAAGCATTCCGGTTCGGAGCCCAGGAGCGTGAGCATTTGGCTCATGAGCTCGGACGGCTTGGAGTCCCCGAGGCCGGGCATAGTGAGCAGCCGGCAGGCACGCTCCGACTTCGTGAGCCCGAAGACCTGTAACAACCGCGCCTTTATCGTTTCATACTTGCGATTTTCTGGTGGATTACCAAGCAGGCTGATGATCCGCGAGGCTGTGGCGCTGTCGAGGGCGGAGACCACGTAATAGTAACGGGTTTGATCCGCAGCGATGTTCCTGATTGCGAACTGGGCTTCAGCCTGGATGAACCACGCGGCTGGCTGTTGCTCCCAGAACTGTAGTAGCTTCAAAGCAACGGCGTTCGATTCCATGTTCAGTAACTTCTGTGAAAAGCGTTCGCAAAAGTCGGGGTCACCAATGTAGGAATGTCTAGTTCTTATCCAAAAGACTGAGGTCCACTCAGGCGATCAAATAAACGAGGTTTAATGAAAACTAACAGAGTTTAACGGATAACTACAGGAGAACATCGAATATAGGTCTAGTCAGTTCGGAGGCTCCACGAGGACTGCTTGGGCGGTCCCGTGGCTGACGTCATCACGTCATCACGTTTTTCCCGCCGGTGGGGGATCACGTGATGAACGGCGTGACGTCATCGTGTTTACCCGCGCTATTAAAGTGATCGCGCTCTGTACATGTAAACAGTGAAAACAAAGATACAGACTCAGGCTGTAGCTAACATATTATTAAAGGGAATTATATACAACTGATCGGAGTCCCTTAGTGGCTCTGCCACAGTGTCATATTTCCAAGTGGAAGGTTTCATTTGGTATTGCATACATGTATTTACTAAATAAACAGCCTTTTTCCAGGAAAGGTTGAGTTCATGTTTTATCTTCCCTTGAGATATACAAAAAATATGCTAGCAACTTCTCATTAGCATTGTTTCCTTTGGCAGGGGGAGGGGGGTGAGGGGAGTTGTCATCAGTCATTTTCCATTGGCGTGGGGAAGATGTTACAAACAGCAAATAGTGGCACAATCTGCGAGTGGCCCGTCTTGATGCCAATCATAAAACATTTCTATTAGCTGTAAGCACAGATGCAAGCTGGAAATTGTAGACTGCTACTTTGTTGAGTGTCTTTAGAGAGTGCTCTGGGAAGGTCAATTAACTCAAGCCCTAGGCTTATCAGAGGGATAGACCTCCCATGGAAAATGCTGGTAGGCACATTTAAATTGCAACAAATGTTTGCATAGTTTAATTGTTTTCTTTTAAATGTTGTCATTTGTTATATTACAAACCTTAAGGCCTCAGCTTAGTAAAGAAACCAAGATGGTAACTGGAAGGATTTTCAAAAATTATTTGGAGCAATTTCATCTTTCTTTTATTAGTAGATTTTGTTGACTGTTCATCCTTGATTCATTGCTTTCCTATGTCCTGACCCACTTTCCTCATTTTTGATTTGTTATCTCAAGATTAAATCAGTGAGCAATTAGAGTTGTATAGGATAATCAAGAGCACCCAGAACAGCTTTAAGTCAAGTTATGTTTGACAAAAGTAATATTTTTGAATAAGTAACCTATTTCATGGTTAAAGGAAATGCAGCAGATGTGTATATAGAGTTTCAGAAAGCATTTTATAAGGTGTTTCGCTTCTTACAAAAGTTTAGGTGTATGGTGTAAGAAGAAATTTAGTTGCATGGATAGAAAGTTAGTTGGCAAATAGGAAAAAGGTTAGGGTTAATGAATGCTTCTTCTGAAGGCCTCCACATCGAAGTCCTCCTCTGGGTCCTGTGCGGCAGAACACACGCGCGAACTCTCCCTCCAGGGAGCTGGCCTCCCCCTGAGCTACCCTTGCCCCCTGGCCTTGCTGCAGCCCACTCGTGCCCAGTGCATCACCCAGTGCAGATCTCGCTTCTGCACTAGCCTCTGAAGTACGCACAGTGCCAGTTTCTGAGCTGTTGTCTGCGAGTGAGAGATGCTGTGACACGGTGTCGTCTTCTTCTTCCCCCTCGCTCTCAGCGGTGCCCTCGGGGACAGGCTAGTCCAGTGCTTGTTGATTATCTGGAAGCAGAAAGGCACAAGAGTCGGGTTATGGTGAAGGTGGGGGGGGGGGGGGGGAGTGGCAGGGGAAGCCAGACATGCATGTATGCATGCATGCATACAGCAGGAGCAGCTTGAAAGTGAGAAAAGATCTTGGGCTGAGGGGGAAGTGGGATGTGAGAAGAAAGATTAGGAATGAGCATACTGTTGTTGTCCACAAGGGGCTCAACCTTGCCAGTGGCCACGGCCTCTACCACGTGGTGCCCAATGATTTCTAGTATGCTCTCCTCAAGCTGGCTGAGGTGTTGAAGGGCCACTTGGCCCCTGCCTGTTTGCTCCTGCTCCTTCCGCTTATGTACGTGTTTGCCCTATAAGAGAAAGAGAAGTGTGTAAGTGAGTTTAGCGCAATGTGTTTGGGTAATGTGCCTGCCATAGTTGAATAGCTGCCATTGTGTGCAAGGTGTGAGATGTGGGTGTTTTTGTTGATAGGTAGAGATTGTTTGGTTTGAGGGTGCTGAGGGTTTGGTGCATTGAGCAGTGTGAGGTTTGTGGTGCAGATGGTGGCATATGGCATTTGCTGAAGCCTTCACTCACCTTGACCACCCATGTGAGGTTGTTAATCGTCTTCCTGCACTGGGTGTGAATCCTGAGGACCTCCGTGCTGGCCGTGACGCGATCCGCCACCTCACGCCATATGGTCCAGTATGTGTGCTGGGAGGGCCTCCTGCCAGTCTGCGGGTATAGTACTGCCGCCTCTCCACCGCAATACCAGTGTCTGCAGAGCTTCATCGGAGAACTTAGGAGCTCTCTCCTTCCACCTAGGTTCTGTCATGAGCACTTGTAACTTCAGTTTCTTTTTGTGAGCCTTCTTTACTTTGCTATTGGGGCAGCTGAACACCCTGACAATGAGGTGCTGCAGCATTAATGCACCTCCCCTTTGAGTAGTGGAAAAAGCCTGTAGCAATCATGACTGAATTAGACTGGCCCCGATATTGGTCCCCCTGTTGAATGTACTCTTTTGATGCACACGATAAACAAATAAACTGTAACTTAGCAAAAATACATTCAATTAAACTTAACAAATTAAATTAAAATTTGGTTGCCGGGGGTGCTGATGCACTCCAGTCCCTGCGGTGGCAACCTGTCATGGAAGGCCTCGAGCGTGCCGGCGGGCACCCCCCTGTTGAGTGTAAAGCCAATGAGCATCAATTTTAGCGCTAGAATCATAGCTGTAATCATGTTAATGAAGAGTGAGCACGAATTTTGCATGCTACCTAGATGATTTTCAGGTGGCACAGCTTAACCTCATTTAGTCTTAACCCTGCCCATTTCTTGGCTAAATCCAATTTCTAGGCCCAAGGTTCTTAAATTCTGATTTGTTATTGTTAGAGTAATATGAAATTTAAATCAATATGCTACAAAAGAAGATTGCATATAAACAGGCATAATGTCTGAAGTGTGACACAGGAAGTGTGATATAATGGGCAAAACATGCAATAGATCAAAGATGTTTTATATCGTTCCTGATGGTCACCAATCCACAGTACACAACATTGCCCACTAATTCGGCACAACAGTAATTAGGACCACATGTGCGGGGAAATGGGGTGGTGGTGGAGGGGTGGAAATTGCCCTGATGTAATAAGGGAAAGACTCCTCTGAGGTTGGGGTAAAGGCACAATTTTGGGGAAGAACACAGGAATGTTATGCTGCAAATAGCTGTGTTGTACTCAGTGCTGATACTGGAAAACAGAAGTGAATAATGCTTAAAAAAAATCGGTATTGACATCCAAAAATTTGCCAACATTTATAAATGTAATTCTATAACTTGCCATTGAAGTCTGCTTTCAAACATACTTTAATAAATTTTGTTTGAATGTCACAAGTGATTTGCTCTCATGCCACACAAGTTTTCTTCAAAAATGATGGGTGTGAGTTTGTAACAGCATGCTACAAGATGGAATGACAGGATATCATTTTGACATTTGGTTTGGATTTTGTGATGATAATGGTGAAGCTATCAGCGCTCACTGTTATTATGGAGTAAATTGGACAGCAACTTCCAGCATCCGCACATGCGTAGTAAATGCGTGAAAATCAGAAAGTTGTTGTCTGAGATGCCCTGGTCTTCCACAAGCTTTGCTACACCAGTACCTCGCCAATAGATTTGGCATTAAAACACATGAAGGGCTTGAAGCTACGCTACTTACCCAGTAGATACCCACTAAACATGCCAGAAAAAATTAGGGCTTGTCCATTCACATATTTTTAACGATGTGATAAGAATTCATTACTACCAAACAACCTTTCTGACACTAAAAATTTACTTTTACAAGTGCCGGGTCTCATTCCTTCAGATTTGAATTATTGTTGGAGATTTCATGAAAATTAAAATAAAACATTATTTTTTACTTTTTCTTTCTGGCTCTTATCTCTCTCTCTTAATCCCATTTTTCTTTCCCTCTCTTTATTGTGTTTTCTGTACATGATTTTACATTGAATTAATACTTCCTGGTTTAGACTTTGCGTGTCTCAATAAGGATTCTTCAGTCTGATTGGTTGAAGAGACACGCTGTTGCTTGCCTGCTCACACACGCCACAGATCCCCTGTAGAGGGCACCATGCTGAAAAGGATCTCTAATTACTGTAAGTTGCCGCGCAAAAGCCCATGAAAGGTCTGTGGGCAGCTGTAAGCATAATTAACAGTGAGCGCCATTCATTTGCCACTGACTGCAAAATCCGGGCCACTATTCTCCATATAGATATCATCATGGTGCTCCGATCTCGGCTATGCTTTCTGGGGAAGGTTATCTCTAAATAATCAAATGTCAAGGCGGGGGGGGAAGGTCTGAGTATGAATTGATTGAGTTTCACTGTAATGGTTTTATGACATCTGAACCCCTTTAATGAGTTACTACCTTGTAACACAATTAAGACTATGCGTTAAGTTAAATATGATCGGTGCCTAGGGATGACATTCTGTAAATCAAAATGAAATGAATTAGACTCAAAATGGGTTTTCCCCAAGAAATTCTATTCTTGGGTCAGGATATTATAAAATATATTTGTACCTCAGTATATTTAATCACTAATTTGCAGCAATCAAATGCAACATGCTTACTTTTGTATGACCTTTTCCTACACTTAATTAGTGTGTGAAAGATGATTGATGTACTAGAATCGCAATACCCTGCACTCTGATGAGAACATGAGTAATTGGGGAACATTTATGCATGCATCAGGAATTCTATACAATCGATATAGTTTCGTACATTTAATTCCTACATTTAAATCAGAATTATGCACAGATAAAACGTTTGATTATTTAGAGGTAACAGTACACTTTTCCCCTAGATTACATAAATAACTTCATCAGAAAAATACTTGTCAGAAGCTCGGCTCTTTTTATAGATTACTTCAGTTTCCAAATACTTCTGCAGGTAAGACATCCGAAGAATTCCTATTGTGGTCAAAAACTGCAAAAACACTGCATGTATTAACTGATTAGGTGTAATATTGCTACAGAACAGTAGGATGTAACACTGTGTTCATAATTCTTCACATGTTGAGTTCTTGATCTCAGTCTGGCTGTCAGAAGAGGTGCTGCTGGGAGATCAGCTTTCTGCCAGTAAGGAAGGGAAGAGCAGGGACGTTGGACCACTTTCAAGCATATTTCAGTGATCGGTTCCAAGCTTGGGACAAGGTCATCTACCCATTTTCAGCTGTGGAATGGTGTCATTGTGTTGGAGGCTTGGAAGAGAAAATAAAATAAATAATTTTTTTTTATCACAGAATTCTTCCGCTTGTTGTTTATACATATTCTCATGTTAAAATATTTGCTTAAGGGGTGAAGAGATACAATTTACTAATACTCTAGCTTGTAAATGCTTCTTTGAGGTTTTAACCAAAGTTTTTTTCCCATTATAATTACTGTATAAACATCTTTTGGTGAAAGTTTTCCCACAATTAGCCCATGAAGACTCGAGATAACACTGTTTGGTTACTGTACCAGTGAATGTGTAAAAAAGGAGCTCCCCATATTCGTTTTCCCGCCCTTTCAACAGATAACCAAACCCAGACTGATAAAAATGCCCTTTTCAGGACAAAGGTGATTTACACTTGCAAGCTCCAGAAACCTGTTTTAGCGGCCATTATACAGCTGTAGCCTAGAGATTACTGTTGACGTTATTAACTAATGAATACTTAATGTGTTCATAGGACATTCCTCTATTTGTTTTAACGGGGTGTTAATACATTTATTTTAAATGGGTTAATGCCTCAGTTAAAGTTAGAGTCAGAGGAATGTCCTATGAACGCGTTAAGCGTTCGTCCACTAATACAGCCAAAAATAATACATAGGCTTCTATTTTGCAGAGTGTCTTATTTGTCTGCTTATGCAACTGTACCATGCTTTCTCTGACATTCATTACGATAACACTGTAGAGAGAGATAAATAATTCAGTTACTTTTGGGTCATTTGTAAATCTTGGCATTTAATAGTTATAACATAGTTTTTTTAATTATACTTGTTTACCTTGTATGTTTGTTAATTGTCCATGAATCATAACAAATCTGATTTATTGTCACTGATCATTCTGGAAGTCTAATTCTGTATCTGTTAGGATTTCATAGTGCTGTTGAAAGTGAACTCATTGAAATGAATGACCATCTTTGGTTGTTGCTTGTTTTCAGTTGACCTTATATTTTAAAAGTGTTCTTTTTATCTGCAGAGGTTCTCGATGGAAAGGAGGTAAATAATACAGCCAGACAGTTTTTATTGAACTGGAAAGCTTTCCGAGAAACCAAGAAGAAAATTGCCAAGGAAAAGACAGACAAGCAGGAAGTCGAACAAAAGTTAGGTAAGTTGCATAGAAAGAATAATTGTTTTAACCACTTTATTCTCAATTAGACATGGAAATCTGATGTTGAAACAGTGGTAGCAAAATACAAATATTTTATTCTGGGGAAGTTATATTGATTGTATTGTATCACATACAAAACAGTTCAAGAGAAAAGAAATGGCAGAACTTATGAAAACAATGATTCATTTGCATCTTCTTAAGACTTTCCTCTCCAGCCAACCATTTTTGTATATTTACAAGACTTTTTGCAATTACTTTTTTCACAGTTGTATAAATGCTTCCTACTTCCAGACATTTGGATTATTTATTTTCTGGTTAGCTATTGCTCACTAATTTCATCTTGCAGTAAAACAGGATATAGACTATTTGGTTTACATAGTCTAGTGAGGCAGACAATTTATCCCCGGTAGACAAATAATTCACATTTTATTTTCAGAGCACTGATTTTCAATCTGCTCAACCAAACATAATTGTAAATTTTAATGCTAAATGCCGAGAAAACCGAAGTAAAAATGGGTGAAATGGGCTTTCATCCCATTAGTCTGGACTGAATTGAATCTAGATTATTGAGTTGAAAGTCTTCTTTCTGTGCTGGTTGTGAGGATCTCAAATAATGAAAACAGTTTAGGCCAGTGGATGGGGCTACAACAGAAAACAACCTGTAATTCAATATGAATTTGTACCAAATTGATATTCTAATGGTGTATTCACATTCCACAAGTTTAGCATTGGTCCAAGGCAAAACCACTTCAAACTGACTCAAAACTTGCCATGTAAATGGGTTGTAAGGTCTGCAGAGAGTCTCACTCTGCTTCATTGCAGTGTCGAGTTAGACCTCGATACCAGATTCAGGTTGCATTTACCTATAACAAACTACTTCAAAGTTAGCCAGTGTGGGAAATCTTAAAAGCTCCATCTGCAACTATGCTTGTCCTCCCAGTCTCTCCTCCTTGCTACTGAAGACATTGCTGTCTCATCAAAAGTTTAAAATTGAACTCTAAAAGTTTCAAGTTCGCAATTTAACTACTCCCAATACCTCTCCAGCTCCTGACTCAGTTTCTTCTGAAATTGGCAAGACTCTGCTCCAATTCAGCACACCGTTTCTGTTACCAAGTCTCTATCTGAGGATGTTACTTCTGCCACCCGGTCTCTCTTGCTACAGAGTCTCTATGCTGCACTGCTCTGCTCTACCACTCCACCGACTTCAGCTCCACTCCATTTTGATTTTGATCTTTGCTCTTGTCCCCCACTTTGGGACTCTGTTGTGTGCAATGTGGCTGCTTTTAGCCACCAGCACTGCCTGTCATCAGATCAATGGGCCAATGCTGTTCCTACTCACTAGGTCTTCTCTCTGCCTCTTTATGCATAAACAGGCCTCACCTTCTCCCACATGTGTCTCATCCTTCAAATCTGTCCTCTGCTCCATTGTTCCTGCCTGAGGCTCTGCTCAACTGAAACCAGGTAGGGAGTAGATAAGTTAATTGGGTGGCTGGTGAAAATTCCAAGAGGAAAGTAGGAGCTGTATAGCTGCTAAGAGGAGTGACACGCAACTCCGCTGCTAAAAAGTCTCCTCTCTGAAGCCCGGCACTAAAAAGACTCAATAGTTTCCAACAGTGAAGACACTCTGTAGTCTAAGACCACCACTTGTATCTTTACTTATGTAACATAATTACTACCACAATGTCCACTTGGGTGTGCATATTGCTGCCACCTGAGGTCCCTGCCACTGCTGGCTGCCTTCTGGATCTCTCTGCTCTCTTCATGAACTATAACTTCTGCCTCTGCCTCCCTTCTCTTTCCCTTTTAATCTGCAACATACCTTTGTGCTTCCCACTCCTTTAAACCTGCCATTGCTGCAGGGTCCAATTCCTCTTGGATATGCCCAGAGTTTCCCTCTGCTTCACCCATGTTCACTGAGGTAACTCTTGGGGCAATTTTGCCAGCCCTGGGGAGGCGGGTATGGAGGTGGGACTGCCGGGAAAATGGCAGAATCTGGGAGCGGGTACCCATCCCGCCCCCAACCCGCCTCTGCCATCTTCCCAGGAGGCGGGTCCCATCTCCTCGAGGCAGGAAGGGGATTAGTGCCAATTAACTGCCTGTTAACAGGTAGTTAATGGGCAGTTTTTTGGCTAATCCCTATTTTGCGATCTAAAGTGTGGGCACCCGATGGCTCCGAACCTCGCCAGGGTCAGCGAGGCGAGCCGTTGGTCTGCGGGGGTCGGAGGGGCCGAAATGTCCGGTGTGCAGGTGAGTGATGAGTGCAAATGTGGAGAGGTAAGTGTGTGAGGTGAGTGTAGAGTGTTTTAATAAGATTACTTACCTTTGCTTCTTCCTCCAGGCTTCATCCCTTTAGGCTGCGGAGCTGCCTCATCTCACCGGCAGAGAAAGCATTTTATCATTGACTCGGCCATTTCCCTCACCATCTAGTTCTCCCTTCATGTCTTCCCTCTTGGGAACGGTAGCATAGTGGTTACGTTACTGGATTAATAACCCAGAGGCCTGGACTAATGATCCAGAGGTGTGAATTCAAGCCCCACCATGGGGAATTTAAATTCAATTAATTAAATAAATCTGGAATGAGAAAGCTAGTATCAGTAATGGTGACAACGAACTATCGGATTGTCGTAAAAACCCATTTGGTTTACTGATGTCCTTTAGGGAAGGAAATCTGAGGTTGGCCTATATGTGACTCCAAACCCACAGCAATATGGTTGACTCTTAACTGCCCGCTACAAAAAACAATAATAAGAATAAAACTGGACCTCGGCACCGGCTTTGAACATGAACATTCGCACCACACAAGCGCCAAGCAATGACTATCTAACCACCACCCCTTGACATTCAATGGCATTACCATCGCTGAATCCCCCACCGTCAATATCCTGGAGGTCACCATTGACCAGCCACTCTATGACATAAATACTGTGGCGAGTGTCTCACCTCCTGACTCCCCAAAGCCATCTACAAGGCACAAGTCAGGAGTGTGATGGAACACTCTCCACTTGCCTGGATGAGTGCAGCTCCAACAACACTCAAGAAACTTGACACCATCCAGGACAAAGCAGCCCATCCACCACCTTAGACATTCACTCCCTTCACCAGCAGTGCACCATGGCTGCAGTGTGTACCATCTACAAGATGCACTGCAGCAACTTGCCAAGGCAAACCTCCCAAACCCACGACCTGTACCACCTAAAAGGACAAAGGCAGCAGGCGCAGGGGAACACCATCACCTGTAAGTTCCCCATCAAGTTTCACACCATCCTGACCTGGAAATATCCGTTCCTTCATCGTCGCTGGGTGAAAATCCTAGAACTCCCTCCCTAACAGCACTATGGAAGTACCTTCACCACATGGACTGCAGCGGTTCAAGAAGGCAGCTCACCACCACCTTCTCGAGGGCAATTAGGAATGGGCAATAAATGCTGCTGCTACACCCACATCCCAGGAATTAATTTTTTAAAAATCACAGCCCATCAATGGAAAAAAGAACCTTCTGGTTCATTCTCTAACTCCCAACTTACTTCTTTCTGTCCTAACCACTGTACCAATATCGCCCAAGTCAGTCACCAATGGCATCCTCCTTAACTGTGTCCATGGCATGATTACCCTACTTATTCTCATGACAATCCAGCTTCCTCAACTGTCTATAATAAAAGCTGGAAATACTCAGCGGGTCAGGCAGCATTTGTGGAGAGAGAAACAGAGTTAACGTTTCAGGTTGATGACCTTTAGCCGGAACTGGAAAAGTTAGAGATGTAACTGGTTTTAAGCAAGTACAGAGGCAGGGAAGAGAGGAAAGAACAAAAGGGAAGGTAAGTAATCGAGTCGAAGGCAGGAGAGATTAAATGACACAAGCAAAAATATTAAATGACAAAAGGAATGGTGGTGCAAGGTGAAAGGAGATGGTAATGGGACAAGTAAAGAAACAAAAGATGGGTATAGAGGAGGTGTAAATTGGAATAGCAGAATCAGCAACAGCTGCCACCCTAAAAATGGGGGCAGAAGTTATGATGTGAAATTGTTGAAATCAGTGTTGAGCCTGAAAGGCTGGCATTCTTCACTTATTGACAGCTTTCAATTGTATAGGTCCCACCTTCAAGAACATTCTGCCTAAACCTCATCATCTCCTGAGGTTGGGGTTTAGGTGTGTTAAGATTTGGAAGTGTTTGATGTTGAAGCCATAGATAATATATAGAAAATTGGTACTTTTCCCATTGCTACCTTTATTAGCAAAGAAAATTAAGAATTTTTTAGAAAAATGCTTTCCTTAATACTATTCATGAATGATATAGAGATGGGTACTTTTGTAATATGTTTGTTGATTATGCTAAGCTATATGGCCAAGTGACCAACATTTAAAAGTTAGGGCAGCACGGTGGCATAGTGGTTAGCACTGTTGCCTCACAGCGCCAGGGACCCGGGTTCGAATCCGGCCTCAGGTGTCTGTGTGGAGTTTACACATTCTCCCCGTGTTTGCGTGGGTTTCCTCCGGGTGCTCCGGTTTCCTCCCACAGTCCAAAGATGTGCGGGTTAGGATGATTGGCTATGATAAATTGACCCTTTAGTGTTAGGGGGATTAAATACGTGGGGATAGGGTGGGATATGTGTTGGTGTAGGGGTTACAGGGATCGGGTGGGATATGTGTCGGTGCAGGCTCGATGGGCCGAAATGGCCTCTATCTGCACTGTGGGGTTTCTGTGATTTGTCAAGACAGCACATCCTGCAAGAAAACGTACAAATTCCTACACTTACCATGTGTAGTGCAGTTGGCTGTTCGAGTATTAATCTCATTGAAAGATATAGTATTATGAGAGGGCTTGACAGGGTAGATACTGAGAGGCTGTTTCTGCTGGTTGGAGAGTCTACAACTCGGGAGCATAGTCTCCGGATAAGGGGTCGGCCATTTAGGACTGAGATGAAGAGAAATTTCTTCACTCAGAGGGTTGTGAATCTTTGGAATTCTCTACCCTAGAGGGCTGTGGATGCTCAGTCATTGAGTATATTCAAAGCTGAGATCAATAGATTTTGGGGCTCTAAGAGAATCAAGGGATATGGGAATCGGGCAGGAAAGTGGAGTTGCTGCCCTAACTTTTAAATGTTGGTCACTTGGCCATATAGCTTAGCATAATCAACAAACATATTACAAAAGTACCCATCTCTATATCATTCATGAATAGTATTGAATAGATCAGCCATGATTTTATTAAATGGCAGAGCAGGCATGAGGGGCTGTATGGCCTACTCCTGCTCCTATTTCTTATGTTCTTTTGTTCTTATTGCAATTTTGTACAAGTCCTGAATGCAGCAAAACCAGCAGTTATTAAGCAGAACCGAGTGATAATAAATCACTTGACCTATAACTAGCATTTATAGGGATCTGGACAAATTAAGTGATATTTAAAAGATGTGTTCTTGGAATTTAGTGTTACACTAACAAAGCCAAGTTCATTTATATCCCTAGTTGTCCCAAGAAGGTAACAGGCCGCTGCCTTGAACCACTGCAGTCCTTGTGATGGTATTCCCATGATGGTGTTAGATGGGCAATTCCAGGATGTTGGCCCAGTAATTCGGGTCCCAACGCGTGAGTAAGCACCGTGTACTCACGCGTGAGCCCGATGGAAGTGCCGGTTTTCAGCATGCACAGCGCATGCGTGGAAAACCGTCATTTCCTTTCCTCTGAACCAAGGGGTTCAGAGGTGGAACGCGTGCGTGCAGGAGTCTGCGCGTGCGCGCTGAAATTCCTTTTTTTTTACAGGGTTGCCCGTGCGATAAGGCCTCCAGTTTTTACGCGAGAAAAAAGCAGACATAAGTACTTAGTTTTAAAAGGTAAGTGGTCTATTAATTAAAGTTAGAATTTTTTTTCCACAGGTTTATTATTTTAGTAAGGTACGTGTAGTTTTTGGCCCGATTTTTAAAAAAATTATTTTTTTCAAAAATTTGAATAATTGTTTAAATTAGTTTTTTTACAGTTATTAATAGTTCATTTAATTAGTGGGATTTTAAAAAACTTTTATTTGATGTTTAAGTACTGTTTTGGGCGCCCAGAGTTTTCATGAGTTTGACAGTTCTTACTATCAAACTCATGAATGAACTTTTGCAACCTCCGATTGGTTGCCCAGTGCTCACGTGATCCCAGCCGGCTCATCGAACTAACTACGCTGCTGGATCATGCAAGCACAGTGCGCCGGGAGCTGAACCGGGCCACTGACAGGAAATCCACGCAGGGCCAGGCTTCAACTGTCGGCGCGCTATGTAAGTGTAGGTCGGGGGCTTGCACCTGCGGGAAGCCCCCGACACCAATTTCTGGGCCAACAACCCAGCAACAATGAAAGAACGGCGATTATATGTTCAACTCAGGATGGTGTGTGACTTGGAAGACAACTTTGAGGAGATGGTGTTCCCATCAAAGTGCTGCTCTTGACTCTCTTGGTAGTAAAGATAGCAGGGGAGGGAGGTGCTGTCCAGTGGCAGGGACATGGATCAAGTGAACCGCTTTTGTCTTGGATGGTGTCAAGCATCTTGAGTTTTGTTGCAGCTGGACTCATCTATGCAATGATGAGTATTCCATCACAATTCTGACTTGAGATGACTTTTAATATGGATAAATATAAGGCTATGCACATTGGAACAGAAAACATTGAACACGTGTGCAAGATATGGGATGTTTCTTAACAAGGTAAAAAATAACGAGTGTGATTGTTGACTATTCACTGAAAGTATACAGTCATGCTAAAGCGGCTAATCGCGTACTGGGATGCATTTTGACCGTATTGACCAAGTTAAAACACCTTATCCTTGTATAGATCTTTGGCGAGGTCCCATTTGAATTATTATGTGCAGTTTTGATTACTTTTCCTTCAGAAGAGCAACAAGGATAATTCCCAAACTTGGAGCTCTAAGTTATGAAAGGCCTGACAAGAACTAAACTTGTTTTCATTAGAGAAGAGGTGACTCAGAGGAGATATTATCCAAGTCTCTTAAATGGTGGGAGGAATGCCTGTGTATATGCAAGCATTTTATTTAACTTACACTGTGAGGGTAGAGTAGAGGAATTGAGGATAAAGTTAACAAGCCTCAAGCAGGATTTGAGATTCGAAGGGTTTCTTAACCTCCCCCTTTATAGAATTGTGGATATGTAGAGCAGACTTAGTTGTTAATGTGATGTTAATTAATAGCATTTTTTTTAAAAAACGCTGAATAAATGTCCCATTCAGAACAGGATTGAGGATTATAAGGTAAACTATCCCTCCTCATCCTTCTCGACCTGTCTGCAGCCTTTAAAATGGTTGACCAAACCATCCTCCTCCAACGCCTCTCCATCGTCGTCCAGCTGGGTGGGGCTGCACTCACCTGGTTCCATGCTTATCTATCCAGTCATAGCCAGAGAATCACCGGCAATGTCTTCTCTTCCTGCTCCCGCACCATTATCTCTGGTGTCCCCCTAAGATCTATCCTTGGGCCCCCTACTATTTCTCACCTACAAGCTGTCCCTTGATGACATAAACCGGAAACACAGCATCAGTTTCCACATGTATACTCTACCTCACCACCACATCTCTCGACCCCTCCATTGTCTCTAAATTATTAGACTGCCTGTCTGACATCCAGTACTGGATGAACAGAAATTTCCTCCAACTAAATATTGGGAAGACCAAAGCCATTGCATTCAGTCCCTGTCACAATCTCCACTTCCTAGCCACCGACTCCATCCCTCCCCCTGGCAACTGTCTGAGGTTGAACCAGACTGTTTGTAACCTTGGTATCATATTTGACCCCGAGATGAGCTTTCGACCACATATCCGCGCCATCACTAAGACTGCCTATTTCCATCTCCATAACATCGCCTGACTCTGCCCCTGCCTCAGCTCATCTGCTGCTGAAACCCTCATCCCCTCATCCATGCCTTTACTTCTAGACTTGACTATTCGAACACAATCCTGTCAAGCCTCCCATGCATTACTTGAATTGGAGTAGACAGGCCAATGCTGATTTCTGTGAACTGACACACTCACTGCTTAAAAAAGAATGGCCCGGATTTTGCAGTGAGTATGGCGGCGTACTCTCAAAGTACGCTGTCACACCTCCTTTGAAATCCACCGCAATTTCGGGATTTCCAAGAGCTAAATCCCGAACTTGCAGTCTGTCAACTTACGCATTGACATCCCATCTGCACGGCCGATTTATAAAAAAAAAACAACTCCTGGCTCAGAGTTGGGCTATTTGCCCACTGGCTGGCCAGAAATTGCGTACGGAAATGTAAGGGGATACCTCAGGCATGTTTTAAACATTTTCATCTCAGAAATCATATAGTTTAATTGTATCAAATGAGTTTTTCTTGTTTCTGCAAATATTAGAGTTTTAATTATGTCGCAAATTATCAGCAAAATTAAATTAAAGTTGATGGAATGAAGCTAATTAGGAATTAAATTCCAATCCTATAAATTGTAATTAAATCTGATTACGGGACTGCACTAAATCTGATTACGAGATTTCCTTCAGAAATGATTAAAATGTCATTCTGTTTTCTGATTGGAGGACCAGGCCCACGTGATCCCAGGTATGCTTCCGCACAGGCTGCGTCCCTGGGATCCGTGGGCCATTACGTTGCCCTCCTACTCGCAGCGTTAGACCGCAAGTTTTCACAGGAGGGCAGCCATCAGGTAGGTGAATATTCTTTTTGCAGGTTGGCAGCGTACTCCTGAGGTACGCTGCCAACTGCAATTTTTGGCCCAATATATTATAAAAATGTGCTCTCTGTCTTAATTTTTGTTATCTTCTGCTGATCAAAAATAAGTTAATCTATTTGCTCTTTGTCTACAAGGCCATCCACAAATAATTCAGCACCATGCACCTAGAAACTATACCTCTCCTGGTATTCGTAGATTCAGGAAACCTGTTGATGTTCTTCTTGTGAAGACTCCCAACCTTGCAAACTCCGGAGATGATGGAAATGGTGCTTTACCACCAGCGCTCGAGTCTAGGGGTATGGGTGATGGTATGGAAGGAATTGGGTAAGGTCCTAATGTCTTCTAAAATGTGCAAAATATGCAACAATGAAAATTAATTTGACAGAACCCAACGCAGCACTTCTGTAACAAACAGTTCTAATATATTATACAGTCAGGAAGCTCGCACTAGAATTATTTAGGTTAACATTTCTTGCTACATAGGTCCAAGTGCTATAGAACTAAAATGGTATTACTCCATTCCAATGTTCTTTAATTTTAATGTAGAGTTCCTAATAAAAAAAAAACTTCTAAATTTGAAAAAGAAAATCAAGTTCTTATCTTACTGTGCTAAAGAGATTTTTGTTGTTGGTTTGATTTTAATTTTTAGTCAACTTAGGACCTAATGCTAGGACCACATATTCATGCGTAGACTTCAAAAACTGAATATAATGGGCTGGATTTTCATTGAGGACTCGGGTTGGAGGCGGGACTACAACTTTCGGGGTTGTAGTCCTGCCTCCATTGAGTTCTAGCCAACCCACGCGATTTAGACTTGATTGACCTTGTTGAGCCCGCCCAGCGAGCTCAGCAGGCCAATTAAGGGCCACCCGGCAACAGGTGACGTCACAGATTGAAATTTCATCTGTCAAGACCTTTTGACAGATGAAATATCAGTGTTTCACAGCTGTTTGAAGCTGTCAAACACTGACAATCTGTACTCCAAGTTAGTTCCTTCCTGTCAGGATGATTTAGAGATCTCCCCGGAACAGAAAGCTGAATGCTGCAATTTTTGACAGCTCGCAGCCATTCTGCTTTCTGTGCCAGTGAGATGAGGGACTCCCGAGACCTAAAGGAAGGAAGGCTGTAAAAGTAAACACTTTACACACACCAAACACACTTATCTTTGCACTCATGCACCCATCACTCACCTGAATACCGGACATCTCGACCCCTCCAAGCCCTTCATCCCGACGGTCCACCTCCTCTAACTTGGCGTGGTTTGGAGCCGTCGGGAATCCCACACTTCAACCTTAAAAATAGGGATTAGGCTAAAAACTGCCCGTTAACAGGCAGTTAATTGGCACTAATCCCCTTCCTGCCTCGGGGAGGCGGGTCCCAGTGCGGGGCAGGTACCCATCTCCTTTGAAACTGGCATGGAGGCGGGTTGGGGGCGGGATGGTGGTCCGGACCCCCGATTTCGGGATTTTAACCCCCCCCCCCCCGCCTCCAATCCCGCCTCCACGGCCCAATGAAAATCCTGCCCAATGGCTCTGAAATTCTGCAGGGGTTCTTCAGGTCTTCACTGTAATTTTGCTGGGGGTTCCAAGAGTCTCCCACTGAAGTTATGGCGGGTCACCATGACTTTCAGAGAATGGGGGGAATTTTTACTTCCAGATGCGATGGGAGGTGGGGGAGGGTCCGGTGGTGCACAGGAAACCCGAACATCTGGATTTCCCCGCATGCTGTGGAGATTTAACTCCACAGCATGCGTCTTTCATCATTGACAGGTTCCCCACCCGGAAGTCAGCCTGATTGACAGGCTTGGCTTCCAGTCAGGTGGGATATGCTCCTGAGGATGCTGCAGCACCCCGGGGCGGGGGGGCATCCGATCCCTGACCCTGGTAGGGGTCCAATCCCCAACCACGGGAAGAGTCCGATCCTGAGCGGTGTCTGAAGGTGGGGGAGCTTGGTGGGCTGGGAAACCCAGCCGGCCACAGGTAAACCTGCAAAGCAGATTCAATCCGAGGCTTCCAGTCTCATCAACATTTTAAAATGCCAACCAGCCTCCTGGGAGTAGATTGGCTGCCCGCCCCTTGTCCCACCTCAGTAAAACCCGGAGGTTGACAGGTTGAAGCCGGCTTCCCAACATGCTTTGATTTGTTTTTTCCCATTTAACCCCACACCCACTTCCACCCGCTCACCCCATGTTAAAATTCCCCCCAATGGGTCTGATTTATTTAGAATAAAACAGTTGTGGGTCTACATAGCATTAAATGATTCGTTTTGTATTGGAATAGCTAGTTTTTTTATCAAAACAATGCACAGTGTAATAATTTTCAGCATAGCAAGAGTCTAACGTGTAGGTGCTCTTTGGATTTTGTTTCTTGTTTATCTAATAGGAAAGTATTAGTTATTACGATCAGTTAATGCACATCAAGCCACAGATAGAAGTTATGATAATTTGTATTACCCCTAAAGTGAAAAGAAAATAAGAACAGTGTTTTCTAAATTGAAGACCATTATTATACAGTTTTCTCCTTGTCAAAGTATAGTTACCATGGTGTGGAGATGCCGGAGTTGGACTGGGGTGGACAAATGTAAGAAGTCACACAACACCAGGTTATAGTCCAACAGCTTTATTTGAAATCACAAGCTTTCGGAGCGCTGCTCCTTCTTCAGGTGAAGTGGAGAAATGCATAAAGACACAGCTTATATAGTCAGAGAATCATGTCAGATGTTTACAGGTAACCTTTCCAACTGCCATTTATCACACCTCGGCAGAGAGATAATCACAGCAGTCAAAGGTGTGAATGGTGTCCAAACAGGTCAGTCAGGGAAACATTACATCAAAGAACAATGAGGTGGGGTCACAAGGGGTCAAATATTGCAGATGCTGGGGTCTGTATGAAAAACAAAAAAACAGACAAAAAACATTTTTTTTTTTGGCTGGAAATCACAGCAGGTCCGGCCGCATCTGTGTAGAGAGAACAAGCCAATGTCGACTCGAGTCTGGATGACCCTGCATCAGGTGGGGTTACATGTAGCGTGACATGAACCCAAGATCTCGGTTGAGGCTGTCCTCATGGGTGCGGAACTTGGCTATCAGTTTCTGCTCGACGATTTTGCGTTGTCGTGTGTCTCGAAGGCCACCTTGGAGAATGCTTACCTGAAGATCGGAGGCTGAATGTCCTTGACTGCTGAAGTGTTCCCCGATTGGGAGGGAACACTCCTGCCTGGTGATTGTTGCGCGGTGTCCGTTCATCCGTTGTCGCAGTGTCTGCATGGTCTCGCCGATGTACCATGCTCCGGGGCATCCTTTCCTGCATCGTATGAGGTAGACAACGTTGGCCGAGTCTGTTTTTTTGTTTTTCATACAGACCCCAGCATCTGCAATATTTGACCCCTTGTGACCCCACCTCATTGTTCTTTGATGTAATGTTTCCCTGACTGACCTGTTTGGACACCATTCACACCTTTGACTGCTGTGATTATCTCTCTGCCGAGGTGTGATAAATGGCAGTTGGAAAGGTTACCTGTAAACATCTGACATGATTCTCTGACTATATAAGCTGTGTCTTTATGCATTTCTCCACTTCACCTGAAGAAGGAGCAGCGCTCCGAAAGCTTGTGATTTCAAATAAAGCTGTTGGACTATAACCTGGTGTTGTGTGACTTCTTACAAAGTATAGTTAGTACTCTGCTTCACAGGTTTTGAACAAAAGCTTCCACAATTTCACAAAATGTTAAAACCTGTATCATGCTGATCTGTGTAGTACCTGCTCTGTCTCCTGTACTGTCTGCTAGCTACCCATATATATATATTATATATATATATATAATAATAAAAATAATCCATGGAAGTAACAGATTCTGAAAAAAATACCTACAGTTTATTTTCATGTTTGGATGTTAAAAATTATTTACCAATTTGTAGGTCAGACTGATAATTTGCATTAATTTATGAGGGAAAGGAAGTAATTGCTGCCTATCTTTAAATATACTAATGTCTCCATAATCCATACGTTTTGTGTTAATAGAAAACTGGAATTCATATTTATGGAGATATCAATTTTGTATTATGAAACAGAATTTATAGTATATAGGTTGCACATTTTTGTTCAGAATCTAATTGTCTTGATTACATGTTGAGTACGGAATGCAGCATGCCCAACTTTAGTCCTGTTTTAATCAACATTGCATTGATGTATGTCTTTGACCTTTTGACAACTAGTCACTTTAGATGGTTCAGTAAGAAAATGTAAACATTAGTTTGCTCCTTGCATTCAAGAATGTTTGGTTGGGTGAAGGTGAAATGGAAAAGATTAATATGTACTTAATGAAGTTTGGAAAATTGAGAGTACAATTAAATAATTGTATGAATAATAGTAGTTAAAAACAGGTTTTACTTAAATACTTATTTCCTTCCTTTTAGCCCCCCATCAATAAGATTGATGAATAGCCTACTGTTTGTACCTTCCAATCCAGTCTCAAAGTTTTTTTTCCAGCAAATAAACAACATTTTCTTTTCTGTTAATGACCCAAAGGTTGTATTATTAAAGGAGAAAAGTAGACTTTCAGTCTCGAACCCAGAATTTTTCAAAAAAGTTTTGTTCTTTGACATTTCATAACAGAGGTCTGCCTTGCTTGATTAATTTTGGTCATGCCTCCTGAGGGGAAAAAAATGAAATGAATTCTCTTTCTGGCTGTTAAACTTGTGGATTTTCTGGTTATTAAGCTTGTTCATTCAAAAAAAATAACAATTTCTGCATCCAGTGTATTAATTCACTACCTTTGGAATTCAGATAAATATATTTAATTTTTTTAGGTTAACTAATGTTGCTTTAAACAATATACACATTCTATTAAAGTTGCATGATTTACATTTGTTAAAATAGTATTAGTCAATTACTGATAAGTGAATAATGATTTTATTACAAAATTGCATCGAGCCTCAATTATTGACAGTTGTTGGTCAAGAAAACGTGATGCATGTAATGAGACTGGCATATGTGAATGCTAACTATACATTACTAGAAATCAATTCAGAAAGTGGGGAAAACCAGTACAGTATACATATGTCACAGCCCCACATAGTGAGCTTTAGAATAAAGTTAATAGAAGTTGCACAATATCTTGAAAAAAATTAAAAAGCATTGGAAAAATAACTGAAATCTGAGCTTTTTCATACTGTAGTTTTAAAATACTGTCAGATTTTAGATGGAAAATTGTTGAGCTAATGAAAATTATGAAATATTTCCCGTAGAAGGGGATGATGTAATTTGGCCTGTAAGCATGGTAAATTTGTGTTCTGAACCGAAAATAGCAGGAGACAGAGATGGTTCAGAATTTGAATTTAGATTTATTTAACAGAAATATTCATGCATCAGAGTTATCTGTTGTATAAAATCTTTGTGCTGGTTTTCACTTTTATGAGGATATTGTTTTTAATATCACAAAGATGCTCATCCAAGTGAGCCAGTTCTTCTTTCCTACTAAACCTCAGTGATTGGTATTGTTAATATATATATTCTCTCCAGGGATGTCAAACGGTGGAACTCCACATCTCCCTCAGTACTCCTGTCCTCTGTCACTGCCAACAAAAGCAATTTACATTTGTAGAGCACCTTTAACTTACCAAAATGTTCCAAAGCATTTCATAGAGGAGAAAAAGAGTAGATCCTGAAACTTTACAGGTGGGTTAGGATCGGACCTCTTGCGCATACCCAATTTTAATCGCACCGCCATTGGCGCCGTGCTTTCAGCTGCCTAAGGCCCTAAGCTCTTAAATTCCCTCCTAAACCTCGCCATCTGTCTACCTCTCTCTCCTCCTTTAAGAAGCTCCTTAAATCTACCTCTTTGACCAAGCTTTTGGTCACCTGTCCTAATATTTTCTTAAGGTCAGGCAACATCTGGGGAGAGAGAAACAAAGTTAACATTTCAGGTCGATGACCTTTCATCAAAACGATGGAAGCATGGCTCTGATGAAAGGTCATCAACCTGAAAAGTTAACTTTGTTTCTCTCTCCACAGATGCTGCCTGACTTGCTGAGTATTTCCAGCATTTTCTGTTTTTATTTCAGATTTCCAGCATGTACAGTATTTTGCTTTTCTAATATCTTCTATGTGGCTCGGTATCACATTAGGCTGAATTTTACCAACCTCAGCGGGTCCGTGGCGGGCAACGTCGGTGGCGGGTCCCAGCCTTGCTCCTGGTTGTACATTGCAAAGGAGGACACAAGCAGGGATGTCTCATGTTGGGAGGACCAGGCTGCAGTGGCGCAAACCTTTCAATGATCTCAGTAGATCACGAAACATTACTGCAGAGCCACACTCAACCTCATCCTGCTGTGCCAATCATCACATCCCCATCACTCTGCCTTCCCTACCCTACTCATGCACATCCTTACTCACACCAACTTACCTTGCACCTCCACCCATCCCTCTCTATCTACATTAACACTTCCCCATCTCACTAGCCACCCTTCACACTCACCCTCATCCTAGTGCAATCATACCAACTAATAACACACAAGGGTAGCCACTTGTGTGTTTTATGCAATGTTCATGTGTGTTTTATGCAATGTTCATGTAAAGTTTCTGTTAATGTGGTGTCAAACATTGAAACCTTTATTTTCAACACTTTGCGTTCTTGGACAGATTTGTGTGCACCTTAGTGAGTTGCAATGAATGGTGAGATATAACGGTACCCCCCGCAATGGTGATCAGTGTGAAAAGAGTGGCTTGGGCATTGTAGGGATGCTTTATGGAGTTGATGTGGGGTGGTGCCAACCTGGCGCATCATGTGGCAGCCAGGTTGTACAGCGTCAAGTGAAGTAAATCTGGCCATGGTGAGGCCATCCCTGGCCTCCCGGGCAGCAATGAGGTTGGGTGCTGATGCTGTGCAGCATCAGTTGATTGTGGAGAAGGTTGGTGGTGTGCCTGGTGCTGCTGGTGTTGGGCTGATCGTGGTGAGATCCTGACGACCAAGGTGAGAGAGTTTCAAGGGCACCGATGCTGATGGAATAGATGGCAGGTGAAGTAGAGATGACAGAAGCGATCTGTCAATGGTGGGAGAGGTAATAAGGTCAGATTGGATAAAGACTTGTCTAAAGACTTGCAGCATCCTGAATCTGTAGTGGAAATGCAGTTTAGGGAAGATATCTGGTTCAGCTGGGAGCTTTGACTTGACATTTGAAGCTGTCAACTCATCAGCTGAAACAATGGCAAGTCACCACCCGCCTCAGCTTCACCGACAAGGTCTGGGCACAGTAGGAAACCAGTGGGCGACCAGTCAAAATCAAAAAGCTGGGAAAAAAGCATTGTTAAGAGGCTGTAAACAAGCCACTAATGATTTCAATTGCCTCCCCCGCTGCTACGTGTCGGGTCTGCTCAACGCTGGCCGACTCGACATTTGGGAAAGGCGTTGACAGCAGGGTCCTGACCTACTGTCAAAAAAAGCTTTTTCCCACCCGACCTGCCACTGATCGTGCCCGCTGACTCCCTGGAAAATTCTGCTCATTTTGTTTAATAATGCTCCTGTGAAGTACCTTGGGATATTTACTACATTAAAGGCGCTATATAAATGCAAGTTGTTGCTGTAATTGAAATCTTGGATAAAAATTCTCTGCAGAGAGGTCAGGGAGGGCTGAAGTGCCACTGTATAAAGCAGTCGAAGAGATCCTTTGCAACTTTGACCAGGTTGGTCTTTGTGCTATGGGCAGGATTGAAAAGTTCAAAGATAGAGTTGTGGGAAAGGTGAGTACACAGCAGGGAGGCAATTACATGTTTAAGGAGCCTGGGCAAGAAAGGGAGGTTTGTGATTGGGTGTACTTGGATGGAAGCATATGGATCAAAGGGCAGTTTTTTGAGGACATGGTGATGGTGGGTTTGAAAGGAGAGGGAGCCATTGAACAATGTTAGTAAGCATTAGAGCAGGAAAGGTAGTTGAGATGTCCGGATTTGCACGGGGAGTGCATCAAGGAGGCAGAAGGTTGGTCTTGTAGAAGAGACAGGCTTGGAGGGTGTGGGAATTGCAGAGAAGTTGCAAAGTGATGGTGGGATTGTGTTAGAATGAGTGTGGGGTTGGGAGATGATCAGTGGAGGAGCAGGAGAAGATGGCACCTGAGACAGCTGCGCAGATGGTCTCAATCTTTTGTGTCAAGGAAATCCTATGAGCTCCTCACACAGTGTTAGAGTTGAGGATGGAAAGGTCAAAGGGAAGAAAGGCCATTTTTCATGGATGAATGGTGTTGTGGATTGTTCTTGCCTTCCAGGATGATTCTGGAGTAATTTGGTCATAACGAGGGAAGTGTGGTAGGGCTTGATAAGGTCCAGACAAATTTAGCAGTGGATAACAAGACCTGCGTGTTCTACAGTCTGTGGCCTATAATGTTAAGGGTATGAAAGTGGAAGCTGTACTCTGAGCAACAACCTGAATGGAAGATGGTGAGTTATTTGGTATGGACAGAAGAGTTGAAAGAAGAAGTGAGGGAAATGTTTAGCAGCGGCAGCATTGTGATGACTGTGGAAAGCTAAGGAAAGGGTAGCTAGGAGATCAAGAATGAATTGATGAGGAAGCTGATGGGAGCAGTTTTTTTTTCAGGAGTGAAGGGTAGTCAGGCTTCAGGTAGGTAGGCAGATTTGTATGGTGAACGAGATGAGGAAGTGATCGGAGATGGCTATATGTGATCAGGACCTTGGAGGTGGTGAGGCCACGAGATACTGAGGTTGAGGAAGTGGAAATGGGTGTCAGTAAGGGAGTTGATGTGAACAGTGAGGTTAAGGGAGGGCATGAGGGCAGAGAAGTCAGGAGCAAGGCGAATTAAAGTAGAGGTTAAAATTCCTGAGAATGACAAATCATTTGGTGAACAGGCTGAAGTGGGGAGAGAAGTTAGAGGATCTCAGTAAATGACTTGGGAGGGGAGTAGAGGGCAAGGACTTTGAATGAAAAGTGAGAGGGGTGGATGCAGGGTGAGATGCTTGACTGAGGAAAAGGGCCTGAGGTTTATGGGGGACAGCCCAAAGTGGGACTTGGTGTTGAGATCCACACTGATGTGGGTGGGGAACATGGTGTTGTGTAACCACTCATCATTTATCTCATCTTCACTCCTTTTCAAACCTGCTTTTTATTATTTTGGATCTCCCTTTGCCACTCAACAAAAAGTCAGGCGAATAAAGGCAGCACCTCAAGTGGATAATGCGTTTTATGGCAAGGGATATAGGCCTGGAATTTCCGCTTGATTGCGCTGGTTTTTTTCAGCTGAATTTGGCGCAAAATATACCTCTCTGTTGGTTCGGGCTCCTTTTCCCAAAGAAAGCCAGGACAGCAGGACAGATGGCATCACTAAGATGCCTGGTTTACTATATTGTTGGATATTTCATTTGTCAGTATCCCAATCACACAATGTTGTGAGTGGTACTGCATGAAAAAAGACATGCCAGGGTGATAAAGAACCAACGTTGCCTGATTGGCTGCTCATGCCAAGATGCGACCAGCCATTTTTGCAGGCTCTGGCATACTAACCTGACAGTGACCATGGAGATCTGTCTTCTTAATGCCCAGGTCAGCAAAGAGACAGATGCAGAGCTGTGCCATCTGCTGCAAGGATGCCTGCAGCTACCCCATGAAGTGACATGGTCAGTTGTGGCCTGAAATTTGGCTGCACCACTTTACAGACAAGCTGCAATGCTGACCTATAGGGATGGCACCCTGAAAGGTTACAGAGAGAAACCTTCCTTGCAATCATATCATTCAGCACCACCTCCACATTATTAGCCATCAAACCGGGGGTTGTGTGCTGGACTGCTCCATTACCTGACTGTAGACTCCTGCTTGAACTTTGCGCTGCTTTTCCTTCATTTTTGCCTGTCTCTTTTTAGTCCTCTGCCCTTTCAGCTTAGACAGTGTTGATAATTGGCTGAGATGCCTTTTGAGATTTTGGGTAGAATTTTTGTCCCACCATTGCCTTTGAATTTATCTTCGACACGATGGCTTTCAAAGTGCTTGGAGACACAATCCCAGCATTTACGCTGGTAAAAATCTCACCAGTGACCTCCAGTGTTGACCCTGCCCAAGTGTGTGGGGTCCATGGGAGGTCACCCTAATTAAATATTGGTGGGAAACCACACCACTTGGAGGGAGCATCCATGGTCCCTACCAACCCACACTAGCTGGAATGTCCAGCACATGCTACCATCTGGGGGATGGAGGGGGGGCTGGGTGGGGAGTGCCTTGTGTCCCCAGGGAAAGATGACTTTGTGGCCACTATGACCTCCTTTGCAAGGCAGCTGATAACATCATAAAACATTTTTTTTTACCTGAATTGACTTGAGGGTCCAGGCTGCTTCTCTGGCCTGAACCCTCCCGCCATCTGACATTATAACAGTGACTACACTTCCAAAGTACTTAATTGGCTATAAAGCGCTTTGGGATGCCCTGAGGTCGTGAAACGTGCTATATAAATGCAAGTCTATTTTTTTCTAGGTGGGACCCCACTTCCATCTTTCAGACAGCTCACTCTGCAAGCTTACACCAGGTCCAGTTGAGGCCAAAATGCACAAAAAAAAGCTTAGAGACTGACTACCTTTGGCCCACCCTTCCAAGTCACTGACTTTGTAAGGGGCAGGCAGAGGCTCTCCCCTTTACAAAGCCAAGTGGAAACACCATCACTAGTCTAGGACCTACGTTTGTGGCTGTTCCACTGAAGTTACAGCTAGGGTCTGCCAGACTGGGGCTAATTTTCATTTCCCATCATTAAAATGCTCTTTTAGATTTATCCAAATCCAGATCTGAAGTTATGCTAATGAGCTGACCTAGAAAAATTAGGTGTACACAACCCACTTCCATTTGAGTCTGTCTAAAACAGACCAATAACCATTCTGGCAGTAATAATACCAAACAAGGAAAATCTAAGCTTATATATGGACGATCATGTGCATATATTCAGGTGCCATTACTGCCTGACTTAGTGCAATGGTATTCCAGTGCGCTCTCTTTTTATTCATGCATTTAAACTTTCTTCCTAGTCTATTAGACCTCCTCTTCACCTAAAGCTTTTGGTGTTTTGACAGAAACAGAAGTCCATTGTGCAGATGTTGTCTTACAATGATTTTGAAAACCTCAAATGGGCCATTATACACAAATAAAAGCTACTTTAAGTAGGTCTTCTCTGAGTAGACGTTCCTCCTCGTGTTTCAATTGCAGTCAAGCAGAGGATAGGCTGACAGGATGTCGAACCCCCATTGCATTTGGCCTGTGCCCTACCGCTAGCCTAAGTTCATCCTTTGTTGCAGCTGCTGGAAGATTGAGGGGTGAATTATGATTTGGCCACAAACACTGTTTACCAACACAAATACTATTGTGCACAGAGAGGAGAGAAGTAGCCCTTCATGTCTCTTTATTAGTAATATAATCCTGAAAATAAATTATATAAGTGTGATAATGGTATGACCAATTCTTTATTTGTTTTATAATTATTTTTGACCTAGGTATTTAAGTTCATTAAAATGCCCAGATATATTAGATATTTGTATGGAATTGTGACTACTCTCAACAACAAAACAAGTGAAACGGGACTTAAACAATGCAATATAGTTTGGAAGAACCAATTAGCTTTAATTCAGTAATTTCACTGAACCATTCTGTTTGCTTTCTTGCATGTCCACCCTGCCAGAAGCCAAATGAACAAGACCACATTAGATTTGATGAGCTGTTTGACAATAGGCATTTGCTGCATTTGATCCATAACTAATGCTTCTAAGCAAAGTGCGATAAGTGGCCTGTCTACGTGTTTAGCAAAGAATGCCATGTCTGGAACAAAACAGTGAATAGGCTTTCTTTTTTTCCAATTTTTGTTTAGAAATAAGGCAAACATAATGCTTTGTTTAAGGAACCAAAAATATTCCAATTTTACATTCTGGTTAGTTCTAAGCTTTCATTGCATGTTATTAAAAAAATCTAACATTGTCCTCATTGCCCTGCAGCAAGTATATCTTTTGTTAGCTATTTAAATACCAGCACAAAGCAGTCTTAGTCATTGGGAAGTTCATCATTCCATTTGTCTGACTTTCCTAATTATATGCATATAGGATACCTTGAGCAAATTATTTTCTTTGCAAAGAAAATGCATATACCATCAAATTTCATTTAGTAAAACAGTGATAAAGACTTGATACAAAACAAAGGCATTTAAATTTTGAAATATGACTTGCAACTGATCATGTTAATAATATTTATTCAGTGAATATTGCCATAATAAGTCCCAGTAAATCTCCTGTGGTGATGTTACAGAAAGTCATTTCAACAACCTGAATTTACATAACACCTTTAACGAAGTAAAACATCCCAAAGCACTTCACAGGAGCGCTATCAAACAAAATTTGACACCAATCCACATAAGATATTAGGACAGGTGACTGAAAGCTTGGTCAAAGAGGTAGATTTTAAGGAGCGTCTTAAAGGAGGATAGAGGGGTTAGGGAGGGAATTCTTTGTTTAGGACTAATGGTGGAGCGACGAAAATCGGGGATGCACAAGAAGCCAGAATTAGAGGAGCGCAGAGATCTTAGAGGGTTGTAGTGCTGGAGGAGGTTACAGAGATAGGGAGGGACGAGGCCATGGAGGGATTTGAAAACAAGGATGAGAATTTTAAAATCCAGGACCGGGAGCCAATTTAGGTCAGCGAACACAGGGGTGATGGATGAACAGAACTTGGTGAAAGTTAGGATTCGGACAGCTCAAGTTCACAGAGCATGCAAGGTGGGAGGCCGGCCAGGAGAGCATTGGAATAGTCAAGTCTAGAGGTAACAAAGGCATGTTTCATGAGGATTTAAGCAGCAGATGAGCTGAGACAGGGGTGGAGATGGACAATGCTTACCACAGTCCTACTGCAGCATAAACACCCTTTGCTCGAATACAGCAAATGGGCTGAAACATAACTCCCAAAAATGGGTGGGTTGGTGTCAGGTCAGAAGTTGAAATTCAAAATTGAAACACGAACCCAACCTGCCAATACCAGTTTTAACAGAGGCGGGATGAGGGTCAGTCATTTAAATACTATAATGAGGCTGCCTGCCTTAATTTTAACAGTCATTCTATTTTTAACTCATGTCGGCAGGGTTTCCCAGGCCTCGGGAAACCCGGCAGCTGAAAGGAGACATGAAGGGCTGAATCTATAAGGTAAGTGCCTTTGCAGCACAGCTTGTGAGCCAGGAGGAGCAGAAATGTTTCCTCTAGGCAATGTTCCCTCTAATTTCTTTTTGGCCTGCGCAACCCCTTTAACGGGCTGCAGGGCCATTCAAAATTTCAAACCATGCGTGGTTTTTCTATTTAATAGCTGGCTCACTGGCTGCACGGGACCTGCGGCCACACAACTTAACGTGAACATTGTCTCCAGGCCAAACAAGCTACCCCACCGAACCGCGTTCTGTCTGCTCCCCCCGACCACCATTTGCTCCCCCCCGACCACCATCAGCGCCCCCAATGACCTTCTCTCCTTACCCCCCCCTTCCAACCATCGGGCCCCCAACCACCAATGGACCCCACCACTAGATTTACCTGATCTCTTTGGCTGCAGCCTTGTGAAGCAGGCTTCCCTGCCTGACAGGCCTCCAGCCTGCCAATCAGGCCACCTGTGGGTGGGAAACCACCAGAAAAAAATTTAAAGGAGTGCTGCAGTTAAAAACTGCAGGACATTCGGGAAACCCAATCTTCCTCACAACAGCCCCCACCAATCCCCAGCACGGAACTCGCCTCCAGGCTACAACAGCCCTTCTGCACGGAACTTGCCTCCGGGCTAAAAACCAGACCAATATGGCTGACGTAAGATAAAATTATTACATACTTTACTGATGATGACAAGTACAGGATTAATTGATACAATATTTGTAATACTGTTTACCTACCACGTTACGAGGTTTGCTCAAGATGCAATTCATTTATGTTCCTCTCTCCCAAAACCTCTTGTTCCCAGTTATTTATATTATAAAGCATTATATTATAATAATAATGCATTTTTGCTATTTCTCCCATGGTGGATTTGCAGCATTTTCTAAGATGCAAATATTTTATTAATTCATTCATTGCTCCCAAAATCATCATCATTCTCAGTTATTTACATGATTATAAAATATATTTTCCCCCACTTCCCATGTTGCATTTGTAGTTCTAGCTGAAGCTGTCATTAATTTAGCAGTGCCGAGACAGGTTTTCCCCCATTGTGAAGACTCCAATGACCAGCATCTGAACAGGTGGTCCTTCATGATGGTATTGACCGGGCTTGGCTGAATGACTCTAGTACATTGCCAGAGCACAACATAAAGGTGCCTCATAACCATCATCCTTTGATCCTTGGCAGGCATCAACCCCTTCACATCTCCACCTCTCGACCTCTAAGGTCCTCCTTAAAACTCACCTCTTTGATCAAATTTTTGGTCACCCCTCCTAAAGTCTCTTAGCTCACCGTCCATTATTTATTTATGTAACTGTGAAGCACTTTGGGATGTTTTTCTACATTAATATCGCTATATAAAAAGTTGTTTTTTTAAAATCAGATTTTAAGATGAAATCAGGAGTATTGCATTCAAATATTACAATTGATGTTACATACATAAATAAAGAATAGCTGTATTTCTTTCTTTTACATACATAAATAAAACATTTTTTAAAGTGCATGACGCTCGACAGGAATGCTACTTGGCAGAAACACCAATAGGAGTATGTAGAAAAAGCAGGGAATAAGATGAGAGCAGATATCTCCAGTTTAAGATGGGCCAAATGGCCTCTTTCTATGCTGTAATTTCTATGATGAGGTGGAACTATACATTTACAATGGACATTAGCTCATTTAATTTACAAAAAACCTCTGCTATGTTGATGAAATCATTTAGCAATTTAAATCAGCAAACCAATCTGATGAACGATCCAAAAAGCTTTGCTTATTTCACAATGAAACAAAACAAATTTATGATGTAACTCTCAACATCCTGGAGGAGGTTCTGCGGGTGCCACACATATAATGTCCATGTGAACCAACACTGTGCCACTCCAGTTGCAATAATTCATTTGCATTACAATTCACTGCTCCCATCTTGTATATACCTGTATTGTGATACACCAACTTACCATATCTTTTTGTTGTACGTCAAATTTAGTCATACCAGAGAACTGTAAAAGGTGTACCATATAACTACGTTGGAGTCTCATAAAATGTATAGAATCATTAACTGTACTATTTGGCTGGGGAGTCTAGAACCAGGGGTCCGTCTCAGAATAAGAGGTCGGGCATTTAGGACTGAGATGAGGAGAAATTTCTTCACTGAGGGTGGTGAATCTTTGGAATTCTCTACCCCAGAGGGCTGTGGAGGCTCAGTCATTGAGGATATTTAAGGTGTGGAGATGCCGGTGTTGGACTGGAGTGGACAAATGTAAGAAGTCACACAACACCAGGTTATAGTCCAACAGTTTTATTTGAAATCACAAGCTTACGGAGCGCTGCTCCTTCGTCAGGTGAAGTCACCTGACAAAGGAGCAGCGCTCCGTAAGCTTGTGATTTCAAATAAAACTGTTGGACTTATAACCTGGTGTTGTGTGACTTATATGAGTATATTCAAGACAGAGATCGATAGATTTTTGGATATTAAGGGAATCAAGGGTAATGGGATAGTGCAGGAAAGTGGAGATGAGGTAGAAGATCAGCCATGATCTTATTGAATGGTGGAGCAGGCTCGAAAGGCCAAATGGCCAACTCCTGCTCCTACTTCTTATATTCTCGAGTTAAGGTGTTAAGGCAATACAGCTATTCTTCCACTTAATTCAGTGTGAGATTCCAGTAATAACATGTATGACCAAAAAAGCCCATACTTGCTTTTTTTTCTTATAGGTCAGAACCAGTCAGATTTTTGTTGCTGCCTTCTCCTAACATGGTGACTAAGGTACAGTATTTCAGCCATACTGATAAGACACATTTCAGGTATTACTGCCTTTTGTAATAGGGTCATTAAATACATGACACGGATGTGATGGCTGTCCCACAGTTAACTGAAAGTAACAATGTCCTCTATATACTTCAAAATCCTGACCACCATCAGGACAGAATGCATCAGCTGTTGGAACTTAGTTTACACATTTTTCATCCTAAAGCCTATGACCGTAAACTTCATAACCCTGTGGGTATAGTAAACATGTAACATACTTGGGCTCACAGTGCCTAACAGAAACTTTTGGTCAGGTCGAGAGTTGTTAGGTGTTTAGTGTGTCCTAGCTACATGAGAGTCTCCTCCTTGTGAAGTATAATGTAACATTGCTTTGGTTTGATACAATGATTTATTTATTATCTGTCACTGGTTATACTTTCTACAGCATTGTGCCACAGTATTGAAAATAATTAACAAATGGAATGTTGTAGGCTAATTTTAATAATTGTTTACGATATGCCTATGATACTACTTGCTAAAATATTTCCATTTCCTTTCCAAGTTGGTTTCAGACTCCATTATTGTACCAGTAGCCCTTCCTTGTAACTGAGCAACCTTACTGGCTCAGGCTGTAGCTGATTGATCACACAGTTTTTATTGTAGAACCTGTTTGCTGATTCCCTGTCAGATTTATTTATTTCAAACCTTCCAGGTTTCCCAGACATCTGTGCCCTGAGTGACATTGTGAGAGAGATTCTGCACCCCACCACATGCACTGTGGTATTTTGGGAAACCACTGCAAGGTTCTTCTCCACTGGTAGCAATGTCTCTTCTTCTGTTTGGGCGGTGGAAGCCTTTGTTCTTGTAAAAACTAGTGCTGCACAAGTTAGTTGTGGTTTTTCAACCTTTGCCTGATACAAAATAACTACACATGCTACTAGATTTGGATCTAAATTGTTTCCTAATAACATTATGTAATAATGGCTTCACAACACCGACTGTGCATTCACTTGTCCACAATGGACTATTTCATTACAGGTAGACTATCCTTTATCCGAAAACCTCGGGACCAGTCGTGTTTCGGTTTTTGGAAAATTTTGGATTTCAGAAGGTATTTTATAAGACTGGGAAATTTGTCGGGGTGGGGGTCGGCGGGGGTCGGGGTCAGCGGGGGTCGGGGTCGTGCACACGACTTACGCTGAACGAAAACACTTTCGGTTTTCAAAGGATTTCGGTTTTCGGAAGTGCGGATAAAGGATACACTATCCCTTATCCGAAAGGGTGGGGGTCGGGGGTCGGGGGGGGGGGTGGGGGAGAAAAGAATATCGGACAGGCTGCTGTATTGTTGGGTTCACTCTCCCGGTATACCTCCTTCATAACTGCCCGGCTCGCGTAAGTCGTGCACCACTCTGGTCATGTCGTGCGCGCGACTTACGCTGAACAAAAAAACCTTTGGTTTTTAGAGGGTTTCGGTTTTTGGAAGTTCGGATAAAGGATAGTCTACCTGTATTATTATAACATCGTCTTTGGCCCTAAAATGCCATGAATGCATGCATTTCTTCCCACTAGATATTGACTGTCCTGTGTCAAATGTAGGCATGTTTAAGTGAGATAACTTCCTTTGTCATGTAAGCTGTCCATTGTTTCACTGTTTACTGTAATTGGGTTTAAATACCGTGCTGTAGGAATGGCTAGATTCCTAAGTAAAGGACTGAGGTCGAGTCAGTCTATCAAACAAACGATGTTTAATACTAATCAACAGAGTTTAAAACGAAAACACAGGAGAACTACATTACAGGTCTGTACTCTTTGCTGGCTCCACGAGGACTGGCTGGGGCAGCTCCCCAGCCTGACGTCATGACGTCATGACGTTTTCCCGCCGCTGGAGGATCACGTGATCAACGTGATGAAGTCATCGCGTTTGGTCTCATTCTTAAAGGGACCGCGCTATGTACATGCAATGATATGAACAAAGATACAGATTTATTCTGTAGCTAATAATTTGTTAAAGATAATTATGTACATTAGATCAGAGTCCCCCTGGTGGCTCCACCACATGCACCCCCCCCCCCCAGAAACTTTTGTCGCCTGCCTCCAGTATGCGAAAAGGGCCTGTGTAAGGGGCCTTGAGCGGATTCCTATGGGCATCATGACGAATGAATACAAATTCAGCATTCTTTAGCTCCGCTGGTACGTGTGAAGATGGAAGGCCGTAATGCGAAGTTGGGATAGGCGCAAAAGCCCTGGCTGTTTCCCGGTGGCTGCTGAGTTGGTCGGTTGCGGACCACGGCTCAGTTGGAAGCGACAGGAAATCTCCCGGTACGCGGAGTGGCTGGCCGTACACGAGCTCTGCGGCAGACGATTGCTGGTCCTCTTTGGGTGCCGTGCGGAGACCCAACATGACCCACGGAAGCTTATCCACCCATCCGGCGCCTTGGAGGCTGGCCCTCAGCGATGCCTTTAACGATCTGTGGAAACGTTCGCACAAACCGTTTGCTTGCGGGTGATAGGCTGTGGTGCGGTGAAGCTTGGTGCCGAGACCCTGGGCCACAGCGTTCCAGAGCTTGGAAGAGAACTGTCCGAACTGTCTGAAGAAATGTCCGCCGAAACGTGCGACCCACGAGGAGAGGAATGCTCTGACGACATCAGCGGACATAGTAGACGCCAGAGGAACTGCCTCTGGCCATCTAGTAGTACGATCGACCATGGTGAGGATGTGTGTGAACCCCTGCGACGGTGGAAGCGGCCCGACGAGGTCCATGTTGACATGGTCGAATCAACGTTCTGGTACTGCAAACGTGGCGTTGCACCTTAGACGTTTGACAGACGACGCAGGTGTTAGCCCAGTCGCGGATATCCTTACGCATTCCTCTCCAGACGAACTTAGCCGACATTATTTTTTGAGATGCCTTCACACCAGGATGTGAAAGCCCATGTATGGCGTCGAAAACTTTGCGGCGCCAGGCAACTGGAACGACCGGGCGGGGATCTCCCATGGAGACATCGCAGAGTAACGAGGTGCCTGCAGCGTGGAATTGCACATCGGTCGGTTGGAGGCTAGAGGTGTCGGTGCGATACGCCTGTGTTTCAGGGTCGGATGCCTGATCGGTAGCCATGAGGGCATAATCGATGCCCAGCTGGACCGCCCGTACGGTCGTGCGAGAAAGGCAATCAGCTACCAAGTTGTCCTTGCCAGCTACGTGTTGGACGTCTGTCGTGAATTCTGAAATGAAAGTTAGCTGTCGCTGCTGTCGAGCCGACCACGGTTCGGCGGTCTTGGCCATGGCGAAGGTCAGTGGTTTGTGATCTACAAACGCAGTAAAGGGACGTCCTTCTAACAAAAAACGGAAATGGCGGATAGCCAGGAACAGCGCCAGCAACTCCCGGTCGAAAGTGCTGTATTTGTGTTCATTGCGCCGGAGTTGGCGGCTGAAAAATGCCAGTGGTTGCCACGTCCCGTTGACCCACTGTTCCTGCACAGCGCCTATGGCATAGTCGGAAGCGTCGGTGGTAAGGGCGATGGTGGCACCTGGCAGAGGGTGCACCAACATAGTTGCATTGGCTAGAGCGGTTTTTGTGTTGTCGAAAGCGTTGTCCATTTCGACCGTCCAAGCTATTGTATCCTTTCTGGCCTTGCTTTTGAGGGCCTCGTAGAGGGGCTGCATGAGTCGTGCTGCCTTGGGCACAAAGCGGTGGTAGAATTTCACCATGCCCAGGAATTCTTGAAGAGCCTTGGTGGACTGCGGCCTTGGGAATGCCGTAATTGCTTCGACCTTTGACTGCAGCGGAATTGCGCCCTCCGAAGTAATGCGGTGGCCCAAGAAGTCAATCTGTTGTAGGCCGAACTGACACTTGGCCGGGTTGATTATGAGGCCATGTTGGCTGAGGCGCCGAAAGAGGGTGCGGAGATGGCAGACGTGTTCCTCTTTGGTAGAGCTGGCTATCAGGATGTCGTCAAGGTAGACAAATAAAAAGGGAAGATCCCGCAGGACCGAGTCCATTAGTCGTTGAAAAGCCTGTGCGGCGTTCTTGAGCCCAAATGGCATCCATAGAAACTTGGAACAGTCCAAAAGGAGTGATGACAGCCGTTTTCTGGATGTCCTGCGGGTGTACGGGAACTTGATGGTAGCCACGGACGAGGTCGACCTTGGAGAAGATTGAGTTTCCCGCCAAATGGGCGGAGAAATCCTGTATATGCGGAATCGGGTACCGATCGGGAGTAGTGGTGTCATTAAGGCGTCGGTAGTCCCCGCATGGCCGCCATCCACCGCCGGGCTTCGGGACGATGTGGAGAGGCGAGGACCAGGGACTATTCGACCGGCGAATAATCCCCAGCCGTTCCATCATGGCAAACTCTGCCTTCGCAGCCACGAGCTTGCCGGGTTCCAGGCGCCGAGCTCGCGCGTAAACCGGAGAGCCAGTCGTAGTAATGTGGTGTTCGACACCATGCTTAGTGGCCGAGGAGGAGAAAGTGGGCTTGGTCAGCTCCGAGAATTCACCTAATAGGCGAGTGAACTCGTCCGGCGAGGACAACGCGCAGGAGACAGTGTGCGACGTTGCGGAACTGCGGAAGCAAGGAATGGAGTGGAAGGTGGCCGCGTTGACCAATCGACGATTTCTTACATATGTTGGCGCATAAGAAATCCGCGCCGAGGATGGCTTGCGAAACCTTGGCTGTAATAAATTCCTACTGAAACCGTTGCCCGCCGAAGCACACCTGGACCCGCCATTTGCCAAAGGTACGAATGGCCCCGCCATTAGCTGCCTCGAGGGAGAGGCCGTGCATCCCAGACTGAATATCGAGTGCTGAGGCAGGAAGGATGCTACACTGCGCCCCGGTGTCACATAAAAAGCGCCGGCCTGAGAGGGAATCTGTAATGTAGAGGAGCTTCCCAGAATTTCCAATCGCCATCGCGGCCGCGGAATGTCCCTCAGACTCGGTCCTCCTTTTCTGGAGTTGCTGCTGGTGGTGTTGTCGGTTTTTTTTTAGGCGCGAAACTACAGGGAGGGCGGCAGCCTCTGGCTTTCTAACCGAAATGGGCGTGGTAAAAACACAAGCCGGGGGATGGAGGCGCGGGGCGGCGTTCGCGGGGGAGGGGTGCCTCGTGGCGGCGCAGGATTGCTGCGTGACCGCATAAATCGTATCTGCTTCTGCAGCAAGTGCTGCGCAATCTGTGGCTTCCGATCTGGCGAGGGCAGCCTGAACCTGCTCGGGTAGTTGACTCAGGAATAACTCCCGAAAGAGGAAACATTGTGGTTCTGAGCCAAGGAGCGTGAGCATCTGGCTCATTAACTCAGATGGCTTGGAATCGCCAAGCCCGGGCAAAGCGAGTAGCCGGCGGGCATGCTCCACCTTCGTGAGCCCGAAGACCTGTATTAACCGCGCTTTAAGAGTATTATACTTGCTGTCAACCGGGGTGTTTTCGAGCAGGCTGATGATCCGTGAGGCCGTGGAGCTGTCGAGTGCGGAGACCACGTAAAGGTAACGGGTCTGATCCGCAACGATGTTTCGGAGATCGAATTGTGCTTCTGCTTGGACGAACCAGGAGGCCGCCTGTTGTTCCCAAAACTCTGGGAGCTTCAAAGCCATGGAGTTCGCTTCCATGTTTCGTCGCGCTTCGCTTCTTCCGCAAAAATTGTTCACACAAATTCGGGGTCACCACTGTAGGAATGGCTAGATTCCTAACTAAAGGACTGAGGTTGAGTCAGTCTATCAAACAAACGATGTTTAATACTAATCAACAGAGTTTAAAACGAAAACACAGGAGAACTACATTACAGGTCTGTACTCTTTGCTGGCTCCACGAGGACTGGCTGGGGCAGCTCCCCAGCCTGACGTCATGACGCCATCACGTTTTCCCGCCGCTGGAGGATCACGTGATCAACGTGGTGACGTCATCGCGTTTGGTCTCATTCTTAAAGGGACCACGCTAGGTACATGCAATGATATGAACAAAGATACAGATTCATTCTGCAGCTAATAATTTGTTAAAGATAATTATGTACATTGGCCTAGAAATTCAGTTGCTTGCGCCAGCCGTTAGCGCCTTAAGAGAAGTGAATTTCGGGCGCTATGCGTGTAGCGTCCGGGCGCAGCGCGATCTGCGCCTCGCCCCAAATTAAGTAGACATTTAGCGCCGGCGCAAAGTTTAGCGCGCGCTCACCTGCGCGCGCAGAAAATGACGTCATATCCTCGTGCAACGCCCTTTGCGCGCCCCGATCCAGAACTTCAGTGGGACCGCCCCATTGTGCGGCCGGCGGCCCGCACGCTTGTTTAGTGGAACGCAACAGAGCCGACGCGGGCCCCGGGGAGCGTAAATTAAAGGGCACTTACCCTGCACTATAAAGGGCAGGCATTTTGCAGCAAACACTCTTGTGCAACGGATTTCTGGAGAGAGAGACCAAGGAAGACAGCTTTCTGGTTTGGGCCAACACTAGCTCAGGTATTTTTGGCTTCAGGCCAGAGCGTTGCAAGTGGCCTCTTGGATATTTGACTGTTTGGCAGCATATTATGGGGGCTGCATGGGGTGCCAACGCTGAGTTTCAGCGTCATGTCCGTAGGGCTCGCAGACGCGGTGTGAGAGGGGCAGCTCTGGCTAGACGCAGAGGGAACAACAGGCGTCGGCAACATAGGCCTTACCCAGTCAGGGCATACCGCCAGCAGCGCTCCTACCTCAACATGAGTGGCGCGCGATGTGTAAAAAGGCTGAGATTCCGAAAGGAGGTGGTTGGAGAGATCTGCCATCTGCTTCGCAGAGATCTGCGCCCAAAGCTCAGGAGCAGGACGTCTCTGTCGGTGGAGGCGAAGGTGACGGTGGCCTTGAACTTCTATGCCACCGGCTCCTTCCAATCCGCTGCTGGGGACATTGCTAACATATCCCAGTTCGCCGTGCATTGCTGCATCCGCCAGGTGACCGATGCCCTTTTCAGAAGGAGACGCCAATTCATCTCCTTCCCCATGGCCCTGGAGAGGCAGCATCAGCGTGCACTGGGATTTGCAAGATTCGCGGCCTTCCCCTTGGTGCAGGGCGCCATTGTACGCATGTGGCTTTGCGGGCACCTGTGGAGCATGCCGAGGATTACCGCAACCGGAAGGGCTACCATTCCCTCAATGTGCAGCTGGTGTGTGACCACAAGCAGCGCATCCTAGCTGTCAATGCCCGCTTTCCAGGCAGCAGCCATGATGCCTTTATCCTGCGGCAGACAACTGTGCGTGACATGTTCGAGGCACAGCCTCCCCCAAGAGGATGGCTTCTCGGGGACAAAGGCTATCCTTTGTGTACCTGGCTCATGACCCCGCTCCGCGCGCCCAGGACCCCTGCTGAAGAGGCATACAATGAGAGTCATCAAGCGAGCAGGGACATAATCGAGCAAACAATTGGCGTCCTCAAGCAGCGGCTCCGCTGCCTGGATCGTTCCGGCAGATCTCTGCAGTATTCCCCGGACCAAGTGTCCCAATTCGTCGTTGTTTGCTGCATGCTGCACAACCTGGCTCTCCGCAGGACTCAGGCACTGCCACCTCACGTTGGACCACCACCTCAGGAGGAGGAGCAGGAGGAGCATGAGGAGGAGGAGCAGGAGGAGGAGGAGTACCATCCCAGGAGGGAGCGAGAAGGTCCAAGGGCCGTCCGTTGGCGGCTTATTGAACGTCACTTCTAAGCCCCGTCAGGGAATGCCTTGTGGCCATGAAGGAACATGAACGCAGCTGCTCCGCAAGCCCTCAGCCGGCGAAGGCAACAAACACTTACAGCAACAAACATGGACACTCTCTGAATAAAGAGAAATCTTTATTTTAGACCAATGAAACCCCTTCCCACATGAAACCCAGAAACATTCAACGGCCCCAAAAAACAGTACATCAAATGACTCACTCCCACAACCTGGGGAGGAATAACTGAACATTTGTTCAAAAATGGCCTTCATCCTCGGCCTTAACCCAAAAAACATCCCCAGAAACAAAACAACCATCCCCAAAAGAAACATAGGCATCGCCATATAAAATAACACTTGGCCACACCGTCTACTTATTGGGCCGCGAGGGCGAGACCTTGTCTAGCCTTTTGGGGCCCCTGCCCGGCTTGCTGCTCCTCCGCAAGCTCTGCCCAGTGGCTGCTGCGAGGCTGGGGAAAGGCTCCTGAGGGTCAGATGTCCTTCCGGCAGATGCCCTTGGGGGGCGGCCTAGACGGGGTTTGCCCCTCGAGGGGCCGGCTGGTGATTGGCGCAGCTGTGCCTGGCCAACATCATTCGCAGCCGCTTGCCGTTGAGGCGCCACTGGGGGAGTGGCGGTGACGGCTGGAGGAATGTGTGCAATCTGGCGGATGGTCGGCCCTGGCTGGTGATGTGGCACTCTGGCACTCGCCCGGGCCTGCACTGCAGCATGCGCACCAATCTGCCAAAGGGCAGCCCGCTGTGCTGCTGCAGCGCGGCGGGTGTCCAGGCGATGCCTGGCTGACACAGCGCGTGTGGCAGCAGTCAGTGCCCCTGTTGCCCTGGTCTGCGACCGCAACAGAGCAGCCACTGTCTGGACGGCATCACTGATCAGCCGGCCACTCGCGGCATGTGAGGCCCCGAACTCGCGCACACTACTAGCCAGGGACTCGACGCCCTCAGGCATCCGTGCCACTACCCCGATCAGCTCGGTGTGCCGGCGATCCGAATCCTGGGCCATTTGATCGAGGTGGCGCGCCTCCTCTGAGTTGAACGTGGCCGGACTGGAGTCCGGACTCTCCCGCTGGGGAGCAGGGGGCAGAGCTGGCCGACCCTTGCCACGTTGCCGGCGGCGACTGGGCCCAGCAACTGCACTCCCCTCCGATCCTTCCCCCCTCTGGGGGGGAAGGCCGCAGACCAACCGCAGCCCTCCTGGGTTGCTGGACGCCACTGGTCCCAGCAGCTCCACTCCCCTCCGACACTTCCTCCAGGCTCTCCTCCAGGGAAGACGTGTCCACTACTTCGGCATCTGCAGCCGCACCTGACTGCTGCCCTGATGGTCCGCCTTCCTGTTCCTCCTCCTCCTCCTCCTCGGAGGGGCTGTCACTGGCAGCTTCAGGGAGCTCCTCGTCACCAGCTGAAAGCAGGAAGGCACAAGAGTAGCTTTAGAGTGAGGAGAGGGCGTCAGCGAGGGAGGCATGACTGGTGGCATTCAGCGCATTGGTCGGACAATGACAAAGGAGGTAGATCGGATGCGCAAGTGCGACAAGAGCGGTCCAAAAGGTGATGTCCATACCATTGTGGCCCAGAAGAGGGTCGGCATCTCCACAGGCGACGGGCCCAATCACCCGGGGTCCCATGAGGCGATTCACGCGCTCCTCCAGGGGAGTGAGCTCCTGGATCTGGGGGCGGCCTCCCCCGGTCTGCTCCTGGTGCCTTCGGTTGTTGGCAAGTTTTGCCTGCAAAAGAAAGGATGGCCTGTAAGTACGGTGTGTAGCCCTGATGTGGTGTGCACTGCCTCCCATGGTGGAATAGCTTGGCCAGTGTGTAGCCCTGATGTGGTGTGCACTGCCTCCCATGGTGGAATAGCTTGGCCAGTGTGTAGCTCTGATGTGGTGTGCACTGCCTCCCATGGTGTAAAGTGCAGAATGTGCAATTGATGTTCATGACTGTCCCATAGCTGCTGGCTGAGGGCTGGCCATTAGGGCTTTCAGGTCCCTTTGCCCATCATGTCAGGTGTACATGCAAGGATGAGGAGGAGACTGGAAAGGGTACTCACCCTGACAATCCTGGTCAGGTCATTAAACTTCTTCCGGCATTGGACATTGTCCCTGGGGGCATCGCTGGTGGCCGACACCCAGCAGGCGACCTCCCTCCAGGCTTTCCTATAGACGCTGGTGGGAGGCTTCCTGCCAGTGTCCGGGAACAAGATGTGCTGTCTCTTCTCCAAGGCCCTCACCATCACCTTCAAGTCATGGGCTGAGAAGCGCAGGGCACGCTCACGGGCCTTCTGTACCATTGCCATGGCTCCTTCTGATCACCAGCAGTGTTCAGGCCTAGCTGGAAGGCTGCAGTGTGCAGGCCGTTGCAGCAGAGCAAGTCGACCCTTCCCCCTTTAAGAGCTGGCCGGCGCCACGGTGTCTGCTGTCAATCAAGAAATGACCGCACCTGCGCTGCGCCCGGCCTCGGCGCTATCCCTCAGCACCGCCGGCTTAGCACCTAAAGATAGGCGTGCATCGCCAGTTTTAGCGCTCAAGCAACCTCTTAGGGCGAAGCTACTGAATATCGGCGAAGTGCCATCGACTTTGCGCCGGGCGCAATCTTTAGCGCCCGCCCGACTTTACTGCCCCAAAAGTGGCTATACTGAATTTCTAGGCCATTAGATCAGAGTCCCCCTGGTGGCTCCGCCGCAGTGCCACATTTTCAAGTTTCTGGATCATTGCAGTTTGTAACGTGCTCGAGTCTCATAGTTGGAATGACTATATACCACTATGTAGGGGGCCCTGCTTAGACTAAAATTTGCTGGTTTTGTATTCCAACTTATTGAAATTGGAACATTTTACAGTCCTGGAGTGCTGAATTGAGACCTGTACGACTATGCAGCCTACAGTTCCTGGTTGGGGTGGGTGGGAGGGGGGTGGTGAGGGGATGGGATAATCTTTGTTTGGTGAATCTGTATAAAAAAATAATGGAATTTGACATTTTACAAAATTATTCCATTGACCCCTCTAGGTCTAGGTTCAATACTGTATACCTGCATCATATTTAGTCCGTTAGGACATTTTACGTCTGCTATAAACACACTAGTACTTAAATAAATTATGCTGGACCTCAGGTTATTAATAATGGAACTATACATTCCCATTGGAAAAAGCAGCATTTGATTAATTAATTGAAGTTTAGTACTGGGGATGGTCAGAGGCCTGTAAACAATCTGTTGCATCTCATGGATTATTTATGGGCTTTCTTTCCAGCCTGTTCATATGACTAGCTCGTGTATTTATGATGTAACATAAAACTTATTTCTTCATATTAATCATTGTTTAAAATAATAGATAAAGTATAATGTAAACAAATAAAAGATAACACATTTTGCTGAAAACAAAACATGGGATGAGGGAATTGACCCATGTCTGGCAGATGCAATTAATATAGATAAATGTTATGCATGTAAGTAAGACTAATACCAACCATGTGTATACCAAGTAGGGATCCTAGTTAACGTCTGTTGAGTGGGAAAGAGACCTAAGTGTTATAGTATATGAATCTCTCAAAGTTCACGAACAATGCCGTGAGGCTATAGGACAAGCAAATAGAGTATTAGAATGTATTACAAGGACAATGCAATATTAAAAAAGCATGATATTGTCTTTGTATAAGACCTTTTGTTAGGCCTCGTCTTGAATATTGTGTCCAGTTTTGGTCCCCTCACAGGGTGGGTGATATAGAGGCCCTGGAAAAGATTCAGAGGCGGGCCGCTGGATTGATACCTATCTTAAAAGCCCTTAGTTACCACAATAGGATTAGATATCTTGGGTCGTTTTACTCTGGTGTCAGCCATGGCTCAGCTGGTAGCACTCTCGCCTCTGAGTCAGAAGGTCGTGGGTTCAAGTTCCACTCCAGAGACCTGAGCATATATCTAGGCTGACATTTCCAGTGCAGTACTGAGGGAGTGCTGCACTGTCTGAGGTGCCGTCTTTCAGATGGGACGTTAAACCATGTTCAAGTAATTACAGTACTTATGAATTGTCTTGTTAGCTGCATTGATAGTGATATTTACCATATTTTGCTATTGCCTGTTCATTAGATATTGAAAGCACTTGTTGGCCTAAATCTGTAACACAATAGCAGGTTCAGGTGCAGGTAATTTCATAATTCACATGAACAAAATTCATTTGAATCTCAAGATTGTGTTACTGCCTTGTAACCTATGGGGAAATTTAAACTGCTCCTGCCCAGTGGTAACCCTCTGACATCCCGCCCCGAGCCTGCTGACTGCAATTTTAAATTACAGGCGACAAAGACACTAGTCCAAAGCCACTGCGGGGTCTTTCTTTAACTATGCCAATGCAGGATGAAACTAGCAAGAGGAGAATCGGCAGGGGAAGAGGCCTTTCCAGGGACCAGGAGGAGCAATGCTGCTCTTCCAGGCCCCACCAGGAAGTGTGGGCCTCCTTTACCCGGACTCTTTCTCCTCCACCCCACCCCTCCATACCACCGAGTACCCGGAACCCCAGTTTCCCACTCCATCTCCGTACTTACCTTGGACCCGACTGGTGGCCTCTGAAACGGATGATTTTAACAGCCGGCCAGCCGCTTCTTGGCCACAAGGACTGTGCGGTGGTCACTGCTACCAATGCTGTCACGGACAGATGCATCTATGACAGGTAGATTGGTGAGGACGAGGTCAATTAGGTTTTTCCCTCGTGTTGGTTCTCTCGCCACCTGGCACAGGCCCAGCCTGGTAGCTATGTCCTTCAGGACTCGGCCAGCTCTTGGTGATGGACATCGAAGTCCCCCACCCAGCATACATTCGTTGCCCTTGCTACCCTCAGTGCTTCTTCCAAGTGGTGTTCAACACAGAGGAGTACTGATTCATCAGCTGAGGGAGGGCAGTAGCTGGTAATCAGCTGGAGGTTTCCTTGCCCATGCTTGACCTGAAGCCATGAGACTTCATGGGGTCCAGAGTCAATGTTGAGGACTCCCAGGGCCACTCCTTCCCAACTGTGTACCACTATGCAACCACCCTTGGTGGGTCTGTCCTGCCGGTGGGACAAGACATTGGCTGAAAGGTATGATTCTGTGAGGGTCATACTGTTGCTTGACTAGTCTGTGGGACAGCTCTCTCAATTTTGGCACAATTCCTCAGATGTTAATGAGGTGTTAGTGCAGGGTCGACTGGGCTGGGTGTCCGAAGCGAGTGTCGATGCAGGGTGGTCAGTCTGGTTTTATTCTTATTGTTTCTTGCTAGGCCAATTAAGAGTCAACCACATTGCTGTGGGTCTGGAGTCACATATAGGCCAGACCAGGTAAGGACAGCAGATTTCCTTCCCTAAAAGACATTAGTGAACCAGATGGGTTTTTATGACAATCCGATAGTTTCATGGTCACCATTACTGATACTAGCTTTTTATTCCAGAGGTTTATTTAATTAACTGAATTTAAATTCCCCAGCTGCCATGGTGGAATTTGAATTCATATAATTAATCCAGGCCTTTGGGTTACTAATCCAGGAACATAACCACTATGCCACCGTTCCCTATTGACTGCTAATTTAAATTACAGTAGTGTGCAGCCCAGTGCTAAATGTGCTGTTGAGTGGCTGCACACCTCAGCAGGGGGCCCAAGTTTGTGCAAGGCTAGCACCAATTAAAGCTAGCCTGCATTTCTTAAAGCCAGCCGGCACCTCTTAAAGGGAAAGTGCATTCTGCATTCTGGCTGCAGCAGGTACTGGAAATCATTGTAGAAGAGTGTGTGACCTACAGGAAGAGTGAAGATGACACAACATGGCAGCGAGAGGACTCCCAGATTTTCTGATGCCACACTCGAGGCTCTGCTGCAGGTGGTGTCCTCTTATCCACAAGGGGCCAGGGGGCCCTCCAGACACACGCTGAGAAGGGAATGGGAGCAGGTGGCTGTCGCTGTCAATGCAATCAATGTAACCCTGAGAACCTGGATGAAGTGCAGGAAGTAGTATAATGACCTCACATGAGTCGTCAAGGTCAGTGAATTCATCTTCAAATGCCATATCTCACCATCTGCACCACCAGCCTCACACACTGCTCAGTGCACCACACACCCATAACTCACCTACCAACAATCTCTATCAAACACGACTCATACCTCACATACATAGCTTCACCTCAACCTCATATACTTGTTCAAAAGCAAAATACTGCGGATGCTGGAAATCTGAAATAAAAACAAAATGCTGGAAATATTTATTACTGCTGCAAGCCTCACAGCCACATCTCACAGCTTGCACACACTGCCAGCTATGACAGGCACATCACCCAAACACATTGCGCCACACTCACCAACACACTTCCCTTTCTCTTACAGGACAAAGTGGCTTTATGTGGGTACGGTAGCATAGTGGTTATGTTACTAGACTAGTAATCCAGAGGCTGGGACTAATGATCCAGAGACATGAGTTCATAATGCCACCACGGCAGCTGGGAAATTTAAATTCAGTTACTTTAAATAAATTGGAATAAAAAGCTAGTAACAGTAATGGTGATTGTAATGATCAATAACATGTCATTCTATAGTGGACACTAGGTGGAGCCGTAGAGCTGTGTAGAGCTGTATATAAGACTACACTACCCAGCTGCATATATATTAAGACTACATTACCCATGAGGCACTAGGCTACCCACAAGGCAGCAGTCAAGATGGAAGCCTCTACAGATACTGTACCTAGTCCACATGTGCTCAATAAAGTAACTAGCAAAAGCTAGCTGTGTTCATAATAAGAATGTCTATTTATTAATGAACATAAGATAGGAGGTGCCCTCTTATCCACAAGGGGCCAGGGGGCCCTCCAGACACATGCTGAGAAGGGAATGGGAGCAGGTGGCTGTCGCTGTCAATGCAATCAATGTAACCCTGAGAACCTGGATGAAGTGCAGGAAGTAGTATAATGACCTCACATGAGTCGTCAAGGTCAGTGAATTCATCTTCAAATGCCATATCTCACCATCTGCACCACCAGCCTCTCACACTGCTCAGTGCACCACACACCCATAACTCACCTACCAACAATCTCTATCAAACACGACTCATACCTCACATACATAGCTTCACCTCAACCTCATATACTTGTTCAAAAGCAAAATACTGCGGATGCTGGAAATCTGAAATAAAAACAAAATGCTAGAAATATTTATTACTGCTGCAAGCCCCACAGCCACATCTCACAGCTTGCACACACTGCCAGCTATAACAAGCACATCACCCAAACACATTGCGCCACACTCACCAACACACTTCCCTTTCTCTTACAGGACAAAGTGGCTTTATGTGGGTACGGTAGCATAGTGGTTATGTTACTGGACTAGTAATCCAGAGGCTGGGACTAATGATCCAGAGACATGAGTTCATAATGCCACCACGGCAGCTGGGAAATTTAAATTCAGTTACTTTAAATAAATTGGAATAAAAAGCTAGTAACAGTAATGGTGATCATGAAACTACTATATTGTCGTAAAAACCCATTTGGTTCACTAATATTCTTTCGGGAAGAAAATCTGCCGTCCTTACCTGGTCTGGCCTATATGTGACTCCAGACCCACAGCAATGTGGTTGACTCTTAAATGGCCTAGCAAGCCACTCAGTTGTACCAAACCACTACTAGGAAGTATTACCACACAGACTGCAGCAGTTCAAGAAGGCGGCTCACCACCACCTTCTCAAGGGCAATTAGGGATGGGCAATAAATGCTGGCCATGCCAGCGACGTCCACATCCCATGAACAAATTTTTTTTTAAAAATAACTGGAGGCAGCAGGACCTAACCGGCGGGGGCAGGCGCGCCTGCATGACCTAACCGCCCCCACCCCCCCCCACCCTGGTGGAGACGGTGCTAGTGATAATTGGAGCTGCCATCACTGAGCCTTTGGCCAGCGGCGGGGCTGAAACAATACAAGATGACTGTATCCTCATACCTAATCCTCCTCCTCACGTCCCACTTCCACCTCATCCTACAATCTGTTCTGATTTTCCAGCTGCAGATGGTGTAAGCATGCAACTCTTACTTTTTCCCTCCCCTCACCACAACCCTATCCTTGTGCCTTTCTCCTTCCAGATAGCCAAGAACTGCAACCTGGCCATGCAGTGGTGGAGGAGCAGGAAGAGGAAGAAGGAAGTGATGCAGCAGACGCACCGTCACTCGATTTCACACTCGCAACCATCATCACAGATACTGGCACTCCGCATACTTTAGAGGATAGGTTATATGCGGGATCTGCACGTGGTAAGACTCTGGGCACAAATGAACTGCAGCAAGGGCAGGGGGAAAGGGTAGTGCAGGTACCAGCTCCCCGGAGGGCGAGGTCGCACGCGAGTTCTGCTGCAGAGGACTTCGATGGGGCGGCCTACAGAAGGAAGCTGATGGGTATGCACAATGAAATGCTTGGTGCATTGTGCCTGCCAGAAAGCCTGAGTGCAGTGTTAAGGAGCATGGAGGGTTCCGACACCAATCTTGCACAGGGCTTTGTGCAGAGCTTGGGGTCCATCCTTTCCAGCATGGAAGTGATGGGCAACTCCATTAGCGCACTTGTGGACCCAACCATGATGCAGCGTCTGATGGCCAATGTCTCAGCTTCCATTGCAGTACAAGCAGAAGCCACCCAATGTCTGAGTGCTGCAATGGAAGCACAGACTGAAGTCATGCAAGCTCAGCTTGTTGCCATGCAAACGCAGCTTGCTACCACGTAAGCACAGACTCCTGTCATCATGGCTACAGCTACCAGTGTTGAAAGGGGCTTGCAGGGTGTCACAGCAGTCCAGCAATCTGTCCTCCAACAGATTAGTCGGATGGCTGAGGCACTGCCACATGAGAGTGGCAGTTGCTCTGTGGAGCACAAACCTGCTGTCCTCTCTCAGGATGACAGCATTAGTCCTCCCACCACTGCCACTCTGCCTGTGCCCTTGCTGTTGCGTGTCAGCCAGCCAGCCCAGACTGCTGGCGCCTATGTCGAGGTGGTGCATTCTAAAGCCGGGCCTTCTAGGCCCAGAGCTGCTGGAGGTCACCCTGCAAGGCCATCTGCAGTCTCCCACACTGAAAGTCAGCAGCCTTCCACTATCCATGCTGCAGCCCTGCGTAGGAGTACTAGGACAGGCAAAGGCACACAGAAGACAGTCACTAAGGGAGTGCACAAGGGTGATTAGTTGACTTTGTTATGTAATAGTGGATGGATTAATGTATAAAGTTGGTTTGGAATGTTAAATTTGTGGTGACTTTTATTGTAGCATTGTGGCCAAGAGGATGCTGTGATGGTCCGCAACAGGGGGAAGGTAAGGTGTGGGACTGTGGATGAATGGGGAATTGGGGTTGCATTCACTGGTACCTCGGTCGGATCAGTTGATTACGGGCAGCCCGGCCAGAAAGGGGCTGTGTTGGTTGCCTCCTCCTTCTCCTCTTCCTCTTCCTCCTCCTCCTCAGCTCTTCGCCATATAACCTGGTGGCAAAGGCTATGCCCTCATGATGGCAAGGTCGTGCAGCAGATCACAGCAAATCTTGAGACGCACTCTGGCGAGTACTGCAGGGCTCCTCCATAAGGACCCCAATTGTCTGCTCGATCAAATTCCATGTGGCACCATGGCTTTCATTATATGCATGCTGCCGACGTGTGGTTGAGTTGCACATCGGAGTCATGAACTAGGTGGTCAGCAATAGCCCTTGTCACCCAATAGCCACCCTCTGGTTCGTCATGGTTGCTGAAAAGCGAATGGTACAGCAGACTGCCCCAGAATGAAGGCATGATGGCTGCTGCCGAGCATTGACTTGCATGATGGACATTGAGGGAGTGGATCCCTTTCGGTTGCGGTCAATGTGTGCAGTCAATGGCACCCTGCAGCATGGGGGATGCCTGCTATCCTGGTGAAGCCGTGTGCTCACTCCGCCTGCTTCTCTCTGGCAAGAGAGAATGAAATGTATTCAGCTCTCTTTGCAGACAGAACCTCAGTGACCTCCCTTATGCAATGGTGAACAGCTAACAGTGAGGTGTTGCAAATGTCGCCTGCTCCTGCCTGGAAGGAGCCCCACACATAAAAATTCATGGCCATGCTCACCTTCACAGCCACTGGCAATGCCGTCCTTGTCGTGTTCTGACGCTGCAGGTCTGCCTGCACCAGGTTGAAGATTTCAGTGAGCACCTCCTTGGTGAAGCGGAGATGTCGCATGCACTGTTCCTCACTGAGGTTGAGGTAGGAGAAGTGCTCCCTGAGGACCCTGGGTGGAAATTACCTCCTGCTGAGAGCCCTTCTCCACCTCCTCCCTCTTCGAGCAGCTTGTCCTCCTCTGTGTCGCCTCTGCTTATTCTTCCTATCATGCTGCAGGCCAAGGGGGCAATTGGTCTGAGCAGAAGCCTTGAAGTAACCTGCCACACCACTGCCTTGAGACTTCAGCAACTTCAAATAAGACACCAAAGAAAGAAACACCTCTACAAACTCACCAAGAGCCAGTAGAAATCAGTCAGCAACTAACCTGAAAGCAGTTGATGATCCCTTTAAATTGCACTGGTGGGGAGTCCTTCCTGTTGCTGAATGCATGTTCAGCTCTGTATGTTTAAGAGAGGGCTTTGGCTGCAGCATTGAGGTCGAAAATGGCAGTGCTGGCATCAAACCCACGTCACAATCTGCGTACTCTGCATAGCTCCAGTGCACGCTCCCAGTGCCCACGTTAACAACCTCACCAAAATAGCGTCCAGCACGGTCCACACCAGAAGTGTGCAGTAACAGCCCATTTTAGGCACAAAACTCCATCTGTAGCACCGAAAAACTGGGCGCTACGGAGCCAAGTTTCGTGGCCCTAGTCCTGAAATAATTCCATAAGTATTAAGACCTGAATTCATAAATCACAATGTTGCATGTTATTTTTCAAAGTGGTGTTTTGTTTTAATATTTTTCTCTTTTTTTAACTTAATTGCTCAGCTAAGAAGGCAGCCCTTTAGACCAGCTTCTAAATCCCTACTCTTGAACCAGATGTTCGTTGCTTTACAAAAATTATACACACACGAGATTTTCTTACTTCTGTTAAGACCAAAGTTGTTGGAGGTTATTTTGATCTTAAATTTTGATCTTCCTGATTGGATATCTTTTGGTTTGCTTATATATAATCAGAGGAATGCATCAGAACATTTCAGAAAACAAAATGCAAAATTTATGAATCAAGAAGTATGGTACAAGAAAGTGTCATTTGGTCTATTGAGTTGATTCTTTCGATAGACCAAGGACAATTTGTCCTTTCTAAGCATGAAGTTGGAGAAATTTCAATTTTGCTTTATTTCCTAGTTCTACTTCTCATATTATCCTCCCTAAAATTCTTCCCACAGCCCTAAACGGTCTTTTCAATGTCCTGCACATCTGTGTTATTTTTGGGTTTAATCTTTATTATGAGATCAAATCTAACTTCAACCCAAGTGTACACCCACCATCTGGTTATTAATTATATCTAATGATCTGCTACATACCAAATCTAGTATAGCTTGGTTTGGCTCACATATTGTGTTAAGCAGCCATTGATTATCTCTGTGGCATTGCTTGTATTTTCACCTTGTCTTTATGGTTGTCCCTGGACTGCCCACTTTAATTTGGGGATTTTGAAATCCCCAAATAATTATCATATACCAACTCCCTGATGTCTTCCTAACATTCCAAAAATAGCTCACTACCTCCTTGTTCACCTTGAGTTCACAGTCGGTGCCAGCTTCAGTTATTACTTTACAAAAGCAAAATACTGCAGATGGTGAAAATCTGCACTGAAAACAGAAAATGCTGGAAATACACAGCTGGTCAGGCAGCATCTGTGGAGAGAGAAACAGAGTTAACATTTCATGTCAATGACCTTTCATCAGAACTGGAAAAAGTTAGAGATGTAACAGATTTTAAATAAGTGCAGGGGCAGGGAAAGGGAGGAGGGGAGGAAAGAACAAAAGGGAAGGTCTGTGATAGGGTGGAAGGCAAGAGTGATTTAAATGACTAAAGGTATGATAGTACAAAGCAAAAGGAGATGGTAATGGGACAAGTAAAGAAACAAAAGGTAAGTCTAGAAGAGGTGTAAATGGGAATGGCAGTATCATCAACAGCTGCCATGTGAAAAAGTAAGGGCAGAGGTTATGGTCTGAAATTGTTGAACTCGATGTTAAGTCCAGAAGGCTGTAAAGTGCCTAATCAAAAGATGAGCTGCTGTTCCTCGAGCTTACATTGAGCTTCGTTGGAACCGTGTAAGAGGCTGAGGACCAAGAGGTCAGGGTGGGAGTGGAGCGAAGAATTAAAATGACAGGCAACTGGAAGCTCGGGGTCACACTTACAGACTGAACGGAGGTGTTCCGCAAAGCAGTCACCCAATTTGCGTTTGGTCTCCCCAATGTTGAGGAGACCGCATCGTAAACAGCGAACACAGTATACTAACTTACAAGAAGTACAAGTAAATCGCTGTTTCGCCTGGAAGGAATGTTTGGGGCCCTGGACAGTGCTTAGTGCATAGAAAAATATGAGCAGGAGTAGACCATTTGGCCCTTCGAGCATCAATATGATGATGGCTGATCCTCTATCTCAATACCATATTCCTGCTCTCTCCCCATACCCCTTGATGCCTTTTGTGTCTAGAAATCTATCTATGTCCTTCTTAAACATATTCAGTGACTTGACCTCCACAGCCTTCTGTGGTAGAGAATTCCACAGGTTCACCACCCTCCTGAGTGAAGAAATTTCTCCTCCTCTTAGTCCTAAACGCCCTATCCCGTATCCCGAGTCTGTGACCCCCTCGTTTTAGACCCCCCCAAGCCAGGAGAAACATCCTGCATCCAGTCTGTCTAGCACTGTCAGAATTTTATACGTTTCGATGAGATCCCCTCTCATTCTGCTAAACTCTAGTGAATACAGGCCTGGTTGACCCAATCTCTTCTCATACAGTCTTGCCATCCCAGGAATCAGTCTGGTGAACCTTCGCTGCACTCCCTCTATGGCAAGTATATCCTGATGTAAGAAAACTACTAGGCACTTGGTCTAAGCGTTAAACAACGCTTTAATCAACTGTTTTACAACATGGAGGTCTAGTTGTGTCCTTCACTAGTTCCTGTTAAGAATGTCCCTGCGCAAGCTGGGCCTGTGCCCGAGTATTTATACTCTCCCTGGACAGCGCCACCCGCAGGCCGCTCAGCATCACTTCACAAGTCTTTCTTTCATGAATGACTGATTCATGTCATTCTTCCCGCCTGAAGGATTGGTAGTCCGGCGACTTCCTTCTATCGGATTAATCGGACTACGAATTAGACACGTCTTCTCGGACCGTGTCTTGGTCCCTGGGTCACTTGGTTCGTACCGGCGGGCTGGCAGAGCCCGTGTCACCTTGATTGACCTGAGGGGGACTGGGGAGATTGTGATTCCAGGCGCGGGTACCCACAGGCGCAGAGCTAGCTTTATCCTGCTCAGTAGTCGGTGATTGACCGATGTCCTGGCTTCGGGTGGTCATCCCGCGGGGTGTGCTCTGTTCCCCGGGTTGATCTGGCGGAGTGGCTGGCAGATCCCTTGACGTCCCGGGTAGGGCGTCATCCTTGGAGGAGTGCAGAGTATCGGCGTCGTTAATATGGATCCCTCTATCGATTGGGTCCATGGGACCGATTGGGCAGGGAGCCAGATCCCGAAGTGAAACTGTGGACTCCTGGCCATCAGGGTACCGCACGTACACGTATGTAGGATTGATATCCGTTAGTTCAACTTCGTCGACGAGGGGATCACTCTTGGAGGATCGGACGAGTCTTCGGAGCAGCACGGGGCCAGGAGCTGCCAACCATGATGCTAGGGACGTCCCATGAATGGAGCGACGCTGGAACCCAAAGAATCATTCGTGAGGAGTAACATTGCTGGATGTAGAAAGGAGAGACCTGATAGAATGCAACACGTCAGGAAGCATAGTTTCCCACTGCTGGTCTGATAGGTTGTGTGACATCAGTGCAAGATGAACAGCATTCCAAATGATAGCGTTGTATCTCTCAACCTGTCCGTTTCCAATAGGATCATATGGTGTCATTTTACTTGTGGCGATTCCCTGTTGGGAAAGATAACTTTTGAGTTCGCTTGACATGAAGGAGGGACCCCGATCAGAGTGGATGAAATTGGCCATACCGCAAAGGGAAAAGACCCGATCGAGGCATTTGATCACTGTGGAAGTAAGCATATTGGGACAGGGGAAAGCAAAGGGAAAGCGTGAATATTCGTCCACTATAGTGGACGAATATTCACGGAGGGCTTGTCGAGCGAAAGCGCACAAAACGGTACTTTGGAAATAGTAAGCTCCGGCTTTGACCCTCCAAACTCGAAAGTGAGTCTTTTGTGTTGCTTCTGGAAATCCTGTCCCAGGAGCACATCACTGCATAGGTTTTTGAGCACCCCAAGCCGGGTGGAAAAATAAGTGCGGCCATTGAGAATGAGGTCGACAAGACAAAAGCCGGAAGAGTTGGTGGTCAGTGTCGTCAGAGCCATTGCAATTTCCCTGTCCGAGGGGTAAATACGCAGTTTTAACTTACTGACAGCCTGCTCACTGATGAAGCTGTCAGAGCTATATGAGTCGATTAGTGCACTCAAAATGTGTCCATTTACCGAAACCTTCGTGGTTGCATGGGACAGGCTTTGGGGAAAAACAGCTGTGATGGGAGGAGGGGCAGTTTTATACTTGACAGCTGTAACATTAGTAGTGGCTCTTGGGGGAGGAGCAGTTTTATAGATGACAGCTGTAACATTAGTAGTGGCTCTTGGGGGAGGAGCAGTTTTATACTTCACAGCTGTAACCCTAGGAGAGGCCTTTGACTGACATACTTTAGAAAAGTGACCTTTCTTACTGCAATGATTGCAGTTTGCATTACGAGCAGGACAAAATTTCCTATAGTGAAATGCACCTCCACAGAAGAAACACTTTTTAGATTGCCAAGATGCCGCTAGGGTAGGGTCATCATCAGCTAAGATAGAATTGTCATCAGTGAGGGCTTCTGCCTGAGGCATATCGGAAGAGGCACTAAAAGTGATAGCAGCAGTCCGTGCACGTGGTAAAAGATAGGCATCTGCATTTTTTTTTTGCTAAGTCCAGAGAATATGCCTGGTCATAGGCAGCTTGTAACTCGAGGGTTTTATTCTCCAACAGACGCTGGCGTATGAAGGGAGACGCAATTCCATTAATAAAAGAATCACAAATTAATTCCTCCTGGTACTGCTCAGCTGAGACAGCTTTGAGATTACCGTCTTTGCTGAGCCTGCGAAGCTTTTGAAGGAATTCATCAAGTGATACCCTGGGTTGTTGTCGAGTTGTGGCCAATAAGTGCCGAGCAAAAATTTTGTTTGGGGCCTTAACATATCGTTGCTGCAGTATTTGGATAGCGGAGTCATAGTCTACACAGTCTTTGACATAGTCAAACACATGAGGAGATACATAATTGGCAAGCATTTGTAATTTATCAGGAACATTCTCACCACAAGCCCCGAGGAAGTTGCTGAAGGTACAATACCAATGTTTCCATACCTTAGCAGTTGTAGGTGAATTCAGGTCCAGGTCAAGATGGGCGGGTCTGAGTAGTTTCTCCATGATGGATTGATTACTACATCTGGTTCCCTTCTACCGTTTGAGTCGTAGCCGTCTGTTCTCAAAATCACTCGGCGCGTGGAGCAAGTTCCAGTTGATTAAATTGACGTAAGAAAACTACTAGACACTTGGTCTAAGCGTTAAACAAAGCTTTAATCAACTGTTTTACAACATGGAGGTCTAGTTGTGTCCTTCACTAGTTCCTGTTAAGAATGTCCCTGCGTAAGCTGGGCCCATGCCCGAGTATTTATACTCTCCCTGTACTATGGCTCTATTTGTCTTACTACCATTTTTTGTTTCGCAGACCCTATTTGTTAGTGCACACTTTTGTTTGTACGCTCTGTCCCTTCCTGACACAATCTGGTTATCCTTACCCCAATCACTTTCCTGCACTGCTTCCTTGTCTTTTCTCTTTAGCATTCTAGATTTCTCTCCACCGAGACCCTCCGCCTCCCCCCGCCCCCCCCCCCCCATTATTTAGTTTAAAGCCCTTTCTACCTCCTTAGTTATTCGATTCGCTAAAACTCTGGTCCCAGTATGATTCAGGTGTAGTCCATCCCAACGGAACAGCTCTCTCTTTCCCCAGTACTGGTGCCAGTGCCCCATGAATTGAAACCCACTTCTCCCACACCAATCTTTGAGCCATGCATTCATCTCCCTGATCCTATTGACCCTATGCCAATTTGCCCCTGGCTCCGGTAATAATCCAGAGATTATGACCTTTGTGGTTCTGCTTTTTAATTTAGTCCCAAGCTGCTAAAACTCTCCCAGCGCTTGCATGGGAAGGTGCCATGGGAAGGGTAGGGGGTGTTGGGGGTGTCTTGGAGGGAATGATTCCTTTGGAATGCTGAAAGGTGAGGGGAGGGGAAGATGTGTTTGGTGGTGGGGTCACGCTGGAGGTGACGGAAATGGCGGAGGATGATCCATTGAATGTGGAGGCTGGTGACAAGGGGAGGTTAGTGGTGGATGGGGACTGGTTGGGTCTGTTCAAGGAAGAAGCGGAGTGCCCTCAGGCTCTTCTGGTGGGGAATGGGGGTGTAGAGCAATTGAACGTTCATAGTGAAAAGGAGACGGTTATGGCCAGGAAACTGGAAACTCTTAAAGTGGCAGAGGGCGTCCGATGTAGGTGTGAAGAGACTGCACAAGGGGAGAACAAATAGAGTTGAGATAGTAGAAATCAGTTCTGTGGGGCAAGAACAGGCTGAAACGATGGGTCTACCAGGGCAGTCCTGTTTGTGGATCTTGGGAAGGAGGTAGAAGCGGGCTGTGCACCACCACCCTCCTCTGTCTGGCTAAACTTGTTCTCACATTGAACAACTTCTCCTTTGACTCCACTCACTTCCTCCAAATTAAAGGTGTTGCTATGGGAACCCACATGAGTCCTAGCTATGCCTGCCTTTTCGTGGAATATTCTTTGTTCCAGTCCTACTCAGGCCCCTCCCTCACCTCTTTTTCCAGTGCATTGATGACTGTATCGGTGCCGTTTCCTGCTCTCGCTCTGAACTAGAAAATTTCATTCACTTTGCTTCAAATTTCCACCCTTCCCTCACCTTCACATGGTCCAACTCTGACTCTTCCCTTCCCTTCCTCAACTTCTCTGTCTCCATTTCTGGGGACAGACCTTCGACAAACATCCACTATAAGCCCACTGACTCCCACAACTACCTGGATATGTCTTCCTTTTTTCCTCAGCCGAGGATTTCCCTCTACCGTGGATGTGAAGGGAATGTTAGTTGAGTGGTCAAAGAAGGTAGCCAGTAAAGGGAGCCACAAGAACCATGTGGATGGAGGTGGCAGTGGGTCTGAGTGCCATCTCTCTCGCACCCAAGACTGTAGACTAGTTCCAGAAGAAGTTGAATTATTTCTTGAGAGCAGGCAAATTGAGAACTGCCACCTTCCCCTATTCACTTTGGCACCACAAATCCCCATCCACTACTCGCCCTCACTTCTTCAGTGGAATGCTAAATCATCATGCACAGCACACCTTGGATCTTTGGTTATCTAAATCTGGAACTTGAATTTGGAACTCCATGTACAATCCTTTCGTGCTTGCAGCTCCTTACAACTCCAACCTCATGCTACGGGGTCCTTCTAGCACTTGTCCTCACTGTAACATCAGCTGCCTGCTGGTACCTGGGTGATATCATTCAGAGACCTACCTTCACCAACATTGCACTTTTTGCAGCAGAAAATGGGGTGGGGTAAATCCCTGACTTTAGGCTGCTCACTCTTTATGAGGAGTAAGCAATGCAGATGTTGGGGAGCAATTGGGGAGGTAGGTGAGTCTGTGCCAGCAGTAGATGACTGTGTGTAAAGCGTTGCCAGCACCTGCTGCAGGAGTTCAGTGTCCCCAATAGGCAAAAACTCCAGAAGATTACTGTCAATCTCATTCCTCTCTTTCCGTGATACGCGCCCATTCTTAGCTCCTTTCCTCCTCTTCTGCAGATCAGTCACAGCACAGGGAAACTGAGGACACTGGTCCTGCAGCTTCTGGCCACAGCCCCTCACTTTCACCCCCTGTATCACTCATCTTCCCTTTCACATTCACCATTTCATAAACTTTCATAAACATAAAAGAGTTGGCTATAGAGATAGTGGATGCCTTGGTTGTCATTTTCCAAAATTCCATAGATTCTAGAACTATCCCCGCGGATTGGAAGGTCACAAATGTAACCCCACTATTTAAGAAAGGAGGGAGAGAGAAAACGGGGAACTACAGACCAGTTAGCCAGACATGAGTAGTAGGGAAAATGCTACAATCTATTATTAGCGACGTGGTAACAGGGCACTTAGAAAATAATAATAGGATTGGACAGAGTCTGCACAGATTTATGAAAGGGAAATCATGTTTGACGAATCTGTTCAAGTTTTTTGAGGTTATAACTGGCAGAATAGATAAGGGGGAACCAGTGAATTTGGATTTTCAGAAGGCATTCGATAAGGTGCCACACAAGAGGTTATTAAACAAAATTAGGGCTCATGGGATTGGGGGTAATATGCTAGCATGGATTGAAGATTGGTTAACGGACAGAAAACAGAGAGTAGGAATAAACGGGTCATTTTCGGGTTGGCAGGCTGTAACTAGTGTACCGCAAGGATCAGTGCTTGGGCCTCAGCTGTTCACAATCTACGTCAATGATTTGGATGAGGGGACCAAATGTAATATATCCAAGTTTGCTGATGATACAAAGCTGGGTGGGAATGTAAGTTGTGAGGAGGATGCAAGGAGGCTTCAAGGGGGTATAGACAGGCTAACTGAGTGGGTAAGAATGTGCAAATGGAATATAATGTGGAGAAATGTGAAGTTATCCACTTTGGCAGGAAAAATAGAAAAGCAGAGTATTTTTTAAATGGTGAGAGATTGGGGAACGTCGGTGTTCAGAGAGACCTGGGTGTCCTTGTACACGAATCACTGAAAGTTAACATGCAGGTACAGCAAGCAATTAGGAAAGCAAATGGTATGTTGGCCTTTATTACAAGAGGATTTGAGTATAAGAGTAAAGACATCTTGCTGCAGTTATATAGGGCCCTGGTGAGACCACACCTGGAGTATTGTGTACAGGTTTGGTCTCCTTACCTAAGGAAGGATATACTTGCCATAGAAGGAGTGCAACGAAGGTTCACCAGACTGATTCCTGGGATGGGGAGATTGTCCTCTGAGGAGAGATTGAGTAGACTAGACCCTCAGAGTTTAGAAGAATGAGAGGTGATCTCATTGAAACGTACAAAATTCTTACAGCGCTTGACTGGGTAGATGCAGGGAGGATGTTTCCCCTGGCTGGGGAGTCTAGAACCAGGGGTCACAGTCTCAGAATAAGGGATCGGCCATTTAGGAAAGCAAACACATTTTCAAAGCTTTACATTGTACTCAAAGATTAAGTCTATCAGGCTCTTTTACTTCACGTGTGGATCTTCTCAACACGGGTAAGTCTGATGTGTCTTCATGAGATTGTTCTGGCGGTGAATGACAAGATGCAGTTGCGGCATTGTCATCAATCTGCTCTTGTATAGATCGAGGTCTCCTTGCGATCTTTGCTTGGAGAGGGTTTCAGTGTTTCCTTCACTCTTCATGCCATAACTCTCAATGTAGTCAATGCACTCTCGAAAAACTGCTGGCAGCTGGATCCCATCATACAGCATAGTCCTCTCAGCAGCCTCGGCTAATGGAACACCAAAGATTGGCCTGAGGGAAGAAGGAGTATCCACCGGAACTGCTTCCTGCTCTGGTGCAGGCTTCTTCTTTTTCTTTTTCTCTTTCCACTGCTTAACAACACCTGCTGCGGTTATATCTTTGGACTTTTTCTCCTTGTGTTTTTCCTCTTTGTGCTTTTCTTGCTTTGGCTTCTCTTTGACCTTAAAGTCTTTTTCTTTCTTCTTGGAGAAACTAGGCTTTTTGAAGACATGGATACCCTTTGGCCTTTTCATCCTTGATGGGCTCTTTGCTTCATCACCTGAGTCATCTGGTCTGCTTATGGCACAGTTTATACGGTAGACTCTCTTGACCAGTTCTAAGTCTTCACAAGCTTTGTCACCTAGTATCGAATCAAGTCTTTCAGCCACAACAGAAAACATGAGATGATGCACTTTGTCTTTGACTGTCACTTTAAGTCTGCATACATCTAAGCTATCTATTTTCTGTCCATTATAGTCCTTCAGTAGTACTGACTTTTTCTGTATTTTGGGCTTTTCTTTCATATTGTTAATGTCACTCATACTGATTAAGTTTGCTTTTGCCCCAGTGTCCAGTTTCAATGTAACTAATGCTCCATTTATCTGCAGTGGGATCATCCATTTGTCCTCTTTTACTGCATTAACTTTATGTTCAGCATTGTCTATTTCTGAGGGCTGCACATTTTCTGTATCTTTTTTGATATCGTCACATGACACCATTCCTACAAAAAATGTCTCACTTAAATCAGTGTCCTCAATCACATTAACTCATTGCCCTTTTGTCGTTTTTACTTTTGAAAAGCATTGTTTGGCAAAGTGATTCTTTCCATTACACTTTGTGCACATTTTTCCAAACGCTGGGCATTGTCTTAACTGCTGTTTGTAACCACAGCGTTTACAATTAAAAATTTCATCCTCCGATTGCTTTTCATTTCTGTTCTGCCCACGTTTCTTCCCCTTGTAGGACACAGCACCGACAGCAGCATTATCACTCATTACATTCGCATCATTATTGATTTCACTGAAAGTCTTCACGTGATTTCGAGCTAGCTCGCTGGCTTGGCATATTTTCACCGCATTTTCCAAATTTAGTTCGGTTTCTCTCAACAGACGTTCCTTGACTTTTTTATCATGAATACCAAACACAATCTGGTCACGAATCATGGATGCTTTGAGCTCAGAGAAATTACATGTCTGTGCTTTCAGTTTCAGATCAGTTATAAAGCTATCAAAAGTCTCATTTTGTTGCTGTGTCCGAGAACGGAAGATGTATCTTTCATACGTCTCATTCTTTTTGGGAGAACAATGTGCATCAAATTTCTGTAGCACATCGTCTAATTTGTCTCTGTTCTCCGCTGGATTAAATACAAATGTATTAAATACCTCTATCGCCTGTGGGCCTGCAACCGTAAGCAGCAACGCTATCTTCCTTGCGTCTGGCTTCGTACCGAATCCGATGGCTGCAATGTAGAGTTCGAATTGCTGTTTAAAAGTCTGCCAATTGTAGTCGATTTTTTCTGTGAGTTTCAAACACTCTGGTGTCTTCAAATTCTCCATGTCGCTTTTCACAATTTTCAGCAGATCTTCACCACCCTGGTACCATGTTATGTTCATTAATAAATAGACATTCTTATTATGAACACAGCTAGCTTTTGCTAGTTGTTTTATTGAGCACATATGGACTTGTACAGCATCTTGTAGAGGCTTCCATCTTGACTGCTGCCTTGTGGGTAGCCTAGCCTCATGGGTAATGTAGTCTTAATATAATGTATAGCTGGGTAGTGTAGTCTTATACATACAGCTATATACAGCTCTACTGCTCCACCTAGTGTCCACCACAGAATGACATGTTATTGATCACTACAGGAATGAGTAATTAGCACTGGGAAAGTCATAGAGCACAAGGGAGCCGAGGAGTGGAAGAGGACTCTGCCATTCCTGAATATAGGCTGCAGAGACTGCTACCCTTGGCTAAGGAGCCAGTGGACTCCGATTGCATAGGTCCTGCTCTGAAAAAAAGGATATTCAACAACCATCACACCTATGTGGAGGCATCTCCCAAGATGCGCAGAAGATCATGTATAGTAACATCATGGAAGAATAATTTCTATTGCAGATATCAATGGAGTATGTATTATATTCATTGCAATCTACTGCTGTCTGCCCTGCAGGCATCGCCTAGGACAAGTTGGTGTCTCCTCATCAGAAGCAGACTGTAGCCCTTGAGGCTGGGAGAGGGGTGGGGATAGACAAGAGAGCACTTGCCTTCCAGGTTTCAAACATTTAAGGTCGAGTTGTAAGTGATCCACCCTTGGGACTTTCTGCATCATGTGGGAGCCATTAGAACAGCCTTCCCATTGATAAGTGGCCATCTGCCCTCTGAGCCCAGCATAGCTGAAGTCCTCCAACATGATGCAGCTCTCTCTCAGGATAGCAGCACATGCCATCTCTCCCATCAATCCCCTCAGAGCCTACTTAAGTAGCAAATAGGAGTCAAAGCCAGCCTCCCCAGACAGCTGCAGCACAGACCTAATGCACAGCGGGTCCTTCCTAAGACTCAGCTGTCATAAGACAGTGGCCACCACAGTCCCAAAAGGTGCATGGTCCACATGTGTAGCCAACCATCTCTCATGACACTGGCCCTCAGTTTGAATCTAGAAGAAACACTAGGATATGTCATAGGAAAGCATGTCTAGGCATCCAGGAGAAGCATGGTGATAGCTAGTCGTGAATTAATACGGATTGTGTCATTGAGAACAATCATTGAAGAGATGTTTATGTATGACTTGGCCGTGTTGTTCAATGAGCTACTCTGTGAGGTATTGTTGAGGGGATGTGGCATGATTGGTTTGTGAGATCCTAAAAACAGATGTTTTCATATGAAAGGATTTGAGGAGCCGTAAACGCTGGAGAGATGTTGCAATGAGTGTGTAGTCAGCAGAGTGATGTTGAACCAATGTGAATATATGACAAAAAATTTGTTGACGAATATCTCTGGCAGCCCGGATAGTAGACTCCTGCAAATCTAGATCTTCCTGCTGTTGGCCTCCATGTCCTTCTGCTACCACAGCAGCCAGGGCTTCTTCCTCCTGAAATTCTAGTTTCAGAACTTTTTGAATGCCCAAGTTATGTCGGGTACAACAAGCAAACACAATACGAGACATGCTCATCAATATTCTTCAGTACCCCTCCTGATCTATTAATACACCAGAACCAGAACTACAGTAGTCCTCTTGATAATCACTCTGGTGAATGTATATTCCTCATTGTACCAATGTTCAGCTGTTGAAGCTGGCACTCAAAGTAGAGTCATGGAAGTGAAGGGTATGCCTTGTTGCACAGAATCTGTCCAGTCACTTGTCTGTCCTGAATAAAGATAACAAACTGGATTGCCTCAGGATAAATCCATTGTGACTGCGCCCAGCAAATCGAGCATTCACATGAAGAATTCATTGCAGCTGGTGACGAGCAATTTGAACATTCATAGAGTGGAATCCCTTTCAATTGACCCATGAAGCTCTCTTCCTGGGATCTCCTCTGGCCTTGTGTACAAATTTTTTAAAAATTCATTCATGGGATTTGGGCATCGCTGGCAAGGCCAGCATTTATTGCTCATCCCTAATTCCCCTTGCGAAGGTGGTGGTGAGCCGCCGCCTTGAACCACTGCAGTCCGTGAGGTGGAGGTACTCCCATAGTGCTGTTAGGGAGGGAGTTCCAGGATTTTGACCCAGTGACTATGAAGGAACGGTGATATGTTTCCAAGTCAGGATGGTATGTGACTTGGAGGGGAACTTGCAGGTGGTGGTGTTCCCATGTGCCTGCTGCCCTTGTCCTTCTAGGTGGTAGAGGTTGTGGGTTTGGGAGGTGCGGTCAAAGAAGCCTTGGCGAGTTGCTGAAGTGCATCTTGTAGATGGTACACACTGTAGCCATGGTGCGTTGGTGGTGGAGGGTGTGAATGTTTAGGGTGGTGAATGGGGTTCCAATCAAGTGGGCTGCTTTGTCCTGGATGGTGTCGAGCTTCTTGAGTGTTGGAGCGGCACTCATCCAGACAAGCGGAGAGTATTCCATCACACTCTTGACTTGTGCCTTGTAGATGGTGAAAAGGCTTTGCGGAATCAGGTGGTGAGTCACTCGCCACAGAATACGCAACCTCTGACCTGCTCTTGTAGCCACAGTATTTATGTGGCTGGTCCAGTTAAGATTCTGGTCAATGATGATCCCCAGGATGTTGATGGTGGGTGATTTGGCGATGGTAATCCCATTGAATGTCAAGGGGTGGTGGCTAGACTCTCTCTTATTGGCGATGGTCATTGCCTGGCACTTGTGTATTGCGAATGTTACTTGCCACTTATCAGCCCAAGCCTGAATGTTAGGAACATAGGAACACAGGAACAGGAGTAGGCCATTCAGCCCCTCGAGCCTGTTCCGCCACTCGATGAGATCATGGCTGATCTGCGATCTAACTCCATATCCCTTAATACCTTTGGTTAACAAAAAGTCATCAATCTCCGATTTAAAATTAACAATTGATCTAGCATCAATTGCCATTTGTGGAAGAGAGTATCAAACTTCTACCACCCATTGTGTGTAGATGTGTTTCCTAATATCACTCCTGAACGGCCTGGCTCTAATTTTTAGACTATGCCCCCTAGTCCTAGAATCCCCAACCAGCGTAAATAGTTTCTCTCTATCTACCATATCTGTTCCCCTTAATAGCCTGAAAACTTCGATCAGATCTCCCCTTAATCTTCTAAATTCTAGGAAATACAACCCTAATTTGTGTAATCTCTCCTCATAACTTAACCCTTGAAGTCCGAGTATCATTCTGGTAGACCTACACTGCACTCCCACCAAGCCCAATATATCCTTCCTAAGGCGTGGTGCCCAGAACTGCTCACAGTACTCCAGGTGTGGTCTAACCAGGGTTTTGTATAGCTGCAGTATAACTTCTGCCCCCTTATACTCTAGTCCTCTAGATATAAAGGCCAGCATTCCATTAGCCTTTCTGATTATTTTCTGTACCTGTTCATGACATTTTAATGATCTATGTACCTGAACCCCCAAGTCTCTTTGGACATCCACTGTTTTTAGATTTTTACCATTTTAGAAAGTACCCTGTTCGATCTTTTTTAGATCCAAAGTGGATGACCTTGCATTTGCTTACATTGAAATCCATTTGCCACAGTTTTGCCCATTCACTTAATCTATCAATATCCCTTTGTAATGTTATGCTTTCATCTGCGCTGCCTTCATTGCCACCTATCTTTGCGTCATCGGCAAATTTGGATATATGACATTCAATGCCATCATCTAAGTCGTTAATAAATATTGTGAATAGTTGAGGCCCCAACACAGATCCCTGCGGGACACCACTAGTCACATTCTGCCAATTTGAGTACCTACCCATTATCCTTACTTACTGTCTCCTGCCGCTCAGCCAATTTCCTAACCAGGTCAATAATTTGCCCCCAACTCTGTGTGCTTCTACCTTAGATAACAGTCTCTTATGAGGGACTTATCAAATGCCTTTTTGAAGTCCATATAAATAACATCCATAGACATTTCCCTATCCATTACTTTAGTCACCTCTTCAAAAAATTCAATCAGGTTTGTCAGGCATGACCTACCTTTCACAAATCCATGCTGGCTCTCTCTGATCAACTGAAAAATTTTGAGGTGTTCAGTCACCCTATCCTTAATTATAGGGCCCGATTTTGTGGATTGTGTGGGAAATGGTCGGATTCCCCGAATGTGGGGTTCTGACACACAAAAAAATGGGTCAGCCAGCTGCACGCAATTTTCTCTCAAGTGGCCAATTAATTTCCAGCGTGTGGGCAGCCTTGCTAATTGTCCATTTCCAGTCAGGAAGCCCCACAGTATGATGTCATCATTCATGGTGCTTTCAAGGTCCACAGCAAGCATTGCTTCCTCTGTTGGCTTCCAAACGAACCATACAGGATGGCAGAGGAGCCTGCAGCAGCTGTGGCCGGTGCCAGACCACGAGCTGCCTCCAAATTCGACGAAGCTTCACTGCAGGCATTATTGGATGGGGTTAGGGCCCACAGGGAGGTCCTCTTTCCTAGGTCAGGCAAGAAGAGGCCTCCCACTGAGACCAAGGCTGCATGGATGCAGGTGTCAGCAGATGTCAACTCGAATGTGCATGTAACCTTGGCATCACATCTCTAACTCCTTCCTCTACTCCCCCACAGGACCATCCAGAGCCCCTGTCCCCACTGTGGAGGAGGAAGAGGCTGTGCAGCCAGACTCCTCAGAGGAAGCTCCAACCTCTGAGGGCGCAGCGTCAGTAAGCGCACCCAGCACCAGCGCAGACACTCACACTTCGGGGGGACCTTCGGGACATAGAGTAATGTTGTCACCTGGTGTTTCACAGCTCACAAGTGAGCCTCAGCAGATTCTGGAGACAGAGACAGCAGTGGAGAGTCCTCGTCGGAGGGCGCAGGACTCTGCCAACTCAGCTCAGCTGTGCTGCATGTCGACCCTCTGCCTCTGGGTCCATCCGCAAGAGAAGAGGTGATGGATCTCCATGCACAGATGCAGGAGTCTCTGGCAGGTTTTGTCTCCAGGGTCGCTACGAGTGTGGAGCGAATGGAGGAGTCCATAGTGACCATGAGCAGAGCCTTTGTGGAGTCATTGGCGCAGGAACGAATCACCATGGAAAGGTTGGCAACCTCCATGGAGGAGATAACTCGCCAGGGTACGGAAAACATGGTGAGTGCTCATAAGAGAATGACATCTCTTGAGGAGCGTTGGCCATCTATTGAACAGAGAAACCAGACCTTCTGAGTAGGACTGCCAGCGCAGATACGGGTCCCCATGGCCCCCTAAAATGCAGCAAGGTGCTCTCAAGCCACTTTCAAGTGCTGGCCCCTTCTGGCCTGTGCAGCTTCAGGTGAGTGAGCAGCAGCCTGGTGCTCATCCTGCTGTTCCTGGTTCTGCTGCTGCCACCTCTGCTGCTGGAGATCCTCTAATGGCAAGAAGGGAAGGATAAAAAGGCGTCCCATGCTTCTGGTAGATGCCTCTGCTGAGAAAGCGCTGAGTGAGGGTGGCGAGAGGGGCTTCCCAGGAGATCACATTGGAGAAGTGTGTGAGGCTCCAACCTTCCACAGCTGTGCCTAAGCCTTGAAGAAGTAGCCCCAAGCCTGCAACAACAAGGTCCTTCAACATACAAATGCAGTCCCTTTAAATCGCAGCTTTCCCGAATGACCTGCAGCTGAGAGCAAGCAAGCCGGCAAGCTTCACGCCTGGTTTCATCAGCGGGGTTCCCCGCAGGCGTGTTTAGCGTGGGGAACCCCTGAAAATCACAAGGGCACCCTAAAATGGCATTAAACATGCCAATAATTGGTGATTAGGGTCCCGACGGCCAGTCCCGCCAGCCTGAAAAGCCGCCTGACGGCTGGCAGAAAATCGGGGCCATAGACTCTAGCAATTTCCCCACAACAGATTTTAGGCTAACTGGTCTATAATTCCCTTGTTTCCCTCTCTCGCCATTCTTAGAAAGCGGAGTGACGTGCACAATTTTCCAATCTAAATGGACAGTTCCTGAACCTAGAGAACTTTGGAAAATTATAGTTAGAGCATTTGCAATGTGCTCACCTACTTCCTTTAAATCCCTGGGATGAAAACCATCTGGCCCTGGGGATTTGTCACTCCTTAGTGCCATTATTTTCTTTATTACTGTTATTTTACCTATGTTAATTTTATTGAGTCCCTGTCCCCGATTCAATGTTAGTTTCTTTGGGATTTCTGGCATACTATTCTCTTCTACTGTAAATACTGACACAAAGTAATTATTCAACATGTCCGCCATTTCCCCACTATCACCACTTTCAGTTTCTAAGGGGCCAACATTGCTCCTGACCACCCTCTTTTTCATAATATAACTATAAAAATTCTTCGTATTGATTTTGATATCCCTTGCAAGTTTCTTTTCATACTCCATTTTTGTAGCTCTTACTATTTGTTTTGTGTCCCTTTGCTGTTCTTTGTATCGCTCCCATTCACCAGGATCTGTGCTATTTTTTGCATTTTTGTATGCGCTTCCCTCACCTCTTTAGTTGTCCATGGCTGTTTTTTTGGCAAGTAGAGCTCTTGCCCCTCTGGGGTATAAACTGGTTCTGTATCATATTTAATTTTTTAAACATCTCCCACTGATCTTCTGTTGTTTTGCCCATTAACAGATTTGCCCAGTTTACTTTGGACATTTTCTGCCTCATCCTGTTAAAGTAGTTTCGTGTTTCTCCCTTTCAAACGCTACTTTGAACTCGATCATGTTATGATCGCTATTGGATAAATGTTCACGCACAGTTAGGCTGATAACAAAATCTGGCTCATTACTCGTTACTAAATCTCATATGGCTTTCCCCTTGTTGCCTCTAGGACATATTATTGCAGAAAACTATCCTGGGCGCACTCAAGGAATTCACTACCTTTCTGACAGGCGCTAGTCTGCTTTTCCTAATATATATGAAAGTTAAATCCCCCATTAAAACCACTCTGCCTTTATTACACGCTTGTCTAATCTCTGCATTTATACAATCGAGCACTTCAGAGCTGCTACCAGGGGGTCTATACACAACTCCCACTACAGTCTTAGACCCTTTCCTATTTCTTAATTCAACCCATAAGGTCTCCACTGGCTTTTTACCTCTCTTTAAATCCTCTCTTATTATTTGAAGTGATTTCATCCCTAATCACTAAGGTTACTCCTCCCCCTCTGCCATTTTCCCTATCTGTCCTGTAAACCTGATAATCTGGTATATTTAGTTCCCAGTCCTGACTGTCCTGCAGCCATATCTCAGTAATGGCTACCATGTCATACCCTCCAATTTGAATTTGTGCCTGCAGTTCATTCAATTTATTTCTTATACCCTGTGCGCTTGTATAAAGAATGCTTATTTGGGCCACACACCCTAGCCTGTCCTTCAGCTCTGATGCTTTATTCACATGTTTCTTATTTCTCTCTCCTGGTTTAATCGCCTTTAGTTTTCCTTTTACCTGTAGTGCCTAAAGTACAATTTCTGACTGCTACTCTACTCTCTTCCCTTTCGTTTGTTTTTGAACTACTATTTGTATTGTAATTTCCCCCGAGCCTTCCCCTCCATTTATTAGTTTAAAGTCCTTGTGACCACCCTATTTATCCTTCCTGCTAGGATCCTGGTGGAGCCTGTCCCAACCTTACAGTTCCTTCCTGTTGTCCAGGTCTTGCTGCATGCAGGCATGGACGGGTTCATTATCTGAGGAGTTGTGAATGGAACTGAACACTGCAATCATCAGTGACCATCCCCACTTCTGATCTTATGTTGGAGGGAAGGTCATTGATGAAGCAGCTGAAGATGGTTGGGCCTAGGACACTGCCCTCAGGAACTCCTGCAGTGATAGTTTGGGGCTGAGATGATTGGCCTCCAACAACCACAACCATCTCCCTTTGTGCTAGGTATGACTCCAGCCAGTGGAAAGTTTTCCCCCAATTCCCTTACCTGCTTGTCTATAATATTCTATGTAATGTCTAAGAAAGTTTATGTAAATTCATACAGCTATTTTTCTTCAAGCTTCTTCTGATCTCATCTCTTTAGTTAGTGTTCACCTGAACTCCCAGTAGCATAAAAACTCCTGCAAGATTCAAAGGCCCTGCATTGCTGGGGGCCTGGGGCAGAGATCCAAAGTAAAATGGGTAGAAGAGGACCTGCAGGGGTGTGAAGTCAGGCAGAACCCGGAAATGCTGGGTCTCTGTCCCGACTATGCTATGCGAAGAATTCCTGCTGATGTGGGAAGAATTTCTGAAAGGAGGCAAGTTAGCAGTTGGTGTTACCCACTGGAATTCCCCTACTCCCATCTGCACTCTTCTGACACAGAGGTGAGAGTACTATCACTGTGTCAAGGCTGACATTCCAACTCTCCTTCCTGACCCCCATCCTAGCTAACATTGTCCATGGTTTCCTCTCCTTCAAAAAACCCGTCATCAGCCCCATCCTCAAAAATCCCACCCTCAACCCCTCTGTCCTTGCAAACCCATTTCCAACCGTCTCTTCCAGTTAAGTCCTTGAGTATGTTGCCTCCCAAATCTGTGCCCATGTTTCCACAACTCCATGTTTAAATTTCTCCAATCAAGTTTCAGCCCCTGCCACAGCACTGAAAAGGCCCTAAACAAAGTCACACATGATATATTCTGTGATTGTGACCATGGTGCATTTTCCCTCCTCATCCTTTCTACAGGCATTGATATGATCAATCACACCATCCTCCTCCAAAACACCTCTCTTCCGTTGTCCAGCTCTGTGGGACTGCCCTTGCCTGGTTCCATTCTTACCTATCCAATTGTAGTCACAGCATCTCCAGCAATGGCTTCTCTTTCTGCCCCCATACTGTTACTTCTGAAGAATCCCAGGGATCTATCCTTGGTTCCCAAATCATCTACATACTTGACAACATCATCCGAAGACATGTATGCTGACAACATTCAGCTCTGTGTCTCTATCACCTTTCTCTACCCCTCTGTGCTGTCAATCTGCTTGTTTGACATCCTGTCCTGGATGAGCTGTAATTTCACCCAGTTAAACATTAGGAAGACTGAAGCCTCCACCCTAAACTCCGTACATTTGCCATTGATTCCATCTCTCTCCCCACTTTGCGGATTGAACCAGACTGTTTTCAACCTCGACGTCCTATATGACCCCAAGCTGCGCTTCCGCCTCTATATACTTTCCATCACAAAGACGACCTACTTCCACCTCTGTAACATCTCTTGCCTCTGCCTCAGTCCACCTGCTGCTGAAAACCTCATTCATGCCTTTGTCACCTCTGCATTCAACTATTCCAATGCTGTAATGGCTGACCTCCAATCTTCTACACTGTTAACTTCAGCTCATCCAAAAGTCTGCTACTAAGGGCTGAATTTTGCCGGTGCTCATAGGGCGGGTTTGGAGGTGGGTCAGCTGTCAAAATAGCATAGATTGACAGGTAGGGAACCCACTGTCAACCCGCCTCCACGGGAGTCTCCCAGGTGTCGGGTCTGTCAGCACTGAACATAAGAACATAAGAACATAAGAAATAGGAGCGGGAGTAGGCCATTCAGCCCTTCAAGCCTGCTCCGCCATTCAATGCGATCATGGCTGATCTTCTGCCTCAACTCCATTCACCGGCCCTATTGCCATATCCCTTGATGCCCTTACTAGTCAGAAATCTATCTACTTCTGTTTTGAATATACCCAATGACTGAGCCTCCACAGCCCTCTGGGGTAGAGAATTCCAAAGATTCACCACCCTCTGTGTGAAGAAATGTCTTCTCATCTCAGTCCTGAATGGCCTACCCTTTATCTTGAGGCTGTGGCCCCTGGTTCTAGACTCCCCAGTCAAGGGAAACATTCTCCCAGCATCCATCCTATCAAGCCCTGTAATAATTTTTGTATGCTTCAATGAGATCCCCTTTCATTCTTCTGAATTCAAGAGAATACAGGCCTAGTTTACTCAATCTCTTCTCATATGACAGTCCTGCCATCCCAGGAATCAATTTCATGAACCTTCGTTGCACTCCCTCTATGGCAAGTATATCCTTCCTTAGGTAAGGCGACCAAAATTGTACACAGTACTCCAGGTGTGGCCTCACCAAGGCCCTATATAATTGGAGTAAGACTTCTTTACTCCTGTACTCAAATCCTCTTGTAATGAAGGCCAGCATACCATTTGCCTTCCTAATGGCTTGCTGCACCTGTACATTCACTTTCAGTGACTTATGTACAGCCTGCCATCCTGAAAAAGACCCGTTTATCCCTACTCTTTGTTTTCTGTCTGTTAACCAATTCTCAATCCATGCTAGTATATTACCCCCAATTCCATGTGCCCTAATTTTGTTCACCAACCTCTTGTGTGGGAACTTATCGAAGGCCTTCTGAAAATCCAAATACACCACATCTACCGGTTCCCCTTTGTCTACTCCACTAGTTACATCCTCAAAGAACTCCAATAGTTTGTCAAACAGGATTTCCCTTTCATTAATCCATGTTGACTCTGCCCAATCTTACTATTAGTTTATAAGTGCCCAGTTATTGTATCCTTTATAATAAATTCCAGCATTTTCCCAACTACTGCTGTGAGGCTAATAGGTCAGTAGTTCCGCGTTATCTCTCCCTCCTTTCTTAAATAGCGGGGTTACATTTGCTATCCTCCAATCTGCAGGAACTGTTCCAGAATCTATAGAATTTTGGAAGATGACTACCAATGTGTCCACTATTCCAATGGCCACCTCTTTCAAAACCCTAGGATGTAAGTCATCCGGTCCTTGGGATTTATCAACTTTTAGTCCCATTAATTTTGCTAGTACTTTTTTTTACTAATAATAATTTCTTTAAGTTCCTCATTCTCGCCACACCCTTGGTTTTCTCGTATTTCTGGGAGAGGGAGGAGAATCTCCCTGCGTGCTGTGACTCCCGCCATAAGAGCCTGGGTGCAGCCGTGTACCTTTGTGCAGTGCTTGTCAGTGTTTGCAGCACCTCAATGCTGTAGAACACTGACAACAGAACTGTCAAAATCAATTTGGACTTGGCCCCTTTAAGGAAACCAGTACTCCAGGTGTGGTCTTACCAAGGCCCTATATAATTGGAGTAAGATTTCTTTACTCCTGTACACAAATCCTCTTGTAATGAAGGCCAACACACCATTTGCCTTCTTGAACCTGCGCATTCACTTTCAGTGACTCATGTACAAGGACACCCAGGTCCCTTTGAGCATCTGCATTCCCCAATCTTTCACCATTTAGGAAATACTCTGCCTTTGTTTTTTCTACCAAAGTGGATAACTTCACATTTATCCACATTATATTCCATCTGCCATGTTCTCGCCCATTCACTGAGTCTGTCAAGATCCCCTTGAAGCCTCTTCACATCTGACACTGCCACCTAGCTTTGTGTCATCAGCAAATTTGGAAATGTTACATTTAGTCCCCTCATCCAAATCATTGATATAGATTGTGAATAGCTGGGGCCCAAGTACCAATCCTTGTGGTACCCCACTAGTCACAGCCTGCCATCCTGAAAAAGACCCGTTTATCCCTACTCTTTGTTTTCTGTCTGTTAACCAATTCTCAATCCATGCTAGTATATTACCCCCAATTCCATGTGCCCTAATTTTGTTCACCAACCTCTTGTGTGGGACCTTTTCAAAGGCCTTCTGAAAATCCAGATACACCACATCTACCAGTTCCCCTTTGTCTACTCCACTAGTTACATCCTCAAAGACCTCCAATAGGTTTGTCAAACAGGATTTCCTTTTCCATCATCCCATGTATCATTCTTGTAAATCTCTTTTACACCCTGTCCAAGACCTTGACATCCTTTCTAAAGTGTGGTGCCCAGAATTGAACACAATACTCCAGCTGAGGCCTAACCAGTGTTTTATAAAGGTTTGTCATAACTTCCTTGCTTTTGTACTCTATTCCTCATTTAATAAAGCCAAGATTTCCAGATGCTTTTTTAAAAGCCTACTCAACTTGTCCTGCCACTCTTAAAGATTTGCGTTCATACACCCCCAGGTCCCTCTGTTCCTGCACCCCCTTTAAAATTGTACCATTTAGTTCATATTGCTTCTCGTTCTCCCTACCAAAATGTACCAAAATGTCAGTTTCGTATCATCTGAAAACTTTGAAATTATGTCCTGTATACCCAAGTCCAGTTCATTAATGTATATCAAAAAGAGCAATGGTCCTAATACCAACCCTTGCGGAACACCACTGTATACTTCCCTCCAGTATGAAAAACAGCCATTCACCACCACTCTCTGCTTTCTGTCCCCTAGCCAATTTTGTATCCATGCTGCCACTGTCCCTTTAATCCCATGGGCTTTAATGTTGCTCACAAGTGCATTATGTGGTACTTTATCAAACACCTTTTGGAAGTTCATATATACATCAACCGCACTATCTTCATCAACCCTCTCCTGCATATTTAAGGAGGACCCCGCTGGCCTGGGGCAGATGTCCTTTCTGCCTGCAATTTAAAATTGCAGTCACCCAGATCAGGGCAGGAAAGGAGTGGATAAATCTCTCGCTCCATTTTAATTGCCCCATCTGGTTTTGCTGACCTACATTGGCATCCACCAATATCTTGATTTTAAAATTCCCATACTCATGTTCAAATCCCTCCATGCCCCTTCCTATCTCTCTACCTTTCTGCATCCCTACAACCCTCCGGGACCTCTGTTTTTCCAACTCTGGCCTCTTGTGCATCCTCCACTTCATTTGCTCCACCATTGGTGGCCATGCTTTTAGCTGTCTAAGCCCTAAGGTCTGGAATTCCCTGCTTAAGCCACTCCATACCTCTCTTCTCCTTTTGAAACACTTCTTAAAATGTACCTCTGACCAAGCCTTTGGTCCCCTATCCTAATGTCTCCTTCTTTGGCTCGTGTCCATTTTTTCTGATTATGATCCTGTGAAGTGTCTTGAGACATTTTACTACCTTTAAGGCATTATATAAATACAAGTTATTATTGTTGATTTGTACTCTATAACAGCACATTTTCTAATGAAAAACAAGTTTAAGGTGTGTTTATATTGCAACTTTAGCACAGCTATGTTCTTTTTACTTAGTTTCCATGCTCCCAATGCATTTAAAATTCAATGATTGAGAGTGGAGCACAAGTGCAGAGATATCCACTTGATCCGACATTCAAAATGGTAGCTCAGTGTTATAAGGTACAGCTCGCTGTGAACAGATACTGTAGTTACTAGTCTGAGCTGGTTTGCGACTCCATAACTGCAACCTTAGTGTATTTTTGTGCACAGCAAGTCAAATTTAGGTTTAAAGTTGTGTTAGTATTGTCTTTACATACTGGACAGATCTCTCTTTATTGAACCCAATTTTCGTAGTGAGGTTGTCAGCAAATTACTGTCTGGTAATAGATGGAAGATTAAAGCATCCCCATCATGCGACTGCGGAGCGCCTGATCAGACCCTAGAGCACATAATTGAGCACTGCCCTCCGAGGAAATTCGCAGGCAGCCTACAAGTTACACGGGAAGCTTTAGCCTGGATATCTGACTTGGATATTGACATTTGATTTGCTACTACCATACAGAAGAAGACTGGTTTTAAATTTAGGAGGTTAATAAGGGATAGGCATTCCTAAATGTCATCACAAAAAACAGGCGTATCATCATTTTTAAAGTGCGTTGAAAATTGCCTATTTTTTTCACCACAGAAACACGATTTAAGGAAAGCTGCCACCTCTCTGTCAGTACAGAATATTTCTCAACCTTAGTTCCAACATCACTGATACTGCGAACTGTGAGATCGAAGACCCAAACAACATCATCACTGTTTACTGACATTGGAAAATATTGGAAACACATTAGTCATATTTGATTTTATTTTGAGAGCATATGAATGTTCCATTTTATTTCCATAACTTTTGTGCTATTGAAGTACTTTGTCTTTGAAATTAATAAAAACTTTTAATATTAAAGTTGGGTACATTCATATGTGAATACATTGTAATGTATACTAAACGTTTTATTTGCAAAGAGCTGCACGATGTGTATTTTGAATTTTATCTTCGTAATCAAAAAGTAAAACATGGTTCTACTTCAGTCTCCTGTGTTCGATAATATTAAAGTTTGATGATTTACTCTGCCACAATAGAATTCTTGTTATGTGTTTAATTGAGGTCCTTGCATGATGATAAAGCAATGTAATTGATAGTGATACTTTGACGCAAGGAAATGAACATTTGTGCAGTGCTCAGACTAACTTGGCTGAACGCCGAGTTGTACTGCTGTAACTGTCATTTTCAGATTCACCTGATTACTGCACCTTTGCTTCAATTTCTCTTTTTAAGTATGTTTTAGTTCTATATGTATGAAAACTGAACATTACAGCATCTGAAACATAAAACCTCATAATCCTATAAATGGAAAAAAACAAGTGCAGAAACTTATAGTGGAAAATTACTATAGCCCTTTTCTCTCCGCTATTAACGACATGCGGGCAATCTTTTATATCTTCGATTCTTTGAAATAAATTGATCAATACTATACCACGCATTTCAGTATTGACTGCGCTTAAGAAAAATAAACGGTTGTGACAGTAGTCGAGACTATTTTGGCTCCATTGTACTGAACTACGACGCTAAAAAATAGATATACTTGCGTTTATTTAGTGTCTTATCACGTTGTCCAAACTGTCAAAGGAGTCGATGCAGTGAATTACTTTTTGAAGCGCTGTTACAATTATGTAGACAATCATTTAACAAATTAGACTATTTAGGGAACATTTTAAAAGGAAATTATATCGCTCAAATTAAACATTTAAATCCATAAACTTGTTGCCCTCTTTGCGCAATCCCTGCTGTAAATAAATGCAAAGGGAAACAGTTAATATTCCTTATATCAAAAGTGAAATACACAGCAAAGCTATAAAGCAAAGCTATTTATCAGTAACATTTTAACATTTTCTCGGTAAAATGAATCATGTTCTTTATTTTAAGAAACTTATGATAAACTGCTTTCGTAATTTTGAATATAAAACAAATATAAACATGTTATTTATAGAAGGTGGATCGTGAAAAGCACTGTATGACAAGTGGGCTGAACTGATAACCCATGAATAACAAAATCACCGGTAAGTTATAATCGGTATCGGGGGGTGGGTTACAGATCTATCTCACAGTTCCTCCTCATTTCTGTTTATATCACTAGTTAGGTATTTGATATGAATGCGATAAATTAGTTGTAAATATTACTGATGCTAAACAGCATTGGAACTAGTTACGCTGATGTTACTTTTTTATTTTTCTGTATAAAATGAAGTATCAAGCATATTCCAGAGATTATGCCATCAGATGTGGTATGGTATATGTATGTCTGTGTGCCCTTTATCTGTTTAAAATGTTCGTTACATTTTAACTGCAAAAGGAAGCTTGAAAAGTGGTAACATGATGAGTTCAGTTTTTTTCCAGTATCCACCTGTCTATAGTCAAGAACAAACTGTTGCTTTGAATTAATTATGTTACTTTAGCCAGCTCTATATTTCTGTTTATGCAACCGGCTTACAATTGTTCACATTGAACGATTTGGGTATGTAATGTTTTACAAAGTGTTGATTTAACCAAACTGTAATGGACAGTACACAGATGTATACATTATTACACCGGTAATTCTAAACTTTTCTGTATGAGTTTTCACAATTGTTTAGCGATCCTACCCCCGCCCCCAGAACTCCCTCGACCCAAAGAAAGTATCTGAAATTTTCAGATTTGGAGTCTCTTTAGACAGACTGGTTAGACTTTGCATATTGGACTCATGGATGATATAGGTCGTTTAAAAAAAAAAGGAAAATTCGTGTAGTATGTAGACATTACATTTCTTAACGCCCATTTCTGATGACTTGTAGAGATGATACATGCTTGAAAGGTTTTGATGTATATTATTTATTAAAAGTGTTCGATTATGTAAAACGCTATCTGAAGTGCTTTTTCACAAAAGCTGACCGTTCTGTTCGCCCATTAAGTCAATTTCCATCTTCTACAGGGAACCTTACAAAATTAATGTTTTATTGTGATAATCCCAACTGAAAGGCAATGAAGAGTTTGTCTTGGAAGAACATTACTGTTTATATATGTTTAAGGTTTGGTCGTTATTATAAATGTCACGAGTTAAACGTAGTGGGTTTAAGAGAACGAATTCTGTATTTTTTTGGCAGGAGTCATATGCTGCTTTACATTGATATAGATTAGATCGGTTTAGAGAAATTTGGATAAGATTGTTGCACTCTAACAGATAAGCGAAAAAGAAGTGTTACATGGAGAAGGGCTGCATCCAGTTAACTAACAGAACAGATTAATTATGGAACTGAGCTTTCACCTCGAATTAAATGTAATATTAAGCATGAAATAAATATTGTTGAGATTCTATTCCCTACATATAAAAGAAAAAGACTTGCATTTATATAGCGCCTTTCACGACCACCGGACGTCTCAAATGTGGGAAACACAGCAGCCAATTTGCACAGCAAGGTCCCACAAACAGCAATGTGATAATGACCAGATAATCTGTTTTTGTATGTTGGTTGAGGGATAAATATTGGCCAGGACACCGGAGTTAACTCCCCTGCTCTTCTTCGAAATAGTGCCATGGGATCTTTTAGGTCCACCTGAGAGAGCAGACCCTCAGTTTAACGACTCATCCAAAAGACGGCACCTCCGACAGTGCAGCACTCCCTCAGCACTGCACTGGAGTGTCAGCCTAGATTTATCTGCTCAAGTCCCCTGGAGTGGGACTGTGAACCCACAACCATTATGACTCAGCGGCGAGAGTGCTACTAACTGAGCCACAGCTGACACTACATATAATAAACAACACCAACCTGTAGTTTGTGAAATGTTTCACATTTCCAAATGCTGTATGGAATAATTGAGAGCATTCGGTTCTGTCTCGAACAGTCAGCTTTTAAATATTAACTTTATTTTTTTATAGAATCAGAAGGGCCATGCATGGTATTTGTTTATATGTTTATCTGAAACGTGTCACTATTTTCTTGACGATGCATTCCATTAAACTAGTAAATCATTCATTTTAATTGAGCATTTAATGAAATTACGAACAGAAATATTTGAATAAATATTTTAAAACCATGTGATCATGAACGATAACTAAAATAAAAACAGAAAATGCTCGAAACACTCAGCAGGTCAGGCAGCATTTGTGAAGAGAGAAACAGAGTTAACGTTTCAGGGCGATGGCCTTTCTTCAGAACGATAACTAGCCGTTTTTGAATTGCAAATCATAGTTTGTTTTAAACAGATATTTCTTCTCTTGCCAATTACTTTGCTGGCATGCTTAACATTTATATGCTCATCTAATTTCTGCGAATTGGTATATAGAACATGGCAGTTGTTACTCTATATTCGCATTAAATATTGTGCAGCAGAACAGACATTATACATAACTTTCCTGCAAAGGGTATTGGTTTAATCTTTGTTAGCAAAAAATAAGCTCCGACAGAGAAAAGTGAAAGAATTAGTGTTTTTCAGCATAAACTCCTCAAGAAAGTGTTAAAATTTGTTGCATGTTTAAGTGTTTTCATTTTATTCTGTTGTCTGTAATTCCTAGTTTTTTGCTTGAAATAAATATTTAAGTACCGACTTTAATCATAGCATAGATAATGAATGTTCAAAGTTTTATTTTTCTAAAGCGTGTTTTTTTGTGGGTTCCTTTAATTTTGTTGCCACAAATCCCCTGTGTTTAATCAAGAAATGCAACCTAGTAATCAGGAGGCTTTAAGGCCTCTCTGGAAGTATAACATTATATTTTACAGTCAACGGCTAATGTATTTGGTATCCTTTGGTAAGTCTTGAAATGTTTTCATAATATAACGTCATTAAGCGTTTTTCAATCGGTTGAGTACAAATTGAGTTGTGTTTTTAAGTGGCTATTTAGGTCACATCTCTTGAATTTACCAGTACAATAATAGCGACTTTATGTATTATCGACAATCTGGCGTCAAAACATTTTAAGAAAACCTTGTTAATTTCTCTAATGTACTGGATAATTGTTTTCTGAGAGATAATCCTATTTCGTTTTGGAGTTTGAGTTCATAATATTGATATGTAGATAATTATGGAAAATGCTCGGGTATTTTTTTGTCAAAGAATCTAGATTACTTGATGCATCTTATATTGAGCGGTAGGAGCTAGATCACAGCTTCGCCAACTGTCCCCAAAGCTTTGTCGCCAAATAAACTGCGGTACGCCAATATCCTCATGGTATTCTAGTTTATTGCTGGTTAAAAAAAACACGGGCGAGAAGGCAATATTTGATCCGCATTTGTTCCATTCCACTATGTAACAAAAGTGGTACGGTAATTCGTTTAAAGGTTGGAGAATTAATTTGTAATTTACTCACTTTTTTAAATTATGACGTTAAAAACAAGTCAAAACCGATTGGCAAAGGCATTGCTACTCCGACACTGTAAATCGCCTCTTTTCGGTTTTAAGGGCATGTAATAAATAACATGGAGGATAAGCGCGCTATTGACAGGTGACAAGTTATTTCATCGTTTTTTTGTGAAAATTCTGCTTGTGACGGACCATTGCCATCTATTTATTTTTATTGTGTCAAGTTGCAAAATCGCTTTACGTTTTATTCATTTGATTTTCGCGATTTCATGCAAACAATTATTACTCTGCGTAATCTGTCAATCTATTTGATAAAGCGTAAGAATCTGCTTCACTTATTAATTTATCACTAAAAGTTTCACTAAAAGTTATGGATTTTTTTAAAGATACGTAACCAGCAAATAATCTACCTAACAAGCCAGGTATAATGCATGCCTGCTGTTATATTAATACTGCACACTCGGCTGTCTGTCCGAAAAGGACTACACGATCTCGGCGATGTACACTTACCAAAATAGATTGGGAATGAAACCATCTAGAACTTTAATTGACGGGTCGGCATTCAGACGGGAAGTACTGATTTGACTCACCACTCAAAAGAAAACACAGAATGAAAATTCGTGTCTTCTGACGATATAATTTGATATTAATTATCAGAAAGGATTTTATCTGCGAAAGAGTTATTACATTATCCTTATAACAACCTTTATTGCAGCCAATATTAATACAGTTTAAACATACAGTTTAAACATACACTTGAAGAATGATTGTGCTTTTATAAAGAGGACATCAATTAACATTCTGGAAGAGTCACTGTGATTAATTTATGGTTTTATGAAGCACTTCCTGCTCTTTGCACTCCGATTTCTGTGATGAACTATGCAGATAAAGACACTTTAGAAATTCGCAACGTTTTTCTATTTGTAATAGTTCAGTTTGGTTGGTAAAATATAATTTAGGCCCGCTATTAACAGCGTTGTTAAAACTTACGTAAGATGTTACGATGTGATTAACTTTCATATATACACTCAAGTATTGTCTTTCTTGTTTAAATGCAATCCACGTTGGTCATAAAATAGGATGTGGCCTCTTTAAGAAGGTTGGCATGGGTGTCCCATTACTTGTTAGTGAGTAGTGGCTGCACAGTGATTAATTGGTCCTCAGCTCAGAGACTGTCAGCGCTTTGTGCTGTCAATGAGTGGCTCCAGAGGCTGCGGGGCTCATTCAGGTGTGCACTCAACGCTCTCTGCCAGCAGTGCTCGAAGCTGAAATCATTACAACCATTGCTTTATAAAAGGCTCATCTTAGGCGATGGAACGGGTCCATTCCTGAATTCTAAACAGCAAGGAGAACACGCTTAGACATGGAAAGCTTGTCATAGCATTTGAGCCAGCCCTATACAACATATGGTGTATTCGGTGTTCGATTGGTGCAAAAAGGTAATTTCAAAGCCTCATATGTAACACACTCGCGCGCGTATCAGTGTGCATATAGGATCACTATATATGTCCACATTTATAACTGTATGTGAACCTATTTCACTTTGATCTGTAACAAGCGAAAGGTATTATGCCGTATTATAATACCGAATGCTATCCATGTAGTGCATAATTTTAAGCCAGAGGCGTTTCTTAATTTTTGAAAACGTTTACAGGTCGCTGGAAACCGGTTGGTTCGTCCGTGTAAAATATGGCACTACACAAAGGATAGTATATTACTAACCAGCGGTTGTGCAACTGGATATTGAAGTCTAACATTTCATCGTGTAACTTTCTCTACTACAATAAAGTATGTAATATAATAAAATGCTTTGGGGCATTGACTAAATTTGGTATTTATATACCAGGATGATGATTGACTTTTCCTGAGTGGGAATCATAAATAAATCCATATCTTAAAATACTTTTAGCATGTCGCAGTTTCAAAAACTGAAACAGTCGCTTTTAAAATAAATAGATCGAATTTGTGTTTGTTTTCAGCTTGACGCTTTCCCATGACGGTTGCATTTATTCCAGGGAATGGTTCAGCCTAAGAAAAGTCCAATGGATTCCGTTGCTGTTCCAAAAGCCGTGATCGAGGATAGCCCCAGTTCCAGCCCCAGCCCGGATCCTAACTCTTTGATCTGTCCCACGCGAAAACACTCGGAACTGGGCTCTCGCTCGAAGGTGGCGCGGACTCGGGGCAGGCCTGCGGCAGCAAACGCAGCCCGGGAGCGTAGCAGAGTACAAACCCTGCGGCATGCCTTCTTAGAGCTGCAAAAAACTCTACCCTCAGTCCCTCCGGACACCAAACTGTCCAAACTGGACGTCTTAATCCTGGCCACCACCTACATTGCACATCTGACCCGTACCCTAGAAGAAAGTCTGGAGGAGGGAGAAGGTCGGAGATCTGCTGAGTTAATGCACTCCCTCAAAGTGGATGGATACCTGCACCCGGTCAAAGTAAGAGCTCAGCAATACCTCGCCTCATTGTGAACAAGAGTTAAACATTGTTTCAAGTTTAAATAACTTGTCCCCGTCCTAATCTAGTAATGTCTTTCAATCATTTGCATTTGTGAAATGTTTCTGTTATCAGAGTAATTCTTTCAAGCACTGATCCTTTCAGCCTTCAAATTCAGATCATTTTCAATAATCACCCGAAGCATAGTGCATTCAATAAATGGTATAAATTAAAACGAGGTATATTTAATAATTCTTCTTCCATAACTATATATAAATAAACTATTTTTGTCAAAATCAATCTAACATGCCGTGGGTGCTAATACACAAAGGGTTCATTAGGCCGCTTTGGCTAAAACAATTGCTCACGTTACTTTTTGAAAATGCTGATAACGGGTAGTTGGATTTGGTTTTAAGATACACCCAAACTAAAACCGAAGTATTTGGAGCCCCAATCCAGACAAAATACGTTTGTGAAAACAAAACTTTCCTTCATATATATGATTTCTTTTTCCTTTTGAAGAAGAGCTTATATACAGAATTTAAAATATTCCTGTCTTGTCGATCATACATTTAATTTTCGGCACTTAATCCAATTCAAATTGTGAATCTAAAACCATATATAGTTAACACTATATAGAAAAACACGAAATAATGTCAACTTAACGAAGATGAACGTTGCCTGAAAGCATCCAAAATTATAGTAATTCCAATATTATGGGGAGTATTTTGTCGCAACCTTTTACTTTTTCGGTCGATATTGATCCTGCTAGTTGTTATGTTTTAACCTATCTTCTCCGATTCTTCCATTTTAATCTACTTTCAGCAATTTGAATCCAGTAAAGGTATAGAAGCTATTTTGTTTCGTACAACATGAAACATTAACTATTGTTTAAATTGCATAGTATATAACTTTTACAGTATTTTCAAGGAGGAAATTATTTGCATTACATATTACACAAAATGATGTTTTCAAACATTTGTCACTTTGAAAAAATCGAAGCTGAAAATCACACAAAGATTGCCATTATGAAGGTTCATCGCTCAGGACTTTCTGGTATGAACACATATCTGTCAAGGGAGACAAGAAAAATAAACTGTAAACATGACTCAAAAGACGGGAAATGATACAGCTCCTTTAGGTAAAACTCAACTTCCTAAACGGTTGGTGTCTGTTATAATTTTTGTCGACGGTACCACTAATAGCTCTGTCGTACATAATACCGTTGTTTATTTGTGGTACATTTATTATATCAAATTGGTCAGGTCTGAATTTGTAACTTTATTGTTTACACGAGAACTGAAAACAATCTCAACAAAAAATGAAAGCGTTCAGAAAATGTGGGGTTGTGGATGGTGTTGAAGAGATAGGGATACCTGCCTTTAAATTAATCAAGTTTCCTCTGTAGAACCATGTGTGGTTTCACATTTGGATGAAAATCCGTATACAGCAGTTGAAGCAAAATACGAAAACTGTCCCAATAATTCTAAACAATTCTTACTCAATAGTACTCAACATTTCAAATCGCCGAATTCTTATTTAACATGTATACCACCAATGTATGCGTTATTTCCAAAAGGAAACAGTTTCGCTGCAACGGGAATGGACAAAAATCCAGTTAACCTCAGTGCAGAGACACATGCATTGTCTATTAAACCCTAGCGAGCTCCCAACTCTAAATTAAACAAACCAGTTATAAATATATTTTTTGTTCCTGAATTTCAGAAGTGGCCGATGCGATCCCGGTTGTACATCGGTGCAACAGGGCAGTTTCTGAATTCGGGTCAATCGGAGAATCAAACTCAAGGAGAGACGACCAGTCCCGATCCTGTCTAAGCTGGGAGACTTCGCAAAACTCATCGCATGGTGTTTATACTAATTGGAACCAACGACTGGAACCAACTTCACCACTGCTATTTTTGATTTTGAGTTCTTTGAAGAGCAAGTTATACATTTTCAAGGTACAGATATCTCAAATAAATGAGTAAACAATATATATAATTGAATGCAATTATTCAAATGAATGTGGCGTATTTGAAATTGATCTAAAATATTGTTTAATGTTAAGTATATTCGAAGTATAGTCTCCAAATATTTCGCGATTTATGAGCAAGGCGTTACTTGTAAAATATGTTTGTAAATATCAGTTGACGATGTGTTACATGGACTGTGCCAAGGACCTCCTCCCATCCATTTTTTGCCAATGAAATCTGAAATGCCGACATAGAAGCACTAACGCTTGCAAATTTGTGACATCCTGAAGCTAACGCTTTCAGTTCAACTGCTTCTCGGCCTAATGATGCTAAAAGGATTGGGGTTGGTTTCTAAAAATGAAGACTCCTGGCTGATCGGCTATGCACTTTCAATTTCAATAGGTTTGCACTAAATACAAGAATGAACAAATAACAGCAAAATATTGTTGTGCACGGCAAGGTACTGTGGATGTGTGCATATTTGCTTTGACCATTAAAGCTTTAAATTAAAGTATTCCGTTCTCATTCAGTTTCGGTATGATTGAAACCTTCGCGCAACTGCCGATAGTTGGGCAGTACACGACTAACAAGTCTACCAAACCGCTGTATACCAAAGTGTTACACAACTGAAATGCATCGAATTATTGTGGCCAATATGTTGACATTTATTAGAAAATTTAACTTAATTTTGGCCACTCATGACGAGAGACATGTATTGGTGTTACATTGAACTGTGTTTTTTTCATCGATATAGAGATATCCGAAATATGTACACATTTTTAGAAGAATAATTTACGTTTGTATTTAACTTATCTTACTGTACTGACCGTAAATAAAACAGCCCGTCCATATATTTCATTTGTTTGATCCATCATTTCAATAATGCTTACTCAAGCACCAGCAATTGTTGAGTTGAAAGCACGGATCAGTATCTTTATTGGTTCAATTACTTGGGGTGTTTGAAAGAGAGTAGCGTAAATTTATTTTACGATGTTGAACAACGTGGATTTGAATCTGGAAGTATGCCGACTCACACACCAATATTTTAAAAACTCGGAGCGTGAACTCCCTTGCTGGACCTTACCTGATGACCTAAACTGCACAAAAAGGGGTCCAATTGAAGATAAATCTCTAACTTGATGGGCATGGAAGAAATAAGCATGTGTCAAAGGAGCAAATACTTTACCCAGGCATACCTTCAATCTAAAATATTGACTAATATACTATAATTATAGTAAAATTGAATGACACTACCCCTTCATAGTTTTAATGTATAGTATACCTTAGAATGTGCTCTTATGATTCAGTGGAGTGTTCTTTTTGACTACTGCATATTTTGTTGAGGAATGTAAAATGTCAATTAATGTGCAATAGTGTTCAATCGGAAATTACATAAAACGTTATTTCGCGCAAACGTCTAAATCTAATTTACAATCACATTTTTTACATAGATTTGAAACTTACAGCAGTCTGAAATATTACGCGTTGCCTCCGATTACCTAAACTTCACACTAATTATGAAAACTTACCTTCTCAGGAAAAAATGTGTTCACTCGGCAACATAACTGTTTCAATTGATGTTAATGTTCTCAACTGTGTCCGATCAATCATCATTTGGCGGGGTTTCACTTATTAACGACATCAATATAAGAAGTACTGTTTAAAAAATGTAAAAATGTGAAAAAAAGTCGTTCTGTTTAACCAGTTAGTTCCATAGTAATGTTTAATGTCATAAGCCATATGAAACCCACAGGCTAGATTTCTATTTCTAACGTTTGTGTGGGTTGTAAAATGAAACCTAATCTTATGACATTTTGAGTGTGGCGCTGAAATGTTGCTGCAATTCCCCGAGGGTTAAACCAATGCAAATTTATTAACCACACATTGGGAAATCCTGTTCTCGCCAATATATGGGTTGTATGAACAAAACTGGATATGCAGTTGAAACCCCCTCAGCAAAAATACGTTATAAATCATCCCCACGCTAGAAAGAATTATTGCACTGTTTATATGTGTATACTGTATATTATGTTGTGCTCCAAATTAGGGATATAATTTCTAGGAAATTGAACATTTTTTGTGCCTAATGTAAACAGCAATCACTGCCAGGTCAGATATAGATCAGACAGCAAGGAACTCCAGCCTCAGAAGAGTATTTCCTATTGCACCACTATGACATTCCCATTGCCCACACTATCATTGAGTGAAACTTTCGTTTTTCTTCTATGCACTCGCGTTCATGAACTAAGCTGAGACCATCCAAACTCTGAGGACTTTTATAAGCAGCTGAAACTTAGGCCTAGAAATTCGATTAGACGTGGAAACAGGCGGTGCCAGCGCGGGCCAAGGTTAACGGTCGCCCGCAAAAAGTGCTGCCGCCTGCTGATTTACAAGAGTGAAGCGCAGAATCTCTTGTGCAACACTTTCAGGAGGCTGAAGGTCATGTCTAAAGGATCGGTGCGGCATTCTCGGGCAATGTACTGTTTGGGATAATTTAGTGACGGCTCCCGGGTTTTGTTGGGTCAGGTGGTATCGAGTCCGCTGATTGGCTCTTGTAGGGTTCACGTAAACTCCAGGAACAGCACCTCATCTTCCGATGAGGCACTTTACAGCCTTCCGGACTCAACATCGAGTTCAACAATTTCAGATCATAACCTTGGCCCCTATTACATTTTTGCTTATATTTTATCCACATCTTTGTTTTGGCCCTTCCCCCCCCCCTTTTCTTCTCTCTCCCACAAGGCAGCTGTCTCTCATTCTGCCAGAACATTTCACACCTAATCTAGAGCCGTCTTTTGTCTCCACTAGTCCTATCGCCATCTCGTCTCATTTTATTACCTCTTAATGTCTCTTCACTTCTTTTGTTCTCTCCCAGCCCTGCCTTTCAATCTATTTCATTTCATTTCCAGTTTTGAAAAAGGGTTAGACCCGAAACGTCGACTCTATTTTCTCTCCACGGATGTTGCCTGGCCTGCTGAGTTTTTCCAGCATTTTCTGTTGTTATCTAGCATTCTCCGTTGTGGCACATTAGGAGGCATTTGTTTGTCCACTGCTCCCCTCTTACTTTTGTGGCAATTGTCTGGGTCTTGTATGGGGTCCACAAATGGGCATCAGACTGCCTGGTACTCCCACCTTCACTGGCTGCCATAGGTTCACAGATGTTTCACCCAGATGGTTGCTGTGTGGAGGTTTGTGCTCCACCACAGTGCTGGAGGGAGTTGGGGATGCACCGTCTTGCAACTAGCAGTAACAGTGCACTAGCCTGCATATCACACAGGGGATTCACTCCCTGGTGAGTGGGTCTTAAAGTACAGGCTCAGATTTGGAGGGACTGTGACTGGAAACACCACATAAAGACTGTGGTCTAGATGTCGTTAAACTGTTGCATGAGAAATCAATTGAAATACATTTTTAAAAAGGGAAACATGAACCTTTTGGTGAGGAGTTTACTGGTACAAATCGTGCAGAAGAGAGTTCAATTAAATTTTTAATAACAGCAGACTTTTCAAGAACTCTTGGTAAGAATATGATGTTAAGCCTTTTAAAAATAGACTTTCAAACTTTACATATTTTATCAGTTCCTAAACTAGAAAACCCAATGTATAAAATTTAAGGAAATGCAGCTTGGATTTTTTTCCTGAGATTATTACAACTGTAGTACAGTATAGATTTTATAAGTATTTACCTCCTGTAATGTTTGACTGAGCAGGGGAGAGATTTGATGCATCTCATTGGAAGCAGTTTTAACTCCAATTACATAGTCTGAGCTCTCCATAGTTACCAGTTATCTCAGCAGCTGTTTACTGTATGGTTTATAGCTCACCTCCGCTTTCTCCTGGTTCTACGGCTGCACACATGGGCCTGTTTTGGAGAGAGCCGTAAGAGGAGCAGCAAGCTCCAAAATGGATCAGTGTGCGTCAATTCAGCGTTGTATGCCAATTGACGTCATGCTTCTGGTAATTAAAATACTTGCGGCGAGCGCAGGCAACAGCAGCGCTGCTGACCTGCCCAATATGGCGGCTGCCACGTTCCACTTTTTTCTACAAAATCGGACTTAACGGCCGGCGTTAAAGCATCGAATTTCTAGGCCTTAGAATGAAAACTGGTGCCTCTTAAATGAAAGGATAGTATACTCAGTCAGTTTCCGACCCCCAATACATTGCTCCACTGCTCACCAATCAGAAGTATAAGTTACGACTACTATAACGGATCTCTAGCAACAATAGTCAGAACCAATATTCTTTTCTTTAAATAGGGGCCACCAAGCCTCAATCACAGTGGCTGATTGGTCTGGTTTCAACCACATGTTCTGCATCTACAGAATCAAAATAAACATTTTGTACCTCTAGAGACTGCTTGATGGAATGCTGGGTAATGTGTTGGGAATTAAACGGAGAAGAGGCCTTTCTCCCTGTGGTGACTGCATGAGTAAAATGTTTCGGAGAATGGAAGGATGCATTTGGCTTCTATCATAAAACAGCCATCAAGAATTTAAAATGAGTTAGGGTGGAGGCTGATTTGTATTAATAATTAGGTACAATTAGATAGTGGATAGCTGAGTGTTTCCAGCATTTTCTGAAGATGAGAAAGTGGGTTTTTTAATTGCTTCGGTTTTATAAAAAGCATATAGAATCAGTTTGATGGATTTCTGTAAGTTTTTGTGAACTGTGACAACGATTCTAGTTCTCACATTATTAAAACCTGCATCTGGATGTGTTATCTAAATAGAGGGACTTCGTAGTCTTAAGTGTCTAGGCGCTCTCTTGCTTATACAGTCAGAAGGAATTAACTGAACAATTCTATTGCATTGGAAGGAAAATACATCCTTGTATCATTTAAGGCAGTAACTTTAAAATACAAATTATTTAAAGGAAAAGATGATTGTGAAAAAAATCAGATTAGATAAAATACGTGTGTTGTCGATAGCAATGGCTTCTCTTCCAGCTCCCGCACCGTTACCTCTGGTGTCCCTCAAGGATCTATCCTTGGCCTCCTCTTATTTCTCATCTACATGCTGCCCCTCGGCAACATCATCTGAAAACACAGGCAATTTATTTTATCAATGGAGGTGGGTTTGATGTTCGGTGGGTTCTGGTCCTGCCTGCGCTTTCAGCCTGCCAGAAACTGCGATTTTGCCTTAAGTGGCCTAATTAATGTCTCTGTGCGCGCTACCTGGCCCAATTAGTGGTTTCGGTTCTGCTGCTCGCCTCTGCTGACGTCTGTCAGCCAGCTGTATTTAAGGGGCCCATGCAGCATTGTTTCAAATTCATCCTTTCCTGCTGCTTCTCGTTTTGAAATTGTACCCATGACTGCTGCAAGAGCCAAGGCCTCTCCCCGCTTTGATGATGACTCCCTCCATGCTCTTGTGGAGGGAGTGAGAGGGCGCCAGGAGGTACTCTTCCCATCATCCGGACGGAGGAAGCCTCCTCATCAAAGCAAAGCAGCCTGGCTGCAAATTGCTGAGGAGGTGAGCTCCAGATCTTTGAGTGCTTGCTCCTGGGTCCAGTGCAGAAAAAGGTTTAATGACCTGGTACGCTCAGCAAAAGTGAGTATAACATCACGCTTACCTTCAATCTGCTCCCCATCTCCTCTCATCATCAGCACACTGCATTGTAAACCTACTCCTGCACAGCCCACTTTACCCTTACATCCCTTGCACCCTTAACCATCCCCCTCTCTCTATGTACAGAATCACTTCACTATTCTACTATGCACCCCTCACACTCGCTAACACTGTTATGCAATGACAACAACTAACAACGCACAGGGGGGCCCTTGGTATTGGCATCTCACTCCATCTTTGTCTCCCTCTAAGCATCTATGCTATGGATTCTCTACACTCACTCCAACGTTCTCACTCAAACTCCACTTGTGTCCCTCATTGCAGGAAAAGAGAGCCCACAATAAGAGGGAGAGGGCCAGGACAGGAGGAGGGCCACCTTCCATTGCCCAGCTGACCACCGCTGAGGAGGCTGCTCTGGAGATTATAGGAGGTGCTGAGGATCTGGAAGTGGGGGATGGTCAGATGGGCGCAGTAGAGCAAGCTGGTGACAGAATAGATTTGCAGCCCTCTCAGTTACATGAGTGGCTGATGTGGCATCTGATGCTCATACAGATTGAGTTATGATCATCTGCACAATTCAATGTGCCTGCTACGTTAATATCACGTCTAACTCATGCCTTTACTCCCCCACAGGACCATCGAGAGCCCCCTCCCCACTGTCCAGGAGGAAGAGCCAGAAGGCTCCTCAGAGGAAGCTGCAACCTCGGAGGGTGCAGCGTCTGCAGAATTAAGAGCACCCAGCACCAGCGCAGAGACGCACACCTTGGCGGGTCCTTCGCAAGATAGATTAGTGTTGTCACCTGGTGTTTCACAGCTCACAAGTGAGCATCAGCCGATGGTGGAGACAGGAACAGCAGTGGAGAGTCCTCATCGGAGACCGCAGGGCACTCCTAGCTCTGCTCAGCTGCATGTGGACCCTGTGCCTCCAGGTCCATCCAGAAGAAGAGCGGTGCTGGAACTCCAGGAACTAGTGCAGGAGTCTCTGGCAGGTTTTGCATCCAGGGTAACTGCGAGTGTGGAGAGGATGGAGGAGTCCATCTCTAACATGAGCAGTGCCTTTGTGGAGGTAATGGCGCATGAATGCACCACCACGAATAGGATGACAACCTCCATGAAAAGGATGGCTACGGTCATGGAGGAAATAAGTCGCCAGAGTCAGGAAAACATGGTGGCTGTTCAGAATAGAATGATATCTCTGGAGGAGCGATGGGCAGCTATTGAGCAGAGAGACCAGAGCTTCATGGATGTCCTTTTCAGGAGGACTGCCAGTGCAGATATGAGTCCTTATGGCCCCCCTGATGTGCAGCAATGTGCTGTCCAGCCACTTGCTAGCACTGAAGTGCGGCTGACCCATGAGAGCGATGTTGTTGGCAGGCAACAAGGAAGTGTGGGCTCCTCTCCAAGTGCTCACACGACCATGCCACTGCACAGCCCTCGGTCAGAGCCCCACCAGAGTCCTCACCCAACTGAGATGGCCATCTCAGCCCCTGCACAGCCGCAGGAGGAGCAGACTGTTGCTGAGCCCTCCCAGGCTTGCAAACCCAGAGGATGCCTGCCAAAGGTGTTGAAGCAGGAGCAGCATGAAAGTGAGCAAGGTGCCTCCACATCTGCTGAAGCCACAGGGGAAGCACCGTGTAGAAGCACACGTAAGAAAAAGATTAAGCACCTATAGTCACAAGGGTAGTCACTTGGGTGTTTTGTTGTAATACATATTTAATATAATCATCACCATTTCAATTGCAATAAAGAAATGGGATGGCAAACATTCAAAGAGTTGGCCTATGTGTGCCCAGAAATGGAAGTGTCACAGTGAGGTGCCAGGGTGCCTTTCATCTGTAATGATGGTGGTGAGAGTGATAGGAACCCACAGGTTCTTGTACATTGTGTATGGTGTGTTAAGAAGGTGGCAGCCACATGTGTTTGCTTTGTCAACTTAAGCAAATCTGGCATAGATTAGTGCATCCCTTGCATCACGGGCAGCAATGTGTTCGCGTGCTGCTGGAACTGGCATGGTGGTGGTTGCAGTGGCGGTGGCAGTGGAGTGGTGGTGGCGGTGGTGGTCCCCATCCTCATCTGAGGAGGCTATATGCTGAGCCACTTGTTCCTCAGGCCGTTGGAAGCCACACTGCTGTGCGATGTTGTGCTGGTGCATACTGTAGGGCTCCACCTGATCTGTCAAGGCATCTGAATTGCATTTTGAGCAAGCCGATGGTTTGCTCGATGATGGCTCTGGTGGAAATTTGGCTGGCATTGTAGCGCTCCTCAGCTTTGTTTGATGGCCTCCTCAACAGCGTCATTAGCCACGTCTTCAGGGGATAGCCCTTGTCTCCAAGTAGCCATCCGGAAAGTTGGGTTGGCGGATTGAAGAGCGGAGGCAGAGTAAACTGCCGCAGGATGAACGAGTCATGGCAACTGCCAGGGAACTTGGCGCAAACATGCATAATGTTCTTCCTGTGGTTACACACCAGCTGGACATTAAGGGAGTGGAAGCCCTTGCGGTTGACAAATACAGCTGGGTTGTGATGGGGTACCCTAATGGCCACATCTGTGCAGTCTATGACGCCCTGCACCCTTGACAAGCCTGCCATCTTTGCAAAGCCAACCGCACGCGTGGTTACACTTGCTTCATCTGTGGAGAAGTGGATGTAATTGTGTGCCTTTGCAAAGAGGCCATCGGTAACCTGCGTGATGCAAGTGCGTGCGGCCAACTGGGAGATGCCGCTGATGTCTGCTGATGATCCCTGGAAGGACCCTGAAGCAAAAAGTTGAGGGTGGTGGTGACTTTGACAGCCACTGGTAAAGGGTGTCCACCCATTCCTCTGGGCTCCAGGTGTTGCTGCAGCATTGTGCAGATGTCAGTGACTACCTCTCACAAAAGTCTCAGCCTCCTTTGGCACTGCTGCTCAGTCATGTTGAGGAAGCTCATCCTCAGCCTGTAAACCCTGTGTTGGGGGTATCTCCTGCAGCGAGGTGCAGCCCTGTGCTGATGCCCTCTGCCCTGTGCAGCATCAGGTGGCTGAGGAGAAGGCTGGCGCTCCTGTTGTTGCTGCTGCTGTTGTGCCTAATTCTGCTGCTGCTAGCGTGGCTGCTCTTCCTCCGAATCTGAGGACCAGGATGACAGGGTATAAATGGTTCCTATGCTACTGGTAGATATGTCAGTTGAGGACTAGAAGTTATATGTGCTCAGTCAATGTGGGGAGAGGGTTTTCTCAGGAGGTCACAGTGGAGGTGGTTCTTAGCTTCACCACTTACATGCTCAGTAGACCTGCAAAAAGTGTTCCAACACCTGAAAAAGCAAAGTTCTGTCATCTGTAAGTGAGCCATGTTGAGAGCTGCAGCTGTCAAGAGGTCAGGCACTTGCTGAACCCGGTACAATCAGCTGGCGTGATTTGCGAACAGTGTGGAACATGCTGAAAATGTACAAAAATTGAAATACCCTGTTAAAATCGGCTTATCCAGGCAGTTAACAAGCTGTTAACTGCCTTAAGGGCCTCTCCTGCTGCTTGGTGGTGGGACCGATCGGGACTCCTAGAGCTGGCACTTGGTAAAGTAAGGTGGAGGTGGATTGATGGCGGGATCACAACCCATCATCAATCAAAAAGATTTTAACCTCTGACCTGTCTCCAAACCCGCCCTCTGAGTGCCGATAAAATCGCGGCCATAGTGTCAGTTTCCACATGTATGCAATCAGAGCTACCTCACGACCACCTCTCTCGATCCCTCCACTGTTTCTAAGTTGTCAGACTGCTTGTCCGACAACAAGTACTGGATGAGCAGAAATTTCCTCCAACTAATTATTGGGAAAACTGAAGCTATTATCTTCAGGCCCCGCCACAAACTCCATTCCCTAGCCACAAACTCCATCCCTCTCCCTGGTAACTGTCTGAGGCTGAACCAGACTGTTCGCAACCTTGGTGTCCTATTTGACCCGGAAATTAACTTCCGACCACATATACGCGCCATCACTAAGACCGCCTATTTCCACCAATGCTCATTAAAAAAATCTTATTTGTAGAAGCTCACATATGTATAATATTTGGGAAATGAACCACACATGGAGTACTGGACTGTACAGTATTTTTTATTAAAATATAAAAAAACAGGTTATATTGCTATGAAAGGACTGATCCTCATTTTCCTTTTGATTTTCTCCATTTCCTGATTATGCAGGCCTGGACCACATATTTCTTCTGAGATGGTGGGGCTGGTGGTTGGCTTCTAGATTACCGCTAACGCTGATTTTAGCCAGTTACCAGGAGGTGTGTGAGAACAGCCTGTTGGAAATGTCCCATTTAATTTTTCTTATCCTCTACAAGATGCTCGGTGTTCCCCCATAGCTGCTCAACTGATGTTGGAAACTCATCCATCACTTCATGGTGCCGGTTTGGGAACTCCAATGTGCTGCACTACCGCATCATTTAAAATAATGGGTAGATTTATTGAAAATGAATATTATTCTTTTAAGAAAACTAAATTAATAAACAACGGTATAATAAAACACTTTAAAATGAGATTTGATTGAAAAATGAAGACATCAGCACAATAGATCCAGATTCCAGTTGGATGGTTAAATACTGTAATTATAAATGTGTTTAAAGAGAAAGGAAACTACATGCAGAGTGCTGTAGCGTCTGTTGAAAGTTCTATCAGTATCTGTGTGAAAAGAATACATAGCTCTCACAATATATTTGTGACATCTACAAACCCTTCAAAGTAGACCCCCAATGGCTCAGTTGGTAAAAGCACTATCAGAGTGGAACAAACTAGAAGTTCACTGGAATCTGCTGAGTTAAATGGCAGTAGGTGTACTACAATCAGTTTGGTGTCCCCGGAGAAAGTGATTGTGTATGGATGTGTTGAAACATGGGTGGCAGGAAAAAGGTTTGAAAGAGTTAGCTGAGCAACAAGGAAATTAAAATATATGTAATGTGTGCAAAATATGTGCCTAGCCTAGCAACAGTTGGTTGGATCAATTGCGGTACAAAGACAGGAAGTCGCTCACGATGAAAGGCAAGTCGAGGCACAAAGGAAAATTACTAAAGGGGAAGCACCATATGAGGCTATGTGGCAAGAGGGAGCCAATAGGAGAGAACAAGGGACTTTTGCGGAACTCAGTAATGTGTAAATAGACCGCAATGCTTAGTGTTCAGTAGTACAATACCTGAAGAGGTGCCTGGTGTAATATCTAAAGGGTATCTGAATCTGAAGAGAGCGTGATTACGTCTGCTTGTGTAACTTCTCTTTACACCAAGCTTAATAAAGGCAAAACAAGAAAACGTTGGCGTCTAACACTCACGCTTAAATTATTTGTTAATTATGAAGCTGAATTAACAGGTTGCTGGATTAAAGCACAATCATGCTTGGCTGTGATGCTCCAGGATTAAATAGCTTATTGGCACTCTCTGTTACAATTCACACAGACAAGGTACTGGAGGAAATTAGTTTTATTCTATGTCTGGTACATGTGGAAACATACCCTATAAAGTGTTAGTTCATTTAGGAGGAAAAGGACAAAATATCAGAGGAAAAAAACCCATCCAATTTGTTGGCCAATGAAGGTGCACCATTTGGTGGAAAAAACACATAAATACTCACACATTACACCTGTTTCCTTGCCTAATGGAAAGGCTCTTGCTGACTTCATTTTGTGCAGAGATTTAGCTGTCAGGAGTTTGCTGGTCATTTCTGTAAACTTGGAAGCCACTCTCACCACATTGCTGGTCACTATCACAACAATGAAGGATTGGGCCTCTGATCTCCACTTTATCTGCCATCTATTAAATCAGCATGGGTGCCACTTATGCTGTCTCATCTATATATATATAAACGGATACTTCTGTCTATCTGTCTGTCTGTCCTTCTGTCTGTCTGTCTGTCCTCACGTGTGCGTCTGTATGGTATGCGCTCGAAAGTTATAGAGCGTACCTATGCGTGCGTTACGTCGAAAGGAAGCTTACCTTTCCAAAACGGTCTTAAGCGTATTTACGTTTCGGCCGGACAAAAATTGCGCCCGCGGTATCCGAAAAACCTTCAACATTCCGCTCATTAGCATCTCATTATCTGCTCATTAGCGACAGAGTGACCTCGAGGTCGACCAATCGTACGCCGGGTTGCTGGCGCGTGCCGCCGGGCCCTCCTACGGTCGAGTGACGGGACGATTGACCAATCCTACGCTTTGGTGACCTGACGGTCGACCAATTGGTGCGTGTGTGGGCGGGCCTTATCGTTCTGAACCGAGGTGAGTAGCCGCCATCTTGCTTCCATTCTTTTTCCTGCTTTCTGCGTCTTTCTTTTCAAATATACATTTCCAGCAAAATAAAATTGCTTTCATTACATTGTTTTAAAAAAAACTTCATTCATTTGTAAATATTTTCTCTAACCTGAAGATTCTTTTTCCTACTTTTCCCCATTTTTGTTAGGCCTGAAAGCCTGGGGCTTTCTTGCCCAGCCAGGCCCGAGCTAGGTAATTGTCCCACGGCTTCTGCAAAGCTCCCCCCCCCCCCGGTGTCACGTTACCCGGGGCAACGGCATCAGCCACAAGGGTCAGGGTGCGCGCGCAGCAGGAGCAGCTGAGACGCGGCGTCTCTCTCTCTTCCCCACTTGGCTCGGGCGGGGGGGACCGGGCTCTCGGGAGTGCGGATCTCGGCCGGGGCTTGGTGAGCGGGAAGGGTTACCCCGGCAACCGGGCCCGCCGGCCGTCTCACAGCCGCAATCGGCGGTCTTGAAGCCAGCTCGGGAGGGCGGGGCTCCAGAGGGCGGGGGGCCGTGCTCGGAAGATCGGGCCTCCGGAGTTCGGTGCTTGGGGTGGGGGTTGGGGGGGTGGGTGGGTGGGTTGGGGTGCGGGGCCAACCTCGGGAGTTCGGGGGGGGTGAGCCTCGGGGGGGCGGGGATCAGGGGGCTTGGGAGTTCGGGGGGGTGAGCCTCTGGGATCAGGGGGCTCGGGGAGTCTCCCCCTCCCTCTCTCCCTCCCTTCCCCCCTTCCCTTCCCCCCCTTCCCCTTCCCCCTCCCTCCCCTCCCTCCCTTTCCTCCCTCCCCCTTCCCTCCTCCCCCCCTCCTCTTCCCCCCCTCCCCCTCCTCTTCCCCCCCTCCCTCCCCCTCCCCTCCTCTTCCCCCCCTCCTCCTCTTCCCCCCTCCCTCCCCCTCCTCTTCCCCCCTCCCCTTCCCCTTCGCCCCCTCCCCTTCCCCCCCTCCCCTTCCCCTTCCCCCCCTCCCCTTCCCCCCTCTTCCCCCCAGTCGCTCTCTCTCTTCCCCCCAGTCGCTCTCTCGCTTCCCCCCAGTCGCTCTCTCTCTCTCTTCCAACAACAACATGCCCTCAAAAGACCCTCGGCATCGCCGGGCACTTCAGCTAGTAGAATTATAGAATAGTTACAGCACGGAAGAAGGCCATTCGGCCCGTTGAGCCTGTGCCGACTCTCAGCTAGTCCCACTTCCCTGCCCTTTCCCCGTAGCTCTGCAATTTTTTTTCCTTCAGATACTTATCCAACTCCCTTTTGAAAGATAAGATTGAGTCTGCCTCCACCACCCTTTCAGGCAGTGCATTCCAGATCCTAACCACTCGCTGCGTAAAAAAGTTTTTTCTTATGTCGCCTTTGGTTCTTTTGCCAATCACCTTAAATCTGTGTCCTCTGGTTCTCGACCCTTCTGCCAATGGGAACAGTTTCCCTCTATCTACTCTGTCCAGACTCCTCATGATTTTGAACACCTCTATCAAATCTCCTCTCAATCCTCTCTGCTCCAATGAGAACAACCCCAGCTTCTCCAGTCTATCAACGTAACTGAAGTCCCTCATTCCTGGAATAATTCTCATAAATCTTTTCTGCACCTTCTCTAAGGTCTTCACATCCTTCCTAAAGTGTGGTGCCCAGAATTGGACACAGTACTCCAGTTGGGGCCGAACCAGTGTTTTATAAAGGTTCATCGTAATTTCCACACTTTTGTACTCTATACCCTTATTTATGAAGCCCAGGATCCCATAAGCCTTTTTAACTGCTTTTTCAACCTGCCCTACCACCTTCAACGATTTGTGCATATATACCCCCAGGTCTCTCTGTTCGTGCACCCCCTTTAGGATTGTACAATTTAGTTTATATGTCCTCTCCTCATTCTTTCTACTAAAATGTATCACTTTACACTTTTCTGCGTTAAATTTCATCTGCCACGTATCCGCCCATTTCACCAGCCTGTCTATGTCTGCCTGATGTCTGTCACTATCCTCCTCACTCTTCAATATACTTCCAAGTTTTGTATCATCTGCGAATTCTGAAATTGTGCCCTGTACACCCATGTCCAAGTCATTAATATATATCAAGAAAAGCAGTGGTCCTAGAACCGACCCCTGGGGAACACCACTATATACCTTCCTCCAGTCCGAAAAACAACTGTTCACCACTACACCTTGGACTTCAGAATCGGACCAACATGAGCCCCAGCACCAACAACACCAGCCACACCAGCAGCAGCAGCCACAGCAGCAACCACAACAGCAGCTTTCTTCTCAACTACCTGATACTGCAGAGGAGAGAGGGGGTCAGCACAAGGCTGCACCGCACCGGAGGCAATACCCCCAACACAGGGTATACAGGCAGAGGATGAGCTTCCTGGACATGACTGAACAGCAGTGCCAAAGGAGGCTCAGGCTATCACGCCAGGTCGTTGCAAACATTTGTAGCTTGCTGAAAGAAGACCTGCTGCCCAGAGGATCTGGTGGACGTGCCTTACCAGTGGCTATCAAAGTCACCACCACCCTCAACTTCTTTGCTTCAGTCTCCTTCCAGGGATCTGCACCAAACATTTGCAGGATCTCTCAGTCAGCCACCCACAGATGCATCACCCAGGTGACCGATGCCATGTTTCACAAGTCAGCAACTTATGTAAACTTTGCCACTGATGAAGCCAATATTACTGAGCGGGTGCTCGGCTTTGCAGTTCTGGCTGGCTTCCTACAGGTTCAGGGCATCATCGACTGCACACATGTGGCCATCAAGGCACCCCCCAGATCACCCAGTAGTGTCTGTGAACCTCAATGGCTTCCACTCCTTCAATGTGCAGTTCGTCTGCAACCATAAAAAAATCATCATGCATGTGTGAGCCAGATTCCCTGGCAGCTATCATGACTCTTTTGTGCTGCACCAGTCCATCGTCCCTCAACTCTTCGCAACTCCAAACAGACTTACCCGCTGGCGGCTTGGAGACAAGGGCTATCCACTGAAAATGTGGCTGATGACACCCTTGAGGAGGCCAAGTAATGAGTCCGAGGAGCATTATAATGACAGCCACATGTCCACCAGATGTGTCATAGGGCATGAAATCAGCATCATGAAGTTGCGCTTCAGGATGCCTTGACAGATCTGGAGGAGCCCTTCAGTATGCACCAGCCAGGGTTTCCAGAATCATCGTTGTTTGCTGTGTGCTGCGCAACATGGCGCAGCAGCAAGGATTGGAGCTGCAGGAGGTGCAAGGCACAGAGTGCACAGCCTCTTAGGAGGAGGAACAGGTGAAATATGAGCAGGAGGAGGAACCTGAGGTGAAGATGGTACTAGCGGCGGCGCACATTGCTGCCCAGGAGGGCCTCATAGTGGGTAGATTTACTTAACTTATACCAGTGCACCCACATGGCTGCCAGATGCTGAATGAATTTCCCCACCCCCCCAACAACACCACAAACCAGTCCTACAATGACCAGACCATTCCTGTCACCCAAACCCCCATTTCTCGAGGTGAAGTAATGTCTCACCATTCATTCCAAGTGACAAAGCCACTTGCCTGGTAGCAGGCAAAAATGGACAAGACGGGAAAGTTGTGCAAAGAAATTAATTTATGTGCGTCATAAATATAACTGAAACTTCACATTAAAAAATTTTCATACACCCATGTGCATACAGGATTGTGTCTTTTTTTCTTTATGCATGCTTCTATGAGCTGCAACCCCTGTGGCTTCAGTAGAGGTAGAGGCGGGCTACTCACTTTCCTGCTGCGACTGCTTAGACACTTTTGGCGAACGTCCTCTGGGTTTTGGAGTCTGTGATGGCCCCACTAAAGACAACTCCTCCTGCAACTGTGCAGGGGCTGACTCAGCCATCGGGATACGAGGCAGCATGTGGGGCAATGACTGAGTAGAAGGTAACGGGGGAGAAGTGGGAGCGCTTTGAGAAGAGCTCCCACTTCCATGTCCTCTCTCACCATCATTCCTCTCATGGGCACCCGCAGTTCCCTGCTAGCAAGAAGCTGGAGAGCACCCTGCTGCACATCAGTGGGGCGATGAATGCCCAAGTCTACGTTAATATCCCTCCTCGAGATGAGGTCAATGAGTATCTTCAATCTGTTGTTCACAGTAAGCATGTTCTCGTTGGACTGGCGCATTTGCTGCTCCGAGGTTAAACTGACTGGTCTGTAGTTGCTGGGTTTCTCCTTACACCCCTTTTTGACCAAGAGTGTAACATCTGCAATTCTCCAGTCCTCTCGCACCACTCCTGTATCCCATGTATCTAAGGAGGATTGGAAAATTATGGCCAGTACCTCTGCAATTTACACCTTCCCTTAGCATCCTAGTACAGCCAAGCTTTCTAGTACCTCCTCTTTATCAATGTTTATTCCATCCAGAATCTCAACTACGTTCTCTTTCATAGAAACATAGAAGATAGGAGCAGGAGTAGGCCATTCGGCCCTTCGAGCCTGCTCCGCCATTCAATGAGATCATGGCTGATCATTCAATTCAGTACCCTGTCCCTGCCTGCTCCCCATATCCCTTGATCCCTTTAGCCTCAAGAAATATATCCAACTCTTTCTTGAATATATTTAATGAACTGGCCTCCTCCTCATTTCAGTCCTAAATGGCTTACCCCTTATCCTTAGACTATGACCCCTGGTTCTGGACTCCCCGGCCATCCAAAACATCCTTCCTGCATCTAGTCTGTCCAGACCTGACAGAATTTTATAGGTTTCAATGAGATCCCCTCTCAATCTTCTAAACTCCAGTGAGTATAAGCCCAATCGACACAATCTCTCTTCATACGTCATTCCTGCCATCCCAGGTATCAGCCTGGTGAAACTTCGCTGCACTCACTCCATGGCAAGAACGTCCTTCCTCAGGTAAGGTGACCAAAACTGCACACAATACTCAAGGTGCGGTCTCACCAAGGCCCTGTACAACTGGAGCAAGACATCCTTGTTCCTGTACTTGAACCCTCTTGCTACGAAGGCCAACATACCATTTGCCTTCTTAACCGCCTGCTGCACCTGCATGCTTACCTTCAGCGACTGGTGCACAAGAACACCCAGGTCTCTTTGCACTTCCCCTTTTCCCAATCTATTGCCATTCAAATAATAATCTGCCTTCATGTTTTTGCCACCAAAGTGGATAACCTCACATTTATCCACATTATAGTGCATTTGCCATGTTTCTGCCCAATCACCCAACCTGTCCAAATCGTACTGGAGTTTCACGACATCCTCCTCACAGCTTACCCTCCCACCCAGCTTTGCGTCGTCTGCAAATTTGGAGATATTACATCCAATTCCCTCGTCCAGATCATTAATATATATTGTGAACAGCTGGGGTCCTAGGACCGGTCCTTGTGGTACCCCACTAGTCACTGCCTGCCACTCAGAAAACGACCCGTTTATTCCAACTCTTTGCTTTCTGTCCGCCAACCAGTTCTCTATCCAAGTCAATACCTTGCCCCCAATCCCATGTGCACGCTAATCTCTTATGTGGGACCTTATCGAAAGCCTTCTGAAAGTCCAAATACACCACATCCACTGATTCTCCCTTATCTATTTTACCAGTTACATCCTCAAAAAATTCCAGTAGATTAGTCAAGCATGATTTACCTTTTGTAAATCCATGTTGACTTTGTCCGATCCTGTCACTGCTTTCCAAGTGCTCTGCTATTACATCTTTTATAATAGACTCTAGCATTTTCCCCACTACCGATGTCAGGCTTACCGGTCTATAATTCCCCGCTTTTTCTCTACCACCTTTTTTGAATAGTGGGGTAACATTAGCTACCCTCCAATCCATGGGTACCGTTCCAGAGTCTATCGAGTTCTGAAAGATGACCAGCAATGCATCGACTATCTCTAGGGCCACTTCCTTAAGTACCCTGGGATGTAGACCATCAGGCCCTGGGGATTTATCAGCCTTCAGTCCCATCAATTTTCCTAACACCATTTCCCTACAAATGCTGATTTCTTTCAGTTCCTCCCTTTCATCAGACCCTATGTTCCCCGGCATCTCTGGGAGGTTATTTGTGTCCTCCTTTGTGAAGACAGAACCAAAGTATGTCTTTAGTTGGTCTGCCATTTCCTTGTTTCCCATTATAATTTCCCCTGATTCTGACTGTAAGGGACCTATGCTTGACTTCAGCAATCTTTTTCTCTTCACATATCTATAAAAGCTTTTACAGTCAGTTTTTATGTTCCCTGAAAGCTTACTCTCATATTCTATTTTCCCTTTCTCAATTAATCCCTTTGTCCTCCTTTGTTGACTCCTAAACTGCTCCCAATCCTCAGGATTATTGCTTTTTCTAGCCAATTTATATGTCCTCTCCTTGGATCTTATGCTATCCCTAATTTCCCTTGTTAGCCACGGTTGAGCCACCTTTTTTGTTTTATTTTTATGCCAAACTGGGATGAACAAATTCTGTAGCTCATCCATTCGGTCTTTGAATGTTTGCCATTGCCTATCCACTGTCAACCCTTGGAGTGCCATTCCCCAATCAATCCTACCCAACTCGCTCCTCAGACCATCGTAGTTTCCTTTATTTAAATTGAGGGCCCTAGTCTCTGAGTCAACTACTTCATTCTCCATCTTAATGAAGAATTCGATCATATTATGATCGCTCCGACGCAAGGGGCCTCGTACAACAAGATTGCTAATTAATCCTTTCTCGTTATATAATACCCAGTCTAAGATGGCCTGATCTCTGGTTGGTTCCTCGACATATTGATCCAGGAAACCATCCCGTAAACACTCCAGGAATTCCTCCTCCACAGTATTGTTACTAATTTGGTTGGCCCAATCTATATGTAGATTAAAGTCACCCATGATGACTGCTGTGCCCTTATTGCACGCTTCTTTAATATCCCTTTTAATGCCATCCCCAACCTCCGCCTTACTGTTTGGAGGTCTATATACCACGCCCACTAATGTTTTTTCCCCTTAGTATTTCTCAATTCTACCCATACAGATTCCACATCATCAGAGCTAATATCCTTCATTACAATTGTATTAATCCCTTCTTTAACCAGTAATGCTACCCCACCTCCCTTTCCTTTTTGCCTATCTTTCCTGAATATCGAATACCCCTGGATGTTGAGTTCCCAGTCTTGGCCATCCTTGAGCCACGTTTCCGTAATCCCAACCAAATCATATTCGTTTACCTCTCTTTGCACAGCCAATTCATCCACCTTATTACCAATGCTCCTCGCATTAAGACACAAAGCCTTCAGGCTTGTTTTTTTAATGCTCTTAGACCTATTAGAATTATTATTTACTGTGGCCACGTTTGATTTAAACCGTTGATTTCTCTGACTGCCACTTTTGTTTTTCTCCTTCATATCTTTTGCTTTTATCCGTTTTCCTTTCCTCTGTCTCCCTGCTCAGGTTCCCAACCCCCTGCCATTTTAGTTTAAACCCCCCCGAACAGCACTAGCAAACACTCCCCCTAGGACATCGGTCCCGGCCCTGCCCAGGTGCAAACCGTCCCGTTTGTACTGGTCCCACCTCTCCCAGAACCGGTTCCAATGTCCAAGGATTTTGAATCCCTCCCCCTTGCACCATTCCTCTAGCCACGTATTCATTTGAAATATCCTCCTATTTCTACTCTGACTAGCACGTGGCACTGGTAGCAATCCTGAGATTACTACCTTTGAGGTCCTATTTTTTAATTTACCTCCTAACTCCCTATATTCTGCTTTTAGGACCTCAGCCCGTTTTTTACCTATATCGTTGGTGCCTATGTGCACCACAACAACTGGCTGTTCGCCCTCCCCCTCCAAAATGTTCTGCAGCCGCTCCGAGACGTCCTTGACCCTTGCACCAGGGAGGCAACACACCATCCTGGAGTCTCGATTGCGGCCGCAAAAACGCCTATCTATTCCCCTTACAATTGAGTCCCCTATCACTATAGTGCTTCCACTCTTTTCCTCCCAGCCTATGCAGCAGAGCCACCCATGGTGCCAGGAAGTTGGCTGCTGCTGCCTTCCCCTGATGAGTCATCCCCCCCAACAGTATTCAAAGTGGTATATCTGTTGGAGAGGGGGATGGCCGCAGGGGATTCCTGCACTACCTGCCTGCGCCTCTTACTCTGCCTGCTGGTCACCCATTCCCTTCCTGCCTGTACACCCTTTACCTGCGGTGTGACCAACTCGCTAAATGTGATATTCACGACGTCCTCAGCATCGCGAATGCTCCAAAATGAATCCATCCGCAGCTCCAGTGCCACAATGCGGTCTGTCAGTAGCTGCAGCTGGACACACTTCCCGCACACATGGTCGTCAGGGACGCAGGAAGCGTCCCTGATTTCCCACATAGAGCAGGAGGAGCACACTACGGGGCTGGGCTGTCCTGCCATGACTTACCCTTTAACTAATTAATTAAAATTAAATGAATCCCACCAATTTCACTACAGTTAAATGATATATTTAAGGGCCCTGGTTTACAAACTGTCCCCGCTACACCACAGAGACCTTAAAAACTATAAACCACAGACTTAAAGTTTAAAACGAGAGAAATACTCCAACCAATCACCTACCTGTTTTGTGGTGACGTCACACCTCGAATACTTTTTACCTCTCTCCTTCCCTGAGATTGGAGATTGGTACGCCTACCTGAGCCTCTGGGGCCTTTTGTAGTCGCATGTAGTGGAGCGGTGAATTAAAGTGACAGGCGACCGGAAGCTTGGGGTCCCCCTTACGGACTGAATTTACACTTCATCTAGAGCCATCATTTGTTTCTTAACCTGTCCCATTACCATCTCCTTTTGCCTTGAATATCTCTTACTGTCTCTTAACTTCTCCTGCCTTCTATCCTATCACAGACCTTGCCTTTTGTTCTTTCATCCCCTCCCCCATTTCCCAGCCCCTACACTTGCTTAAAAATCTCTTCCATTTCCTGCTTTTTTCCAGTTCTGACGAAAGGTCATCGACCTGAAACATTGGGCAGGATTTTCATTCAGGAGTCGGGACTACAACTTTCGGGGTTGTAGTCTCGCCTCCATCAAGATGCGGCCAATCCACGCGATTTTAACTTGATTGACCTTGTTGAGCCCGCCCAGTGGGCTCAGCAGGCCAATTAAGGGCCACCCGACAACAGGTGACGTCACAGACTGAAATTTCATCTGTCAAGACGTTTTGACAAATGAAATATCAGTGTTTCACAGCTGTTTGAAGCTATCAAATACTGACAGTCTTACTTCTAACATGAGTCCTTCTCCACAGACTCAGTTAGAAATCCCTCCTGCACAGAAAGCTGCAGGCTGTCACTTTTGACAGTTCACAGCCATTCTACTTTCTGTACCCGCCTCCTTCGAAACTGGCATGGAGGCAGGTTTGGGGTTGGGACCCCCGATTTCGGGAATTTAACCCCCCGCACACCTCCAATCCCAACTCCACGGCACACTGAAAATCGAGCCCATTAACTCTGTTTCTCTCTTCACAGATGCTGCCTGACCTGCTGAGTATCTCCAGCATTTTCTGTTTTTATTTCATTGGTTCAGGGACAGGAAAATCTTTCCCAGTAATATTTGATATAGGGCATCCAGAAGTGACAAATTTTGGCTTGGCTGCAGTTGCAACTTCTCACAGTTGATGATGAAATTGTTGGAATGTTAGCTGCTCATCCAACTAAGGCTAGATGTGCTAGCACTTCAATCTTGTGTGCAGTACCACAACAAACAGATATTTCATAAAAAACCTGGGGCTGAGAAAGAACCAAAGGAAAGCAATCCATTGGTAGCTGCATCCATGACTATTGACTCTTAGAAATCTGTGATGACATGCCCAGATAGAGATGTGAAAATAGGCATCTTTTAGATCCATAGCAGTCAACAAGTTGGGGGGACACATTGCCTGAATGGCACTGTTACCATCTTGAATCTTTCCTGTTTCATTAATTTGTTCAGGGCTCTGAGGTCCAATTTCCAATTTTTTAGGAACCACAAAATAACACAGATTCTGTCCTCCCTCTGCACAACCTTCATTTGCCATGTCCCTGCACATTGAAATTATCTACCTGAACTGCTGTATTGCTACTGCTCTCCTCCTTCATCCACATATTTCAGTCACTTTGCCTAACCATGTCCTACGTGGTATCCTCTGTTCTTCTTCAGATATCTCATTTCACAAAAGGTGCTATATAAAAGAAAGTTGTTGGTTGAAGCTGCTTTATGAAAGAAAACAAATTATTGTTGGGTTGATGCAGCAGGTCTATTACCTATGTTGGGGCCTTCTTTGAGAATCCCTCTAACTGGTCCATTTCTAGTATGATTGGCTGATTTTGAGTATGGGACCTAAAGTCCTGGGAGGCATACTAAAAGGACTGCTGTTGACATGATCCCTGCTTTGACCTGTTGATAGAAGGCAGCAGGTAATATGAAAGGGAGTTTGCCCTTTTTGTGATATTGTCTTAAGGCCTCCAGAAGATTGGTCATTTGTCTACTGAAAATTTAGTTTGGTAAATGGCAGTTATAGGAGCTGATGCTGCAGTTTTCATGAAAATAAGGCAAGCCACAGCTGATTAGAACAAAACTGCATTGCTTACAGCCCTCACCCCGATTCAAAACATAATTTGCAACTTGTTGCTGTAATGCTGATCTTAACCCCGATCAGTGGATGTAGTTGGTCACAAAAGGGTTTCAAAACCAATTTTGTCATATCCTGAGGCTGTCATTGATGTGTAAAAGCAGCCGAGTAAATTTGCCAAGCAATATGTATTTAAGTCGGACCTTATTGGTAAGCTCATCAGGCCAATGAGTTCGGCCATCTGGATTCCTTATCAGGTAACTTCAGAATTTTCTTCCTGGGTATTGGTCTTACAAAAACAAGTTAGGATTTGGAGTACAAATTCCAAATAGATGACTGGCACGGTGTTGAGAAGCTCAGCTGAGGTGTGAAAAGCCTAATGTTATTTGTCATATTCTCAAGTTGCTAATGCATGTCATTCCAAAATCTCAGTGAGGGAAGTCATATGAAGTCAGAAATAGATGGTAGAAAGGTGAGAAGCAATAAGCAAAGGAGAGAAACACAAAGGGCCAAACTAATTCATAATGAGAGTGTGAAAAAAGCAAGCCTGAAGGCTTTGTATCTTAATGCTAGAAGCATTAGGAACAAGGTGGATGAATTAGTTGTGGAAATAGAGGTAAACAAGTATGATTTGATTGGGATTACAGAAACGTGGCTGCAGGGTGGGCAAGGCTGGGAACTTAACATCCAGGGATATACAATATTTAGGAAGGATCGGCAAAAAGGTAGGGGAGGTGGGGTAGCATTGCTGGTAAAGGAGGGGATTAATGCAATGGAAAGGAAGGATATTAACTCGGATGAAACGGAATCTGTATGGGTAGAAATGAGAAATAGCAAGGGGAGGAAAACGTTAGTGGGTGTGATATATAGGCCTCCAAATAGTAATATGGAGGTGAGGGAAGGCATAAAAAGGGAAATTAGAGAAGCGTGCGATAAGAGCACAGCTGTCATCATGGGTGACTTTAATTTACATATTGATTGGACTACCCAAATTAGTAAAAATTCTGAGGAGGAGGAATTCCTGGAATGTTTTCGGGACGGTTATCTGGACCAATATGTCGAGGAGCCGACTCGAGATCAGGCCATTTTAGACTGGGTATTGTGCAATGAGAAGGGACTTATCAGCAATCTTCTTGTACGAGGCCCCTTGGGTCAGAGCGATCATAATATGATCGAGCTCTCAGTCGAGATGGAGAGTGAGGAAATTGAATCAGAGACTAAGGTCCAGAACTTAAATAAAGGGAATTACGAGGGTCTGAGACGGGAATTGGGTAAGATTGATTGGGTGGTGTTTCTGGGGGGATTGACAGTAGAGAGACAATGGCAAGCATTCAAAGATAGAATGGAAGAATTCCAGAACATGTTTATACCGGTTTGGCATAAAAATAAACCTAAAAAGGTGACTCAACCGTGGATAACGAGGGAAATTAGGAACAGCATAAAATCAAAAAAAAGGGCATATCAACTGGCAAAAAAAAGCACCAGACCGGAAGATTGGGGGCAGTACAGGATACAGCAAAAGAGGACAAAGGGATTAATCAGGAAGGGGAAAATAGAATACGAAAGTAAACTTGCAGCAAACATAAAGACAGACTGCAAAAGCTTTTATCGGTATATCAGGAGGAAAAGACTGGTAAAATCCCAAGTCGGTCCCTTGCAGTCCGATTCGGGAGAATATATAATGGAGAATAAGGAAATGGCAGACCAATTAAACTCATACTTTGGTTCTGTATTCACAAAGGAGGACACAAATAACCTCCCAGGAATATCGGCAAACATGGGGACTAATGAGAGGGAGGAGCTGACAGAAATTAGTATCTCTAGGGATATGGTGTTGGGTAAGTTGAGGGGACTGAAGGCCGACAAATCCCCGGGGCCTGATAAACTACATCCTAGGGTACTTAAGGAGGTGGCCCTGGAGATAGCAGATGCTCTAAGGATCATCTTCCGGAACTCCATTGACTCGGGAACAGTACCCGTGGATTGGAGGGTAGCTAATGTTACCCCAATATTTAAAAAGGGGGGTAGAGAGAAAGCAGGGAATTATAGACCAGTAAGCCTTACATCGGTTGTGGGCAAAATGCTAGAGTCCATTATTAAGGATAAAATAGCGGAGCACTTGACAAATGGGGAAAGGATCGGACAGAGTCAACATGGATTTACAAAGGGTAAATCGTGTTTGACTAATCTGCTGGAATTTTTTGAGGAAGTAACTGGTAAAATAGATGGGGGGAGAGCCAGTGGATGTGGTGTACCTTGACTTCCAGAAAGCCTTCGATAAGGTTCCACACAAAAGATTATCATGCAAAATTAAGGCTCATGGAATTGGGGGCAAAGTATTAACGTGGATAGAGAACTGGCTGGCGGATAGAAAACAGAGAGTTGGAATAAACGGCTCGTTTTCGGAGTGGCAGGCAGTGACCAGCGGGGTGCCGCAAGGATCTGTCCTGGGACCCCAGCTGTTCACAATATATATAAATGATCTGGATCAGGGAATTGGATGCAATATTTCCAAATTCGCTGACGACACTAAACTAGGAGGAGGGGTGGGCTCTGATGAGGATGTCAGGAGGCTACAGTGCGATTTGGACAGGTTGGGGGAATGGGCGGATACGTGGCAGATGCACTATAATGTGGATAAATGCGAGGTTATCCACTTTGGGGGTAAAAACAGGAGGGTAGATTATTATCTAAATGGCAATAGATTGGGAGATGGGGAAGTGCAGAGGGACCTGGGTGTTCTTGTGCACCAGTCACTGAAGGAGAGCATGCAGGTGCAACAGGCGATTAAGAAGGCAAATGGTATGTTGGCCTTCATATCAAGGGGGTTCGAGTATAGGAATAGGGATACCTTACTACAGCTGTACAAGGTGCTGGTGAGACCGCATCTGGAGTATTGTGTACAGTTTTGGTCGCCCCATCTGCGGAAGGATGTTCTTGCCATGGAAAGAGTGCAACGGCGATTCACCAGGCTGATACCTGGAATGGCGGGAATGACCTACGAAGAGAGATTAAATAGTTTGGGCTTGTACTCACTGGAGTTTAGAAGATTGAGAGGGGATCTCATCGAAACATATAAAATTATGGCAGGCCTGGACAGGCTGAATTCAGAGAGAATGTTTCCAATGGCCGGGGAGCACAGAACCAGGGGCCACAGTCTAAAAATAGCGGGCAAATCATTTAAAACAGAGATGAGGAAGAATTTCTTCACTCAAAGAGTGGTGAGCCTGTGGAATTCCCTGCCACAGAGGGCTGTGAAGGCTAATTCAATAAATATTTTCAAGAGAGAATTGAATATATTTCTGAAGGCTAAGGGGATTAAGGGTTACGGAGAAAAGGCGGGGACGGGGTACTGAACTGGTAAGATCAGCCATGATCTCATTGAATGGCGGAGCAGGCTCGAAGGGCCGAATGGCCTACTCCTGTTCCTATCTCTATGTATCTATGTATGTTATTTGTCATATTCTCAAGTTGCTAATGCATGTCATTCCAAAATCTCAGTGGCGGGAGGGAGGTTCATAAGGTAACTCACTATGTAGAGGAAGTAGGCTTCTGTAGGCATTGTAGGAAAGGTACACGATGCATTCCCGGGTCTTCCAGAGAGGGAGGCAGCATTGAAGGACATCAGGGAAGAGTCGAGAAAGGACACTTAAGCATTAGGTGGATTTTCCAGATCGTTGTCCAGTAGAGACTCTCCTAGCTGAGAAAATAAATCTCTTGTGTGTGAGGAAGGGAAGAGTGCAAACAAAGAGAAGTTATGGAGACCAACCCCCACTCGGAATCCATCCCTGAATTAATTTGTTTCGGTACAGAAGGAGAAACTGAAAATTACCAAGCAGGGTGGGTATCTTAGAACAGTTTGCAGCCAGGCTGTTAATCCAATGGGAGTACAGCAGGAGCAGGAGCCAACATGGACTGAGTTTATTGAGAAGTTTGGAGATCAATGCTGCCACTGTAGATCAATGGGCTGGATTTTGCAGTCTGTGGTGAAGGAACGCTGCTCACCGTCCACTATGCTGACAGCTGACCAATAAGTTTTCATGGGCTTTTGAACGGAAACTTGATGTCATTGGGTATCTGATCCAGCACTGTGCCCTCTACAGGAGATCTGTGGCGTACGTGAGCAGGCCAAGCAACAGCGTGGCTCTTAAACCAATCAGATTGAAGAATCCTCAGTGAGACACACAGAATATAAACCAGGAAGTGTAAATTAGATTTAAATCATGTATAGAAAGTGAAATAAAGGGAGGGAAAAGAAAGATGGGATTAAGAGAGATAAAAGAGACAGACAGAAAAAGTTTTAAAATTTTTTAATTTCTTTTAAATCTCCAACACTAATTAAATTCTGAAGGAATGAGACTCCACACTTGTAAAATTAAATTTTCAGTGCCAGAAAGCTTGTTTGGTAGTAATTATGACTCATCATGCCGTTAAAAATTCATTTACACCTGAATGCACCTGGCGTGTTTCATGGTTAACTCGTAAATACCGCAATCTCACACCCTTACATGGATTGCAATGCCGAGTCTATTGGCAAGATACTGTTATAGCGCAGCCTGTGGAGGAGCAGGGTAACTCGGACCACAACTTCCAGATTTCCGCGTTTAACTGCACACGTGTGTATTCCGGATGTTGCTGTCCAATTTACTCCATAATAACGGTGAGCGCTGGTAGCCTCACTGTTACTCTCAACACAAAATCCAGGCCAATGTAGGCAGGTGAAAAAGGTGAAGAAGCTCGTCAGTGCTGACAGAGGTGGCTGGCACCAAGCTGGGGTTGAGGCCCATGTCAGGAGTTGTAGATTTCAGAGCACCATCAGTTCAGAGCTTCTTGTGATGTGACCACATATCAAGAACAAAAGTCTGTGATTGGGTGAGAACATCAGAAATGCCCTGCACAATATTGCATTCGCTGGGATGTGAAATTATGGATGCTCTGACCTCCACATCTGTTACACAAGAAGTGCTAATTTTTAAATTCAACTCCAATACTGCCAATCTTAATTATCATCTGCAAACTTAGACAAATTCCTCTTGATTTCCAAAACAAGGTGTTATAATATCTATGTAATATATAAAATGAAAAGCTGGGGTCCCAGACTGGAGATTTGTATAGTTTCAATCTGATTAATTTATCTATTATGACTGCAAACAGTCTGGTGCATTTAAGGCATTACTTAATTCCTTTTTGGATCCTGGAGGCAGACAAAATAGCTGCATGAATGGACAATCGTAAAATTACATGTGTAGCAATGTCTCTTTAGATCCTAGATACAAGAAACCAAACATGAGAAAAAGATTAGAAATAGTGGGGCAGAGTTTCTGCTCGTTTATGCCAGTAATATCAGCGCAATCTGGGCAAAATCAGCCAACCCAGAGCAAAAGATTGGGAAAATTTAAATGTAAGAAAGTAACACCCAAAACCGCTTACGTTCATGTTTTCCGCGGGTTTAAAGACTGAATTTGCCTGATTAGGCCCCGCCCATGAAACTGGCTATGCTCGCAGGTCGAGAGTCTGCCGACTGCGCTGGTTCGGGAAGGTTCTTCAAATTGCGCTCATTTTTTTAGGTGCACAGGCACTAGTAGGTACGTTTTTAAAGTTTTTTCCTTATCAAAAAGTATTTAATTGACTAGTGTACACCAATGAAGATAGTAAATGGTTCAGTATAGATTTTTAAAGTCATTTTCAGGGATTTAAAATCAGGATACTCACAGGTGGAGGGCTGGACCCTCTTACTAAAAATGCTTATTTTTTGTGATAAACCCATTTTCAGCTGCATTAATAAAACTGGACCAGGTTACCACTCTTAAATACATCAAAGAATACTTTTTAATGGTAAGAAAAAAAAGATTATGTTTTATTACGCTGCCTGATTGCGCTGGTTCATGTAAGATTTTACGCTTGTGATTATGCAAATAATTTTTATCGTAAGCTTGAATTGTAACCTAACCAGTGCAATTTTAAGTGCATTTTGGGCGCAATTTCCTGATTGTGCTCAAAGTGGAAACTCTACCCCAGTATATTTAGGTTTCTATTTATTCTTTCAGGAGAAAAAGTATGCTTATTGAATAATTGCAACTGATGTGAACAAATTTCAATTGTTAGATAGCAATAATAGAAACAGAATGAACTATAACTTGGTAAAACTATACATATTTATCTAATCTAAGAACTGCATTAGTGACCTGGGGATACTCTGAGTAGATGTAGGTACAGATAATACAATTCTTGGCTGGAGACAATTGAACTGCTACTTCTGTGAGCTCCTGAGATATTTATTAGTATTGGGAGGAGACTACAGGAATGGTATTTTTGTGTCGTGACAGAAAATATATCACGAGTTAGGAGTGGTAAGGGAACATCTCAGGGTTGAACGTGTCTAGTGTCGAAAACATTGCCAATTATAATCAAAAAATGGTTTCTATTCATAATCACTGGCCCCAACTCTAACTCTTAAAACTAACACTAACCCCTAAACCTAAACTGTGTGATGCAGGGCCAGCTGTGGCGTTAAAAGTTATTGTGAAATCACTGACTATGGACGTCAACCACAATGTCAACTGTCACTCTGTCAGTAATAATAGTAAAAAACTGTTACTCCAGGGTTACCATCAATAATAATAGTAACAAATAGTCACTCCCAAATTACCATCAGTAATAATAGTAACAAACTGCCACTCCTGGGTTACCATCAGTAATAATAGTAACAAACTGTCACTCTCAGATTACCATCAGTAACAAACCGCACTCCCACATTATCATCAGTAACAATAGTAACAAACCATCACTCCCTGGTTAGCAGCAATAATAACAAACCATCACTCCCAGATTACCATCAGTAACAATAGTAACAAACCGTCACTCCCAGATTATGATCAGTAACAATAGTAACAAACCGCACTCCCAGATTATGATCAGTAACAATAGTAACAAACCGTCACTCCCAGATTATGATCAGTAACAATAGTAACAAACCGTCACTCCCAGATTATGATCAGTAACAATAGTAACAAACTGTCACTCCCAGATTATCATCAGTATAAATAGTAACAAACTGTCACTGTCTGTGTGGAGTTTGCACATTCTCCCCGTGTTTGCGTGGGTTTCCTCCGGGTGCTCCGGTTTCCTCCCACAGTCCAAAGACGTGCGGCTTAGGTTGATTGGCCATGATAAAAATTGGCCCTTAGTGTTAGGGGGGATTAAATACGCGGGGTTACGGGGATAGGGCTTGGGTGGGATGGCTGTCGGTGTGGGGACCGGGTGCTAGGGTTTGGATGATCAGCCATGATCTCGTTGAATGGCGGAGCAGGCTCGAAGGGCCGAATGGCCTACTCCTGCTCCTATCTTCTATGTTTCTATGTCACTCCCAGATTATGATCAGTAACAATAGTAACAAACCATCACTCCCTGGTTAACAGCAGTAATAATAGTAACAAACCATCACTCCCAGATTGCCATCAGTAATGAAAGTAACAAACCATCACTCCCAGATTACCATCAGTAATAGTAACAAACTGTCACTCCCAGATTACCATCTGTAATTATAGTAACAAACCATCTCTCCCAGATTACCATCAGTAATAATAGTAACAAACCATCACTCTCAGATTACCATCAGTAACAATAGTAACAAACTGTCACTCCCAGATTATCAGTAACAATAGTAACAAACCGTCGCTCCCAGATTATCATCAGTAACAATAGTAACAAACCGCCACTCCCAGATTATCATCAGTAACAATAGTAACAAACCGTCACTCCCAGGTTACCATCAGCAACAATAGTAACAAACCATCACTCACGGATTACCATCAGTAATAATAGTAACACACCGCCACTTCCAGGTTACCATCAGTAATAACAGTAACAAACCGTCACTCCCAGATTACCACCAGTAATAATAGTAACAAACCATCACTCCCAGTTTATCATCAGTAACAATAGTAACAAACTGTCACTCCCAGATTATCATCAGTAACAATAGTAACAAACCGTCACTCCCAGATTATCATCAGTTACAATAGTAACAAACCGCCACTCCCAGATTATCATCAGTAACAATAGTAACACACCGTCACTCCCAGGTTACCATCAGTAGCAATAGTAACAAACTGTCACTCTCGGATTACCATCAGTAATAATAGTAACACACCGTCACTCCCAGGTTACCATCAGTAATAACAGTAACAAACCGTCACTCCCAGATTACCATCAGTAATAGTAGTAACAAACTGCCACTCCTGGGTTAACATCAGTAATAATAGTAACAAACCATCACTCCCGGATTACCATCAGTAACAATACTAACAAACCGTCACTCCCAGATTACCATCAGTAACAATAGTAACAAACCATCACTTCCAGATTACCACCAGTAATAATAGTAACAAACCACCAGTCCTGGGTTACCAGGACTAATAATAGTAACACATAGCACCACTCCCAGATTACCATCAGTAATACAGTAACACTGCCTCTCCCAGATTACCATCAGTAATACAGTAACACTGCCTCTCCCAGATTACCATCAGTAATACAGTAACACCGCCACTCCTAGATTACTATCAGGAATAGATACCGCCATACCCGAATTACCATCAGTAAGAGATTGTGAGAGATAAGTGAGAGTTTGGGAAATGTTGGTGTTCAGAGGGACCTGGGTGTCCTTGTACACAAATCACTGAAAGTTAACATGCAGGTACACCAAGCATTTAGGAAAGCAAATAGTATGTTGGCCTTTATTACAAGAGGATTTGAGTATAGAGTAAAGATGTCTTACTGCAATTATATAGGGCCCTGGTGAGACCACACCTGGAGTATTGTGTACAGGTTTGGTCTCCTTACCTAAGGAATTATATATTTGTCATAGAGGAAGTGCAATGAAGGTTCACCAGACTGGTTCCTGGGATGGGGGGGATTGTCCTATGAGGACAGATTGAGTAGACTAGGCCTATATTCTCTAGAAATAACAACAGAAAATGCTGGAAAAACTCAGCAGGCCAGGCAACATCCGTGGAGAGAAATTAGAGTCGACGTTTCGGGTCTAACCCTTTTTCAAAACTGGAAAGGAAATTAAATAGATCGAAAGGCAGGGCTAGGAGGGAACAAAAGAAGTGAAGAGACATTAAGAGGTATTCAAAACGAGACGAGATGGTGATAGGACTAGTGGAGACAAAAGACGGCTCTAGATTAGGTGTGAAATGTGCTGGCAGAATGAGAGACAGCTGCCATGTGGGAGAGAGAAAAAAAAGGAAAGGGAGGGGGGAGGGAAAAACCAAAACAAAGGGGTGGATAAAAAATATAAGTAAAAATGTAATAGGGGCCGAGGTTATGATCTGAAATTGTTGAACTCGATGTTGAGTCCGGAAGGCTGCAAAGTGCCTAATCGGAAGATGAGGTGCTGTTGCTCGAGTTTACGTTGAGCTTCCGTGGAACAATGCAAGAGGCCAAGGACGGTGAGGTCCGAGTGGGAATGGAGCGGTGAATTAAAATGACAGGCGACCGGAAGCTCAGGGTCACCCTTACGGACTGAACAGAGGTGTTCCGCAAAGCGGTCACCCAGTCTGCGTTAGGTCTCTAGAGTTTAGAAGAATGAGAGGTGATCTCATTGAAACATACACAATTCTTACAGGCTTGATAGTGTAGATGCAGGGAGGATGTTTCCCCTGGCTGGGGAGTCTAGAACCAGGGGTCACAGTCTCAGAATAAGGGGTCGGCCATTTAGGACTGAGATGAGGAGAAATTTCTTCACTCAGAGGGTGGTGAATCTTTGGAATTCTCTACCCCAGAGGGCTGTGGAAGCTCAGTCGTTGAGTATATTCAAGACAGAGATCGATAGATTTTTGAATATTAAGGGAATCAAGGGATATGGGGAGAGTGCAGGAAAGTGAAGATGAGGTAGAAGATCAGCCATGATCTTACTGAATGGCTAAGCAGGCTCAAAGGGCCAAATGGCCTACTCTTGCTCCTATTTCTTATGTTCTTAATACAGTAACACACCGCCGCTCCCAGATTACCATCAGTAATAATAGTAACAAACCGCCACTCCCGGATTACCATCAGTAATAATAGTAACAAACTGGCACTCCCTGGTTACCATCAGTAATAAAAGTAACAAACCACCTCTCCCTGGTTACGATCAGTAATAATAGTAACAAACTGTCACTCTCAGATTACCATCAGTAGTAACAGTAACAAACCGTAATTCCCAGATTACCATCAATAATAATAGTAACAATCCACCACTCCCGGAATACCATCACTAAAAACAGTGACACAACGCCACTCCCGGATTACCATCAGTAATACAGTAACAAACTGCCACTCCCAGATTACCATCAGTAATAATAGTAACACACAGCACCACTCCCAGATTACTATCAGTAATTCAGTAACACAGCATCACTCCCAGATTACTATCAGTAATACAGTAACACCACCACTCCCAGATTACCATCCGTAATACAGTAACACACTGCCACTCCCGGATTACCATCAGTAACAATAGTAACAAACCGCCACTCCCGGATTACCATCACTAATAATAGGAACACACAGCACCACTCCCAGATTACTATCAGTAATACACTAATACAGCACCACTCCCAGATTACCATCAGTAATACAGTAACACAGCACCACTTCCCGATTACTATCAGTAATTGTGACACACCACCACTCCCAGATTCCCATTAGTAATAGAGTAACACACCACCACTCCCGGATTACTATCAGTAATACATTAACACTGCCTCTCCCAGATCACCATCAGTAATACAGTAACACACAGCCACTCCCAGATTACCATCAGTAAGAGACTGTGAAAAATAAGTGAGAGTTTGGGAAATGTTGGTGTTCAGAGGGACCTGGGTATCCTTGTACACGAATCACTGAAAGTTAACATGCAGGTACAGCAAGCATTTAAGAAAGCAAATAGTATGTTGGCCTTTATTACAAGAAGATTTAAGTATAGAGTAAGGACATATTACTGCAATTACATAGGGCTCTGGTGAGACCACACCTGGAGTATTGTGTACAGGTTTGGTCTCCTTACCTAAGGAAGGATATACTTGCCATAGAGGGAGTGCAATGAAGGTTCACCAGACTGGTTCCTGGGATGGGGGGATTGTCCTATGAGGAGAGATTGAGTAGACTAGGCCTATATTCTCTGAAGTTTAGAAGAGTGAGAGGTGATCTCACTCAAACATACAAAATTCTTACAGGGCTTGACAGTGTAGATACAGGGAGGATGTTTCCCCTGGCTGGGGAGTCTAGAACCAGGGCTCACAGTCTCAGAATAAGGGGTCGGCCATTTAGGACTGAGATGAGGAGAAATTTCTTCACTCAGAGGGTGGTGAATCTTTGGAATTCTCTACCCCAGAGGGATGTGGAGGCTCAATCATTGATTATATTCAAGACAGAGATCGATAGATTTTTGAGTATTAAGGGAATTAAGGGATATGGGGATAGTGCAGGGAAGTGGAGTTGAGGTAGAAGATCAGCCATGATCTTATTGAATGGCGGAGCAAGCACAAAGGGCCAAATGGCCTACTCCTGCTCCTATTTCTTATGTTCTTAATACAGTAACACACCGCCACTCCCGGAATACCATCAGTAATACAGTGACGCACCGCCACTCCCGGATTACCATCAGTAATACTGTGATGCACCGCCACTCCCAGATTACCATCAGTAATACTGTGACGCATCGCCACTCCTGGATTATCATCAGTAATACTGTGACGCATCGCCACCCCCGGATGACCATCACTAATACAGTGACGCATCGCCACTCCCAGATTATCATCAGTAATACAGTGACGCACCGCCACTCCCGGATTACCAACACTAATACAGTGACGCACCGCCACTCCCGGATTATCATCAGTAATACAGTGACGCAACGTCACTCCCGGATTACCATCACTAATACAGTGACACACTGCCACGCCCGGATTATCATCAGTAATACTGTGACGCATCGCCACTCCCGGATTATCATAAGTAATACAGTGACGCACCGCCACTCCCGGATTATCATCAGTAATACAGTGACGCATTGCCAATCCTGGATTATCATCAGTAATACAGTGACGCACCGCCACTCCCGGATGACCATCAGTAATACAGGGACGCACCGCCACTCCCGGGTTATCATCAGTAATAGAGTGACGCACCGCCACTCCTGGATTACCATCAGTAATACAGTGACGCATCACCACTCCCGGAATACGATTACTAATACAGTGACGCACCGCCACTCCCGGATTAACATCACTAATACAGTGACACATCGCCACTCCCAGATTACCATCACTAATACTGTGACGCATCGCCACTCCCGGATTATCATCAGTAATACAGCGACGCACCGCCACTCCCGGAATACCATCACTAATACAGTGACGCATCGCCACTCCCGGATTACCATCAGTAATACAGTGACGCACCGGCACTCCCGGATTACCATCACTAATACAGTGACGCATCGCCACTCCCGGATTACCATCAGTAATACAGTGACGCACCGGCACTCCCGGATTATCATCAGTAATACAGTGACACATCGCCACTCCCGGATTACCATCAGTAATACAGTGACGCACCGGCACTCCCGGATTATTATCAGTAATACAGTGACGCATCGCCACTCCCGGATTACCATCACTAATACAGTGATGCATCGCCACTCCCGGATTATCATCAGTAATACAGTGACGCATCGCCACTCCCGAATTACCATCAGTAATACAGTGACGCATCGCCACTCCAGGATTACCATCACTAATACAGTGACGCATTGCCACTCCCAGATTATCATCAGTAATACAGTGACGCACCGCCACGCCCGAAATACCATCACTAATACAGTGACGCATCGCCACTCCCGGATTATCATCAGTAATACAGTGACGCACCGCCACTCCCGGATTATCATCACTAATACAGTGACGCATCGCCACTCCCGGATTACCATCAGTAACACTGTGACGCACCGCCACTCCCGGATTACCATCAGTAATACAGTCACACATCGCCACTCCCGGATTACCATCACTAATACAGTGACGCATCGCCACTCCCGGATTAACATCACTAATACAGTGACACATCGCCACTCCCGGATTACCATCACTAATACAGTGACGCACCTCCACTCCCGGAATACCATCACCAATACAGTGACACATCGCCACTCCCAGATTACCATCACTAATACAGTGACGCATCGCCACTCCCAGATTATCATCAGTAATACAGTGACGCACCGCCACTCCCGGATTACCATCACTAATACAGTGACGCACCGCCACTCCCGGATTACCATCACTAATACAGTGACGCATCGCCACTCCCGGATTACCATCACTAATACAGTGACGCACCGCCACTCCCGGATTACCATCAGTAATACAGTGACACACCGCCACTCCCGGATTACCATCAGTAATACAGTGACACACCGCCACTCCCGGATTACCATCACTAATACAGTGACGCACCGCCACTCCTGGATTATCATCAGTAATACTGTGACGCATCGCCACTCCCGGATTATCATCAGTAATACAGTGACGCATCGCCACTCCCGGATTATCATCATAACTAATACAGTGATGCACCGCCACTCCCGGATTACCATCAGCAGTACAGTGATGCACCGCCACTCCCGGAATACCATCAGCAATACAGTGATGCACCGCCACTCCCGGATTACCATCAGCAATACAGTGACGCATCGCCACTCCCGGAATAAATGTTAAAGTAGAACTTTCCAATTAACAAAATGACCTCAACTGTTAATTAGTACAAAGACCTTCAAAGGTACATACTGTAAAGCCTCCCTATCTCTTTCTCATAGCTAGATGAAGAGAGTCCTTGAGTCATGTATAAACCAGGATGGGGAGTCAGAGAACAGAACTTATAGATTAGATAACCCCATCTGTAGGCATTCCTTTTGTTCCAGTCCTTTTTATCCTTGATTACAGTTTGACTAACACTATATTTTTCTTGTTACTAATTATGATCTCAGACTTCGATCATGTGATTCTGAAGGCTTGCTTTAACTATAAATATGTTACCTTTTGCCTATGATCTTTGAAGTGGTCAGCGTAGCCATTGTCCGCATGTCCGCTTCCCTTGTATGCAAGAACTAATAAAGTCTTCCTTTGATGATACTTTGTGTTTAAAGAGTCTTACTCAGAAGTCGAGACTTCGACAGTCTTACTTGGAGGTTCCACTGAGATCGCTTGCTGCCTTTCGGTAAGTCACGGACAAAGACATCGTGAATTTCTAATGACAGATCCTGAATGGCCACAGTGATGTTTTATCACATAATAAGGGTTTCTCATTAGATACTGAATTGGTGTAGTCTGTTTCTTCCGACGGGAGTACTGCGATCAAGTTAAGACTCGTGTTTTAGATTTGAGTGAATCCTGTAACTTTTGCTTCTTTTATTTTAACGTTAGAAGGAGGAGGATATTGACGGCTCAAGTCTCAAAACTATCGGGCAAAGGAGACAAGGGAAAAGAAAGCGCTAAAAGTTAAAACTGCAGTATCAAGGGTGGGTCCCTTGAGCCGGGGTTAAAGTCCCGCAGCAGAAAGTATCGTTTGAGGATTGTCACTGTGTTTTAAAGACCTGTATTACCAGGCTCAGGATTATTCTCCGTTGAGATACCTTCTACGAGGGTTCAAGCCCCTCGCATTAAAGCATAAGGATTTTATATGAACATAGAGGTTAAGAATTATCGCAACCATTGTTTTCGTTTTGTTTGTTGATTGTTGACAACATTAAGACAGAAGACTCACATAAAGTATAAGTTAAATGTTAAGGACTCAGCTTGTAGTGGCGTACAACGCAAACTGAGAATTGACTATTTGTTTAGTTTAGAGTATAAGATAAATGTCTGAGTATTTGGTCTGTTTGCCTGTTTGGGCTGCTGCATTACTTGTCATTTCTTTGATTGTTGTTATTACTTGTTATTGTTCATCACTTATGGTCCTTTGGACAGTCAGTAATAGTCGTAAGGGGGTAAAGGGCGAAACTTGCGATCTAGAAGAAGAGTGCCTAGTATAAATTAAGAACTAAAACTTTACTAAGATGGGAGCTTCACAGAGTAAGATCCCAGAAAAAGGGACTCCCGTTTTTTTTTTACATCTTTAACAACTATGGTCGAATGTCCACAAATGATTTATCTAAATGGTCTAAATGGACCAAGAAAGACAAACACCCGTTCCGAGCTACGGACAATAGTCCATGAGTTACCGGACCCCTCAGAGGACTTAGAAAAAGCAATTAATGAGCTCAAAAGCATCGTTATTTGCCATCAGCCCACTATTGTGGACGTCGACCAGCTACTCAGAGCTTGGTTAAAAGATTCCAAATACCACCTTTTAACAGATGGTCCAGGTAGTTTCAACCGTATTAACGACCATAGAATAAATCAGCACTGGAATCCTGAAACACTACCAAACGATGCATTCTGGACCAACTTATATACAACAATGCATGCTAAATTCCCCAAAAGAACTAATTGGACAAAAAAAATAATTGAGACCACTCAGAAAAAGGACGAAGACGTTGAGGATTATATAGAAAGAATAGAAGCAATTATGGGGCAACATTCTGGAATGACCAAAGAAAATTACCAGATCCCTTTAATTAATGCCCTTGTAAATGGTCTCAGAACAGAACTTAAAGAACCATTGACTTTAGTCTGCCTAGATTGGAGACATAAAACAACTCCTGAATTAACACAAATTCTGAAAGGAATTCAGGAGAGACATAGAGACCAAAAGAGTAAGGTTTCCCTCTTAATGGAGCAGACAGCTCCCGCAGCTCCGACTGCCCAGACTACCATTTATTATCAGGGCCACTCCAGAGGACGAGGCAGAGGGTATAACAGAGGCGGATTTAGAGGAAATAATAGAGGAGGGACTGGCAGAGGCCAGTGGAACGGAAGAGGCGCAAACTCTCCGTGTTTTAACTGTGGTCAGATCGGACACTGGAAGTCCGACTGCCCGTTCCCCAAGCAGCAAAATCAAGGATGGGGAGGTGCCCCAAACAATGTAAATACCCAAACCCAGGTTCACACTCGTCCGCAGACAGGTTTTACAACAGGGAATCCTTGGGGAGGTCAAAATACGGAAGGACAATTCGGATCCCCAGGGCAAAATTATTCAGCATGATGCGGAGAAACAGCCCCGAACGTTACCCACATTCTTCAATTACCTTCAGTATCACTAAATTCTAGCGATGAGCCATATTTATCCATAGAAATGCAGGGCAATAGAGTCCCTTTTCTCATTGACACAGGAGCCACAACCTCACTATTAACAAAGCAATACGCTAGAGGAACTCCGTGTACTGGAAAGAATGTCACATGTGTAGGATTTTCCGGCGTCTCACAGACTATGACGTGGTCACAACCATTAGAAATACAAGCAGACAATTTCTCTGGGCAGCATGCCTTTCTTCTATCAGATGAAGCTCCCATGAACCTTTTAGGGAGAGATTTGCTGTGCAAAATGCAGGCAACAATAATTTGTTCAGAAAAAGGACTGCAGGTGCACATCCCTACCGATAGATGTACTATGTGCCCTTTACAAGAATGCTCCCCTCCCATCGTCTACCAGTGGACAAACAAAAACCAAGAATTAAGCCACACATTAATGATGATTGTAGGAGCACTGCAATGTGCCTCAAGAACAGTCTCAGAGTACCAGAAGGATTTGAAATTAGACAGCTGGTACATGAATCTGCATTGCACTGCCTTTTATGAAGGCACGGGAAAAGACACGACTATAAAAGACAGTTACAAACCCTTTTTTGGGCCATAACTTCCTGTTTTAGCTACTCAATTGGATCCCGTTGCACGCGGCCTGCCTGGATGCCTGCCAATTCTAGCTGCTGCCTATTATGCTGTACAACAAGCTCAAGGTATCACGCTCAATCACCGGACTATTTTATTTGTGCCACATTCAGTTGAGCTGCTATTGACAAAATGCGCCACTCAACATCTGACGTCAGCCCGCAGCAGTAAATATGAGGTTGAGTTATTATCCAACTCTAATCTCCTAATTCAAAGATGTTCGGTCTTGAATCCAGCCACGCTGTTACCCACAGAAGAAGATGGAATTCCACATTGCTGCGATACGATCACCCAATTGGTGACTAAGCCCCGAACAGATTTATCAGAAACTCCTATTTCCAATAGTGACTTAGCGTACTACGTAGACGGGTCAGCCCTTAGGGATGACAAGGGATCACCTAGGGCTGGATATGCCATATCAGATGATCACTCGATTGTGGAGGCACTCTCACTACCTCAATCCTTTTCAGCAACAAGCAGAACTCTTCGCTCTTACAAGAGCTTGCATACTGGCTACTGATCAAACCGTTAATATTTATACCGACTCCAGGTACGCTTTTGGGGTTGCCCACGATTACGGACAGATCTGGAAATTAAGGGGATTTCTAACTTCCTCAGGATCAACTATTAAGAATGCTGAACAAATCGATAATCTTTTAAAGGCTCTAATGTGTCCCACTAAGATTTCAGTTATTAAATGTCAGGCTCATACAGGTAATCGGGATCAGACATCACTGGGTAACGAACGAGCAGACAGAGCTGCTAAGTCAGCAGCTTTGTCTGAGACAGGGCCACAAGTTTCAGCCCTTGTCCTGCGCCAACAAAAATCAGACAATGACCCACCTTCTATTAATGATGTTTTAGCCTTTCAGTCACAGGCTAACTCGGACGAAGTGTTAAGTTGGGCAAGAGATTCTTGCTTTAAAACGCCTGAAGGGGTATGGGTTCACCATGACGGCCGCATGGTGGCTCCTAAATCTTTACTCCCATGGATTGCCCGATGCGTTCATGTGTTCATGCATGCGGGCAAAGGGGGGATGGCAGACTATATTAATCAAACATGGTATGCACCAGGTATTTTGGCAATTGCAAAACAAATCAGTGAAAGGTGCACCACATGCCAGGAAATGAATCCAGGTAAAACAGAGAAAGTACAGTCTGCCTCCCACCCGAATCCATCAGGCCCTTTTGTAAATTTACAAATGGATTTTATTGATTTACCTCCATGTCTAGGATTTAAGTATGTATTGGTAATTATAGATATGTTTTCAAGATGGGTCGAAGCCTTTCCATGTAAAAAGAACGATGTTGTAACAGTAGCAAAGTGCTTGTTAAAAGAAATCATACCAAGGTTTGGAATACCTATGCAGCTTTCAAGTGATAGGGGATCGCACTTCACTGGAACAATTGTAAAGGAACTATGTAAAGCTTTGCAGATTAATCAGCATTTTCACTGCAGTCATCATCCGCAATCTTCAGGACTGGTAGAAAGACATAATGGAGTGCTGAAGAATAAACTTTCTAAACTTTGCAATGAAACTGGACTTAAATGGGTCGAACTATTACCCTTAGCATTGATGATAATGCGAGCAGCAACTAACAGGACAAATGGACTGTCGCCACATGAGGTTGTCATGGGACGACCCCTAAGACTGCCATTCTCAGCACCATTTACGGTGAAACAAATGGACATTCATAAAATGGATGAGAATATGCTAAACTATTGCATCGCATTAACTAAATGTATTTCCAGCTTTCACCAACAGGTAAAGGAAGCCCAAACGGAACCAGCAGAAGGAAAGTGCCACAACTTGGAACCTGGAGATGACGTCTACGTAAAGGTTTTCAAAAAGAACGGCCTGCAGCCACGCTTTGAAGGACCGTACCAAGTGCTCTTAACAACAAACACAGCCATAAAAGTCAAGGAAAGATCTTCCTGGATACACGCATCCCACTGCAAGAAGGTACCGAATAGAGACAACTGAATCTTGAAAGACTTAAACAATGAAGACGTTACTTATATTTTGTATACTAATCGGACTACTGAGTCTAATATGCCAGGGAGATGGGGAAAGATCCCGAAAGAAACGAGAATTACACGTGAATACTTTTTTGTACATGTCTTACGAATATGCTAAAGCTGGTGGCAAATCTAGTTGTCGGGTCTGTGCCCATATACCTATTCACACCACAGGAGGGATTACGATTGAATAGGATAAAATTTTAAGGGCTAGATTGGGAACAACAGGCTAGGAAAAAGAAAGAGGACTCCAGGAGCACTTGAGCTCATGAAGAGCCCACAGGTCAGGCATAAACTGTGCGGGTCACCACCATATTTTAGTCCTCCTCTATAAGCTGTTTGTTCCCTATCTCCTTAGAAGGTGTTTAGTCACGACCAACCTGCAGGCTAACATAAGCTGCAGGAAATAAAGGAGAAACCTGCAGGCTAACATAAGCTGCAGGACATAGACTGTAATCTGCAGGCTAACATAAGCTGCAGAAAATAGAATAAAATCTGCAGGCTAACATAAGCTGCAGGAGTACAAAGCAGACATATGCCCAAAACATATCACGAGACAAAAAGGGCCCCAGCAATTGAATAGAGCACAGTGAATAAAGTAAAATTCTTAGGATTGGATTGTCCTAGTAAGGACAAAAGGGGGGAATGAGGAAGTGTACTTTTATATTACAAAATGGCTTCACAAGGTACAGAATAGAAAACACAAAATGGCTTCCATAGATTAGTAATTGCTAGTTCTGCTGTTAAAGCAGAACTCTCCAATTAACAAAATGACCTCAACTGTTAATTAGTACAAAGACCTTCAAAGGTACATACTGTAAAGCCTCCCTATCGCTTTCTCATAGCTAGATGAAGAGAGTCCTTGAGTCATGTATAAACCAGGATGGGGAGTCAAAGAACAGAACTTATAGATTAGATAACCCCATCTGTAGGCATTCCTTTTGTTCCAGTCCTTTTTATCCTTGATTACAGTTTGACTAACACTATATTTTTCTTGTTACTAATTATGATCTCAGACTTCGATCATGTGATTCTGAAGGCTTGCTTTAACTATAAATATGTGACCTTTTGCCTATGATCTTTGAAGTGGTCAGCGTAGCCATTGTCCGCATGTCCGCTTCCCTTGTATACAAGAACTAATAAAGTCTTCCTTTGACGATACTTTGTGTTTAAAGAGTCTTACTCGGAAGTCGAGACTTCGACACACCGCCACTCCCGGATTACCATCAGCAATACAGTGACGCACCGCCACTCCCGGGATACCATCAGTAATACAGTGACGCACCGCCACTCCCGGATTATCATCAGTAATACAGTGACGCACCGCCACTCCTGGATTATCATCAGTAATACAGTGACGCATCGCCACTCCCGGATTATCATCAGTAATACAGTGACGCACCGCCACTCCCGGATTACCATCAGCAATACAGTGACGCACCGCCACTCCCGGGTTACCATCAGTAATACAGTGACGCACCGCCACTCCCGGATTATCATCAGTAATACAGTGACGCACCGCCACTCCCGGATTACCATCAGTAATACAGTGACGCACCGCCACTCCCGGATTACCATCACTAATACAGTGACGCACCGCCACTCCCGGATTATCATCAGTAATACAGTGACGCATCGCCACTCCCGGATTACCATCACTAATACAGTGACGCACCGCCACTCCCGGATTACCATCACTAATACAGTGACGCACCGCCACTCCCGGATTACCATCACTAATACAGTGACGCACCGCCACTCCCGGATTACCATCACTAATACAGTGACGCACCGCCACTCCCGGATTATCATCAGTAATACAGTGACACATCGCCACTCCCGGATTATCATCAGTAATACAGTGACACATCGCCACTCCCGGATTATCATCAGTAATACAGTGACACATCGCCACTCCCGGATTATCATCAGTAATACAGTGACACATCGCCACTCCCGGATTACCATCACTAATACAGTGACGCACCGCCACTCCCGGATTACCATCACTAATACAGTGACACATCGCCACTCCCGGATTATCATCAGTAATACAGTGACGCACCGCCACTCCCGGAATGGCCGCTGCAGTGAGGCGGCCGCAGTGTCAGGTCCCGCGAGACAATGCGAGGCGCGCGCCATGGCCGTCGAACGGTCGGAGGCGCGAATGCGCCTTCGTGGGGCCGACTTTTGGCTTTGACCGTCTGTACCGGGGTGGAGGGATGGCAGCCGGCGAAATCGCGTTTTCTCAGGCCGAGGAGCTTCTGGCGGCCCGAGCTCAGATATTAACCCTTCTCCGCGGGGGAAAAAAGGCTCGAACCACAGCACCTTCGCGGAGCGAAGGCCCAGGCCACGGAGCCTGATCGCGTGCCGCCTGCAAAGCGCTGGAGACGGGGGCGAGGAGGACGTGGCGGATCGCTGCTGTTCAGGTAACTAAACGGGTATGTGAAGGACGTCTCGCTCTCTTCACACCCACTTTTTACAGGAGCAAAAGCCTTTATATATTGAATACCACTTTAATATATATGCGTGGCTGGTTTAAATTGTAAACTGAAAATGTAATGCAGTAAGTGCCTAATCAGTCTGTAAACTGATCCGGCAGGCGGTATTACCAGATTAATGACCCTTTCTTTTTAGTGAAATGCGAAAGGCAATTTTCCCACACACCGTGTGTTTCTGATTGATTAAAATTAATATGCTGTATCCTGTGAATAATACAAAGCACATGGAAGCCATTAAATAAACGCAAGCTTATTAAAGAACAGCTTCCTGAAGTTAAATTTTACAAACATTGAATAGTTCTGCACGGTGACCATGTAACTTAAAGATTAAAGAATTAAATCTGAATATTATCCATTTTTATTCCTGTTAAATCATCGGTTTCAAAACCAAGATTTGCTAACTCAGAGAGGTCTGCGAGGAACCTAGAGCTATCAAACGTGTCCTTTAGTTTTCTGAAAATTTCTGTATTTTTTGACTTACAAATGCATTATTGCTGTACTTGTGGATATATATTTATTATTAAAAAATCCCGTGTATGGCTTGTACGGCTTGCAGTATTTTGCAGTAACATTGTGCCACGTTTAAAATGGAAAAACCCAGTGTCAACATTTATGATGAGGAAACTCCGCATTCCCAGCTTGTAGTCCTACTTGAAGGGTGTGCCCTCTCATTCTGTAAGGATTTGAGAATTTATTTGTTTTTTTCCAAAAGACTGAAAGAAACTCGAGATTGAATTATCAAAGCTTTATTTCAGGCAAGTCTGTCATTAACAAATGATGTACTCAATTATCAACTCGACTGTTCAATGAGACAGCTGTGATCAGCAGTACCTGTGGTCATGCTTTCTTTGGTTAGAAAAGAAAGTGGAGACATTATTGAGAATGGAGCTACAACAGGTCTGCACTCAGCACGGTCATGTTTTTTTCTACACACACACACACACACTAAATTTTGCAAGCTTTTGAAATTTGACTTCTAGCTTCTCCCAAGTAATTTTGAAAAACAACCAAATAAGATTTTGTTGAAAACAGAGAGAGAAGTATTCTATTGTTTGGCTAGATTAAATGCAACTGACATCCTGGGAAATTGAGTGCACAGCAAATATTCAGACACACTTTTTCAACCTCATACTTGCAGTGAAGCCCCATTGCTTCCTCCTTGTGCTGGCACTGTCTTCCCTTTTCTTCCTCCTCGAGTTTGCATCATTTTTTTCTCTTCTAATGCTAGTCTGTATTTCAGCTTCTTGGTGGCACTGGCTTTTCCTTTCCTCTGCAACTGGTTGTAACTGCCCAAATCTAGCTTTGCACTTGTATTCCTAATAGTTGCTGTTTGTTTTTATTCTACTTAAACTTTAAACAGCCTGTTTGATCAGCGAATGTAATTCATCTTATTTTAGCTACTACCAATTGTTATGTTCAGGCTTCATTGTTTATTCATAGCAAAAAATATACACCATAAACAGATTGAATTTTCTATGAACTGAAACCTGCACCTATTTGCGTGCAATAATGTGCAATCGGACTGACAGTTACCTCTTAACTGCAGTATGTTTACATAACACATCTATTCCTCTTTGAACTTGGAAAATAATAAACAGATGCAATCCTTAACTAATTCCCTTAACCCTAAAGCTGTTTCTAAGGCTTTGTTTTATTGCGGCTAATTAATGTAATGGATTTAACATAGAAACATAGAAGATAAGAGCAGGAGTAGGCCATTCGGCCCCTCGAGCCTGCTCCGCCATTCAATGAGATCATGGCTGATCATCCAAACTCAGTACCCTGTCCCTGCCTTCTCCCCATATCCCTTGATCCCTTTAGCCTTAAGAAATATATCTAACTCCTTCTTGAATATATTTAATGAATTGACCTCAACTGCCTTCTGTGGTAGAGAATTCCACAGGTTCACCACTCTCTGGGTGAAGAAATTCCTCCTCATTGCTGTCCTAAATGGCTTACCCCTTATCTTTAGACTGTGACCCCTGGTTCTGGACTCCCCCGCCATCGGGAACAGCCTTCCTGCATCTAGTCTGTCTAGTCCTGTTAGAATTTTATATGTTTCAATGAGATCCCCTCTCATTCTTCTAAACTCCAGCAAATATAAGCCCAATCAACCCAATCTCTCCTCATGCGTCATTCCTGCCATCCCAGGTATCAGTCTGGTGAATCTTCGCTGCACTCCCTCCATGGCAAGAACATCCTCGGATAAGGCGACCAAAACTGCACACAATACTCAAGGTATGGTCTCACCAAGGCCCTGTACAACTGCAGCAAGACATCCTTGTCCCTGTACTCAAACCCTCTCGCTACAAAGGCCAACATACCATTTGCCTTCTTAACCGCCTGCTGCACCTGCATGCTTACCTTCAGCGACTGGTGCACAAGGACACCCAGGTCTCGTTGCACTTCCCCTTCTCCCAATCTATTGCCATTCAGATAATCTGCCTTCCTGTTTTTGCCACCAAAGTGGATAACCTTGCATTTACCCACATTGTACTGCATCTGCCATGCATCTGTCCAATCACCCAACCTGTCCAAATCATACTGGAGTTTCTCGACATCCTCCTCACAGCACACACGCCCACCCAGCTTTGTGTCGTTATTATGTAATTGATGAGTTGTAACAAGTACTATCATATTTAAATAAATGTTTGATTTCAAAAAAAAAAATACTGGACCTGAGAGAGTTTTTCTTAACAATAGGTTAATGTTGGGCACTTTATTTTTTCCCTCACAAAGTCTCTAGCCGCCTTGTATCTGATGTCAGAAGAATTTATGAACTGTGAGCATGCTCCCTGAGATATACTCCTTGTACCCCTTGAAGTTCGATCAGGAATAAAGGGAATAAAGGGAATTCAACATTTATTTTCCAAAATACAACAAAGATGCCAATCTTACAGAAACATGAAGACACAAAAAATATCTGCAGCTCTAAGGATTACCCCAGAGTATCAGCAGTGTTAATTTGTCACCTAACCTCAAAAACTATTTGACTTGGCTGACTATTTGCCAGAATAAAGTAAGTAGTTTGATAAGGTTGCAATTTAAAATATTAACATTTGATGCATTTCTAACTCACCTGAAAGTTATCTGACGAGGATTTTTTCCAAACAAAGCCATTTCATATAGCTCAGTCGTTAGAATGGACAATAATCATTAGAACCCTTCGGACCAGTAACCGTTTGCCACAGACTTGCTTGAAGTGATTGAATAAATCTAACGAGAAAGAGACTAACCCCCTGTGACATTTTCACCCACGCAGATGGAATGTAAAACTGATTTTTAGTAAACAACGACAACTTCTATTTATATAGCATCTTTAACGTCGTAAAACGTCCTAAGGCGCTTCACAGGAGAGTTATCAAACATAATTTGACACCGTGCCACTTGAGATATTAGGACATGTGGGGGTAGGTTTTAAGAAGCGTCTTATAGGAGGAAAGAGAGGTGGGGGGCGGAGAGGTTTAGGGAGGGCATTCCAGAGTTTAGGGCCTTGGCAGTTGAAGGCACGACTGCCAATGATGGAGCGATTTAAAATCAGGGATGCTCAAGATACTAGAATTGTAGGAGTGCAGATATCTCGGAGGGTTGTATGGCTGGAGGAGATTAGCGATAAGGAGGGACGAGGCCATGGAGGGATTTGAAAACAAACCTACTTTAAACTGGCTAACAAAGAAGAAAAAACATTACCTAGTAGATAGTATTTACAGCACAGAAACAGGCCATTCAGTCCAGCAGGTCCAAGCCAGCGTTTATGCTCCACACCAGCCTTCTCCCACCTTTTTGAACCCCATTAACATATCCCTTCTATTCCTTTCTCCCTCGTATGTTTATCTAGCTTCTCCTTAAATGCATCTATGCTAGTCGCCCCAACTACTCCTTGTGGTAGCGAGTTCCACATTCTAACCACTCTGGGTAAAGAAGGTTCTCCTGAATTCCCTATTGGATTTATTAGTGACTATCTTATATTTATTGCTCCTAGTTCTGGTCTTGCCCGCAAGTGGAAATATCTTCTCTACGTCAATCCTATCAAACCCTTTCATAATCTTAAAGACCTCTATCAGGACATCCCTCAGTTTTCTCTTTTCTAGAGAAAAGAGCCCCAGCCTGTTCAATCTTTCCTGATAGTTATAACCTCTCAGTTCTGGTAGCATTCTAGTAAATCCTTTTTGCACCACCTCCAGTGCCTTTTTATATCTTTTTTAAAATATGGAGATCAGAACTATTCACAGTACTATTAAGTGTGGTCTAACCAAGGTTTTATACAAGTTTAACTTCTCTGCTTTTCAATTCTATTGCTTTAGAAATGAACCCCAGTGCTTTGTTTGCTTTTTTATGGCATTATTAACCTGCATCAGTACTTGGGTAGTGATTTTTGTAGAAATTAAAAATACAAAGGTTTTCCTGTGATGTGAAATGTGATGAAACTTCCTATTCATCACACCAACAATTCTTAACTGGTGTTCAGTTGCCTAGTTAATTAACTCATTTAGTTATGCTTAAAATCATTACTTTTGTATAAAAATCTTAAAATTTTCTGATAAGTATTGCACATCAATAACAAAATTGTTATAGTTTTTAAAAGTCTCCATAAATGATAAATTGGGCTATGAAAAGACATGGGACATTTCTTAGTCTAGCTAGTGAGAGTGTCATCATAAATCATGTTAGCAGCTGTATGTTCTAATTTGGATGATAAATTGGCCCTTGCCACAGGGGCATCATGGTTAGAGCTGTCCAGTGGACCTGACCATGCCCCTGTTCTCTAAAGAAGCAGAAAAGAGAAAGCTGGTGGTCGGAGACTTAATTCTGTTGAGATTTCAATAGTCCTTCATTTAGTTGTCTCTGTGGTATCGTAATCTTAGTGTGGGTCAAAGTCTTGAAATGAACTTGCAGTGAATATGCCACTTTGGTTGTATTGGGACCAGTGTTAGCTGTGGAACCATGACCTTTGTACCTTGGTTGTTAATCTTTCAATATATTTGCATATGTCATAGTACAAGTTAGGTTTTCTATCATTATGGGTATGAAGAGCACTTTAAATGAATCCCCTTCAGATTATAACCACTTTAATATGATTATTCTTAATAGGAAATAATTGATAAATATCCATATCATTAAACTGTTTACTTTATTATAAATTAGATTGTAGAAGAAAGATGGTTTCAGAAATGTTCTTTTTACTAATTTGAACTTGTGTCTCCGATAAGGTAATATTCCAGATTTACATTGTTCCTACCCTTCACATAAGATCATCAGATCTTTTATTTCCTGGCTGAAAATCCCCCATTTCTCTTCAGTCTTCCTTATAATTTAGACTCTTTTAACTAGGGATCATTTTCATGGCTCTTTTATGCACTGCTTGCTGCTTCCCAGTGCTAGAATGTGTCTCTTGTGGTGAACTATGTAGTACTCAAGGTACAGACTGGACTGTACAGTTTGATTATCACTTACATTCTGCTGTTTCAGCTATTTTTAAGCATTCTGTTAGTTTTGTTGATTGTTGCTCTGCATTGATTGAATATATTGAGAATTTAGTCTACTAAGACTCCTAGGTTTCTTTCAACTTCATCTGTAGCTATTTCAACAGCATTCATGGAGTATTTTTGTTGCCATTTTTTCCCCTTCCTATGTTCAGTACTTTACTTGTCTGAATTAAATTTCATCTGGCATTTTTCTGCCCACAAACATAATTTTGTCAAACTCCTTCTGTAATTTCTGAGCTGCCTCCTTTGATTGCATTGCCCCATCTAGTTTGGTATAATCTGTGAATTCGATTTATTTGCATTGAATATCACTAGTAGTTGTAACTTCACAAAGGAAAGCCTATGTTTTTACACAAAATGAAAATGGCTGTTTTAACTTTGGTGTATACTGTTTAAATTTTACTCAACCACTGTCTTGTACAAGCTTGGAGCTTTAAATTGCCAGTACATGTGGTCCATTGTAACCATTTTGTTTGTACAAGGCTTATAAAATGTTACTATCAGCCTTGTACAATGTATCGCATTCACAATTGGTAATGAAGGCCAACAATTATCAGTGTTGAATAGGAACAGCAAGTAAAGCCATGAAATAAAAGCTGAAAATGCAGATCAGTGCCATCAATTTCTGAAAAGAGGAAAGACCGATTGTTGTTTCGGATGTAGACTCTTTGTTAGAACTTGGAAAATTAAAATCATGACTTCATTAGTTTGTCATTATAAACTGTTACAGATGACGAATATCTTCATCAGACCTCTGATACACGCAATTTGAAAATTCTTCCTGTAAGAAATGCAGGATGTCTGGATTGATCCTTTATCTACTGCAATGCCATTTTGGTGAATATGAAGAAGGTAAAATTATATATTTGTTTTTTGTGATTAGTAGTACCTGCAAGAGATAGTTTACAAAGGATTCTATTGGGGAGCTTTGTAAACTACCCTGTTTAAAGGTTTTTTAAATGTATGTAATTTACAAAGAATTTATGTTTGAGTTGGATTGGATTTTTGCTGGGACTATGATGAATACCTTTGCCGTTTACCCATCTGATACTATAATGAGGATGTCTTATAATTCTGAGTTTCCAGCTTCAAAATATCCAGTACCTCAAAACAGATCTTTTGAGACAACAAATGTGACCATTGAAGTAACAAGTCATTACTGTCCAGTTAAATTACATAGTCGTATGTGTTCATTTAATTGAGAAACAGATGGGTCTATTCAAGTGCTAGCTTTTGGAAGTGGCAGTATTAATCCAAAATAGGATATGTGGTTTGGAGCATTATGAAAATAAAAACTTTAACATATCTTTACAATTCAATTTAGGGAGATTATTTTGACGTCAGCCATGTTGTAATACAATACATAATTTATATAGTCCCCTATACCATTTGAAATGTCACAAAGCGCTTCAGAGAGGAATTGCTTGATGTGTAGTGTCTGTTCTGTAGGCAAATACTGTGGGTTATTGTGGCAGTTAAAGTGAGTGGTGTGATCCACTTTGTTGCTGAGTCGCAGTTTATTAATGAACTCTTCTGACTGGAAGGGTGTGGCGAGGGGGGCGGGGTGGAATCATTGCCTGTTCCTCATTCTAGTGTATTCATGTGCCTGGGTTCTCTGTTGATGAGATTGCAGACTGGGGAAAAGACCCTCTTTCGGTCCCTGGGTAGAGAAATAAAAAAGCTGATTTTATTTGTCTAGTTTGTTCAGCTGATACCATGATATGTACAAGTTCCTTTTAGATGTTAGATGAGATGGAGGTTCTCATTTGTTAACTAGTTTATTCGCACACATTTGTTGGCATGTCAGTTCCCACAAAAATATAGAGTCACAGCCAAATGTAAGTATGAGTGAGGACATTAATCAGCCTATAGGTGATTTTAGTATTTAACCAGCAAGATGCCATTCATTGACTGCACTGAACCAGTTTCCTGGAAAACAGTCTCCTCATCCTAGTGGAAATGGGTGAAGCTTTAACCAGAATGGGTTGTTCTTATCGTAAGCACTCTGAATTTCTTACCAGAACAGCTCTCTGATGCAACAACAGAAAACGCTGGAAAACTGAGCAGGCCAGGCCAGGCAACATCCGTGGCGAGAGAAAGAGTTAACGTTTCAGGTCGAAACCCTTCAGAACTGAGAAAAAAGCAGGAAATGAAACAGATTAAAAGGCCAGTTTGGGGGCTGGGAAATGGGGGAGGGGATGAAAGAACAAAAGGGAATGTCTGAGAGGTGAAGAGACATTAAGAGATATTCGATACGAGGTGGTAATAGGACAGGTAAAGAGACAAAAGATGGCTCTAGATGAAGTATGAAATGCGCTGGCAGAATGAGACAGCTGCCATGTGGGAGAGAAAAAAAGGAAAAGGCACAAACCAAAGGTGTGGATTAAAAATATAATGGGGGCCGAGGTTATGATCTGAAATTGTTGAACTCGATATTGAGACCGGAAGAGACCGCGGACGGTGAGGTTCCGCGTGGGAATCGAGCGGTGAATTGAAATGACAGGCGACTGGAAGCTCGGGGTCACCCTTATGGACTGAACGGAGGCATCCCGCAAAGCGGTTACCCAATCTGCGTTTGGCCTCCCCAATGTAGAGGAGACCACATCGTGAGCAGCGAATACAGTATACTAGATTGCAAGAAGTACAAGTAAATCACTGTTTCACCTGGAAGGTGTGTTTGGGGCCCTGGACAGTGGGAAGGGGGGAGGTATAAGGGCAGGTGTTGCATTTCCTGCACTTGCACAGGAAGGTGCCAGTGGAAGGGGTGCTGGGGGTGATGGAGGAGTGGACTAGGGTGTCTCGGAGGGAGCGGTCTCTACGGAATGCTGAGAGGGGAGGGGAAGATGCATTTGGTGGTGGGATCATGTTGGAGGTGGTGGAAATGGCGGAGGATGATCCCTTGAATGTGGAGGCTGGTGGGGTGAAAGGTGAGGACAAGGGGAACCCTAACGTGGTTCCGGGAGGGAGGGGCAGGGGTGAGGGCAGAAGTGCGGGAGATAGAACGGACACGGTCGAGGGCCATGTCAACCATGGTAGAGGGGAATCCTCAGTTGAGTTAAAAGGAAGACATGTCGGAAGCACTGATGTGGAAGGTGGCATCGTCGGAGCAGATGCGGCGGAGACGGAGAAACAGGGAGAATGGAATAGAGTCCTTACAGGAGGCGGGGTGGGAGGAAGTGTAGTCCAGGTAGCTGTGGGAGTCAGTGGGCTTGTAGTGAATATTGGTCAATAACCTATCCCCAGAGATGGAGACGGAGAAGTCGAGGAAGGGAAGGGAAAAGTCAGAGATGGACCATGTGAAGGTGAGGGAAGGGTGGAAATTGGAGGCAAAGCGAATGAAATTGTCTAGTTCCGGGCGAGAGCAGGAAACGGCACCGATACAGTCATCAGTGTACCGGAAAAAGAGGTGAGGGAGGGGACCCGAGTAGGACTGGAACAAAGAGTGATCCACATAGCCCACGAAAAGGCAGGCATAGCTAGGACCCATGCGGGTATACATAGCAACACCTTTTAATTTGGAGGAAATGAGTGGAGTCAAAGGAGAAATTGTTCAATGTGAGAACAAGTTCAGCCAGGCGGAGGAGGGTGGTGGTGGATGGGGACTAGTTGGGCCTCTGTTCAAGGAAGAAGCGGAGCGCCCTCAAGCCATCCTGGTGGGGGATGGAGGTGTAGAGGGATTGTACGTCCATGGTGAAAAGGAGGCGGTTGGGGCTGGGAAACTGGAAACTGTTAGTGGCGGAGGGTGTCAGAAGAGTCGTGGATGTAGGTGGGAATAGACTGGACAAGGGGAGAAAAGATAGAGTCGAGATAGGAAGAGATAAGTTCCGTGGGGCAAGAACAGGCTGAAACGATGGGTCTACCAGGGCAGTCCTGTTTGTGGATCTTGGGAAGGAGGTAGAAGCGGGCTGTGCGGAGTTGGGGAACTATGAGGTTGGTGGCTGTGGGGGGTGGGGGGGGGGGAAGATCTCCAGAGGAGATGAGGTCAGTGACAGTCTTGGAAACGGTGGTTTGATGTTCGGTAGTGGGGTCATGGGCCAGGTGGAGGTAGGAGGAGGTGTCGGAGAGTTGCCGTTTAGCTTCCACTAGGTAGAGGTCGATTCGCCAAACAACAGCACCACCCTTCTCTGACGTGACTGCCCAACTTCTGCAGGTAAGGAATTTTGAATTAAACAGTTGAAATAGCGCAGGACAAAAATATACGTACTCAAGATCATAAACTATCACCAAAAAAGGGAACGACCAAAACAACGACAGTGAAAGATCACGTATTATGTTTGAATAGGGGATACAACTAACTAAGCAGAGGAACAAGAAGTGTAGAAGAGCATGCCAGGAGCAGCAGCAGGCGTACCTAAAAATGAGGTGCCAACCTGGGGAAGCTGCAACACAGGACTACATGCATGCTAAAGAGCGGAAGCAGCATGCTATAGACAGGGCTAAGCGATCCCACAATCAACGGATCAGATCAAAGCTCTGCAGTCCTGCCACTTCCAGTCGTGAATGGTGGTGGCCTATTAAACAACTAACGGGAGGAGAAGGCTCCAAGAATATCCCCATCCTCAGTGATGGTGGAGCCCAGCACGTGAGTGCAAAAGACAAGGCTGATGCGTTTGCAACCAACTTCAGCCAGAAGTGCCAAGTGGATGATCCATATCGGCCTACTCCCGAGGTCCCCACCATCACAGAAGCCATTCTTCAGCCAATTCAATTCACTCCACGTGATATCAAGAAACGGCTGAACGCACTGGATACAGCAAAGGCTATGGGCCCCGACAACATCCCGGCTATCGTGCTGAAGACTTGTGCTCCAGAACTAGCCGTGCCTCTAGCCAAGTTGTTCCAATACAGCTACAACACTGGCATCTATCCGACAATGTGGAAAACAGCCCAGGTATGTTCTGTCCACAAAAAGCAGGAGAAATTCAACCCGGCCAATTACCGCTCCATCAGTCTACTCTGAAGGACCACTTCAAAGATCTCCTTAACTGGGACTCTGTCTTCGACGTGAGTGTCCTCAACTCCATCCCGCAGCATGCTACCTGCCACCATCTCAGCACAATCCCAGCCGGCATGAGGTTGAAAAGGCCATCCGACAACTGAAGAACAAGGCCTCTGGAGCAGATGGAATCCCCGCCGAGGCACTAAAGCATGGTGGAGAAGCACTACTGGTGCGAATTCATGAACTAATTTCTCTTATCTGGAAGGAGGAGAGCGTGCCAGGGGATCTCAGACGCCGTAATTGTGACCATCTTCAAGAAAGGTGACAAGTCCGATTGCGGTAATTACAGTGGAGTTTCCCTGCTGTCTGCCACAGGGAAAGTCATCGCAAGAATCCTCCTCAATCGGCTTCTCCCAGTGGCCGAAGAGCTCCTCCCAGAATCGCGATGCAGGTTCCGCCGACTAAGGGGCACAATGGACATGATCTTCACCGCACGTCAATTACAAGAGAAATGCAGGGAACCGCACCAATCGCTGTACATGGCCGCCTTTGATCTCACAAAGGCCTTCGACACTTTCAAACGTGAGCGATTATGGAGTGTCCTCCTCCAATTCGGCTGCCCTCCAAAGTTTGTCACCATCCTCCGGCTGCTTCACGACGACATGCAAGCCGTGATCCTGACCAACGGTTCCACCACAGACCCAATTCACGTACGAATCAAGCAAGGCTGTGTCATCGCACCAACGCTCATCTCGATCTTCCTTGCTGCAATGCTCCATTTCGCCCTCAGTAAGCTCCCCATTGGAGTGGAGCTAATTTACAGAACAAACTGGAAACTGTTCAACCTTCGTCGACTCCAGTCCAGATCCATCCTCTCGTAGAATTACAGTATGCAGACGACGCTTGCGTCTGCGCTCACTCGGACGTCGAACTCCAAACCATCGTCAACACCTTCACTGAAGCATACAAGAGCATAGGCCTTACACTAAACATCCCTGAGACAAAGGTCCTCTACGAACCTGCCCCCGTCACAGTACTGCCCCCTGATTATCAAAATCCACGACAAGGCCTTGGACAATGTGGACCACTTTCCATACCTCGGGAGCCTACTGTCAATAAGGGCAGACATCGACGACAAAGTCCAACACCGCCTTCAGTGTGCCAGTGCAGCCTTCGGTCGCCTGAGGAAGAGAGTGTTTGAAGACCAGGACCTCAAACCTGGCACTAAGCTCATGGTCTACAGAGCAGCAGTGATACCCGCCCTCCTGTATGCCTCAGAGACATGGACCATGTACAGCAAGCACATCAAAGCATTGGAGAGGTACCAACAACGCTGCCTCTGCAAGATCCTGCAAATCCATTGGCAGGATAGGCGCACCGACGTCTGTGTTCTCGCTCAGGCCAACATCCCCAGCATCGAAGCTTTGACCATGCTCGATCAGCTCCGATGGATGGGTCACATCGTCCGCATGCCCGATACGAGACTCCCAAAACAAGCGCTCTACTCGGAGCTCCGACACAGCAAGAGAGCCCCAGGTGGGCAGAGGAAACGCTTCAAGGACACCCTCAAAGCCTCCTTGAAAAAGTGTAACATCCCTGGCCCAAGACCGCACAAAGTGGAGGAGAAGCATCCGGGAAGGCGCCGAACACCTCGAGTCTCTTCGCCGGGAGCAAGCGCAAGGAGCGCACATCAACCCAACCACCCCACCCACCATCTGCCCCATCTGTGACAGACTGTAGGTCCCGCATTGGACTCATCAGTCACCTGCGAATTCATTTTTAATGTGGAAGCAAGTCATCCTCGGTTCCTGAGGGACTGCCTAAGAAGGAGTCTACTCTCAGTCATCAGTAAAGTGTTGGAAGTTGAATTCCCAGCCTTGGTCACCCTGGAGCTATGGCTCCGCAATCCCAATTATATCATATCCGTTTACATCTATTTGTGCAGCTAATTCATCTACATTATTACGAATGCTCCTCGCATTAAGACACAGCCTTCAGGCTTGGTTTTTTTAACACTCTTAGACCTTAGAATTATTGTTTACTGCGGCCATGTTTGATTTAAACCGTTGATTTCTCTGACTTCCACATTTGCTTTTCTCCTTCCTGTCTTTTGCTTCTATCCTTGCTTCCCTTTCCTCTGTCTCCCTGCACAGGTTCCCAACCCCCTGCCATTTTAGTTTAAACCCTCCCCAACAGCACTAGCAAACACTTCCCCATGGACATCGGTCTCTGTCCTGCCCAGGTGCAAACCGTCCAGTTTGTACTGGTCCCACCTCCCGCAGAACCGGTTCCAATGTCCCAGGAATTTGAATTCCCCCCCCCCCCCCCCTTGCACCATTCCTCTAGCCACGTATTCATCTGAAATATCCTTCTATTTCTACTCTGACTAGCACGTGGCACTGGTAGCAATCCTGAGATTACTACCTTTGAGGTCCTATTTTTTAATTTACCTCCTAACTCCCTATATTCAGCTTTTAGGACCTCATCCTGTTTTTTTACCTATATCGTTGGTACCTATATGCACCACAATAACTGGCTGTTCACCCTCCCCCTCCAGAATGCCCTGCAGCCACTCCGAGACATCCTTGTCCCTTGCACCAGGGAGGCAACGTACCATCCTGGAGTCTCGTTTGCGGCCGCAGAAACGCCTAGCTATTCCCCTTACAATAGAATCCCCTATTACTGTAGCTCTCCTCTTTTTCCTCCCGTCCCGTGCAGCTGAACCACCCATGGTGCCAGGAAGTTGGTTGCTGCTGCCTTCCTCCCTCCCCAACAATATCCAAAGCGGTATATCTGTTTGAGAGGGAGATGGTCACAGGGGACCCCTGCACTACCTGCCTGCGCCTACTACTCTGCCTGGCAGTCACCCATTCCCTTCCTGCCTGTGCGGCCTTTACCTGCGGTGTGACCAACTGATTAAACGTGACATCCACGACGTCCTCGGCATCGCGAATGCTCCAGTATGTATCCATTTGCAGCTCCAGTAGCTGCAGCTGGATACACTTCCCGCACACATGGTCGTCAGGGACACAGGAAGTGTCCCTGATTTCCCACATAGTGCAGGAGGAGCATGCCACGGGGCCGAGCTGTCCCGCCATGACTTACCCTTTAATTAATTTAAATTAGATCAAAACCACCAATTATATTCCAATTAAATGATGTACTCAAGGACCCTTGTTTCCTAGCACTCCCGCTACACAACAGAGACCTCAAACTATAACCATAAAAATTAAGACCTTCTAAACTGTATAAACTATGAACCTTAACTGTCAAACTAAAGAGTAGTATAAGTACTTGCCCAATCAGCTGCTTCCTCCTGCCCGCATCACGTTTTGAATCTTGACATGGCTCTGGAACGCTGACGCCGGTCTGCGGGATTGGTAAGCCTCTGTTTTAAAAAAAAAAAAAAAAAAAAGCCCGCGAAAGTGAGTTTAAATACTCACTGAACCTCCGCTCCCGACAATGGCCTGTGGGGGGAAAAAAAGCCCGCGAAAGTGAGTTTAAATACTCAATGAACCTCCGCTCTCACCGCTCCCGACAATGGCCTAAATACAGAACTGAATTAACGTTTGACAGCTTAAGTTTGATTTCAATGAGCCGTATATTCCGCTTGAAGGCTTCCCGCGGACGGAAGCCCCCGACCTGCAAAAAAGAACTGCACCGACAAGGGCAGCAGGCGCATGGAAACACCACCACCTCCAAGTTCCCCTCCAAGTCGCACACCATCCTGACTTAGAAGTATATCGCTGATCCTTCATCGTCGCTGGGTCAAAATCCTGGAACTCGCCACCTAACAGCACTGTGGGAGTACCATCACCACACAGACTGCAGCGGTTCAAGAATGCAGCTCACCACCACCTTCTCAAGGGCAACTAGGGATGGGCAATAAATGCTGGCATTGCCAGCGACACCCTGATCCCATAAACAAATTTTTAAAAATAATCAACCTCCACCCCACCATCGCCTGTCATTATTAGGTTACAAACAACAATTAGGTCACAACTGCTTCCCCAATGTGTTGAAATTGGCATACCCACAACACTGAGTAGAATCAGTACACAAGTCATCCCTCCAGAAGAACTCCGACAACCCACCACACTGAACAGAAATGCCACCAGCAAACTCCCCTCCCCCACTAAACAGAAATCTTGCTATTTACCTCCCACCAACCTCAACAGAAATTTGACCAAACCCTCCCCAACCTGGCTACTGAGGGCAAAGTTAGCTTTCCCTGCCCTCTACTGAGGATAGAGATCCTGCCATTCCCCCTGTTAGATTTATCAGATTTGAGGTTATGATCTTTTCTACAATTTAGTATACCCCACTGAGGACAAACTTGGCCTACCATGGTCTCCCCACTGAGGATAAAGACAACTTTTCCTCTGCCTTTACCAAAGAAATGTCTGCTCACCGGCCTCTTTCTTCCCCTCCCACTCTGATCACAAACTCTGCCTTCCTCTTTTTCCATCTAAAAGCAAATCCCTATTCTCTGCTGAGCTGAAGCTTGTCCTTCTCTCCTTCCCACTGAATAGATTCATCTATTCCTGTCTCCCATGAAGAGTAACTCGACCCCACCCCACCCAGTAAGAAGCAACCCCCGCAACACACCACATCCACGGCTAAGAAACAACTACTGCATATTCCAGCATCTCACTCAGAAGCAACTCGGCACCATCCCTCACCCTGAGCCAAAAACCTACGATCTAACATTATCCCTATCCACAAGTGGAATAGTGCTCTTTCTCTTCCCTACAACCCCCACCCCCCATATCGGAGATGGAATTGGGCCCTGGCCAATATTCCCTTTAATTTTTTTGGGGGGGTGGGGTGCACAACCCATTCAAAATACTGCGCATACGTGTTTTTTCCTATTTAAAAGCCGGCTGCATGGGTGCTGCAGAGCACATCCGCACAGCTTAAAAGGAACATTGGCCCCGGCCCAGAGCAGCTCCCCAGCCAATCCCACCGTCCTCCATCCACTGTTGCCCCCTCTCCCTCCCTGTCCACAGACCCTCTCCCATCCACTCCACCCCCCCCCCCCCCAACCTTTCTACACTCACTGTCTCCCCTCACTACCTTTGTGAAGAAATGGACCCTGGACCAGTGCCGTACACCCCTTCATTGTCTTCTGTTGCTCCCTCTATTGCACCACCTTCCCCAGCCCTGTTCACCTAGTCATCCCTCTCTCCTCCTTTTCCTGTGTTATTCTCTGTTCTCTCCTTTTCTCTCTCCCATTTGCCGCCTCCTCTCCTCTCTTTCCCCCCCCCCCCTTAAACTGGGTCCAGTTATCTCATTTATTTCTAATTTGCTTGAGCTTAATACGGGACTTGGTTTTGACTCCATCTGTGCAATGACATAGCAGATTGACTAGTTTTAAAATATGTGGTCAGCATTTCTTATAGTCCATACATTATAATAGAAAAGTTTAATTTAAATATATCAATGTTTTATATTTTAATCATATTCAAGCTCTGGTGGAAATGTTAAATCCAGGTTTTTTTTTTATAGATGTAGAAGAGTAATTTCTGAAGATTTCAGAAATTGTAACTGGTACTAAAATTTATCTAATATACAAAAGTTTTTCCTAAAGTTTGAGATTGGGGAGTGCATGTAACACAATGGGCATATTATGCTTAAAGATTGATGATAAATTGCAGTTCTAGAGCTTGGGTGTCTTTATAAAATCCCTGATTAATTGGGACTGACTACAGCTGATTTAACCAAAACCGAGTACATTAATGAAACAAATAGGTTGGATTTGAAATTTGTTTTGAATGTTGAAAATTATTATTAAAAAAATGAAGCTATAGCCTCTAACAGCAAATTCAGATAGCAAGGTATCTAGACTTCAGAAGGTTTAGTGTGATCACTGGCCGTTTTTCATTATGATATTAATATGTAGAAGAGTTCTGGAAAAATAAGAAATGCCACATTTTGTAGTTTGTTAAAATTGAAACTTTAATCCCTATCACCAGAATCTTGGGACGTTATGTTACTTCATTTTCTCAACTTGTTTTTGGATTTGATTTTGAAAATTTTGAAATAGTTGTAAAAGTCTCATGTTAGCTTGGCCAGCTTTTCTTAGAAGCCTCTCTTATTTATAAAATTTAAAATGGAAGAAAATTGTGAACATAATTTCATAGATGTTTTGCATTCCTTTGTATATTTTATAAAATTCTACAAGTGATGCAACTATATTAGTACCATATAAAGTCCTGCTTGGTGTCTAATTGGGCTTAGATTTGTTCGCTGAAATGTAGTGAACTCTAGGGAAAAGGTTAATGCTTTTTCAGTTATCAGTTGTAATTAAGATTTGTTAAATGCATTAAAAGTTTATAAAATGTTTGGCCACATTTTCTTTCATTAGTGATTAATTTTGCATATTATAAATGATTACAGGTGATGACCATGTCTACATATTCTGGTAGCTGTGTGAAGGAATGCTCGGTCCTAGGCTGATTCTCCAATGACTATGACAAAGGTAAATGCGATTAATGATTTGTAATAATAAATATGTACAGGTAGACTACCCTTTATCCGAACTTCCGAAAACTGAAACCCTCTAAAAACCGAAGGTTTTTTCGTTCAGCGTAAGTCGTGCGCACGACCCCGACCCCCGCCGCCGACCCCCCACCCTTTCGGATAAGGGATAGTGTATCCTTTACCCGCACTTCCGAAAACCGAAATCCTCTGAAAACCAAAAGGTTTTGTTCAGCGTAAGTCGTGCGCACGACCGACCCCGACCCCCCGCCAACCACCCCCCCACCCCCGCCAAATTTCCCAGTCTTATAAAATACCTTCTGAAATCCGAAATTTTCCGAAAACCGAAACACGGCTGGTCCCGAGGTTTTCGGATAAAGGATAGTCTACCTGTACAAATACTTTTGCAACTTAGCGCATATTTTTGCTGGAACTGTGATGATTACCGTTGTCGTTTACCCATCTGATAGAAAAATCATGTGGATATCTGCTTGTTCTGAGCTTCCAGCAAGATAAACAGTTATTTATTTGGACTAAAATTTCAAATATTCCATTCAAATGAGCTGATGTCCAGGAGTGTGTTATTATTAAACACATGAGCATTTTGACCACAATCTAAATTGGTTGTTTCATTCAATGCAAAGCTGCGCACGCACCTTTGAAATAGATCATTGGATATTTTTTGTCTATTCTACTTGTGTACCTTTTCAGGTATGCAAATCTGATACACAACATTTTTCCATGTCTTGACTCCTTATAACTAATAACTGTTAAACATTTACTATTAATTGCTATTGACTCTCTAACGCTCTTATTTGTGAAAATTACTGTCTATATAACAGGTTTATGTTACTTCAAACTTGTTTTACCAGTTTAAAGAAACATAACTTATACAGCATATTATAGAATTAGGTAGGCCCTATAACCTCCAGAGTTACGGACTAAGCTGGAAAGTGGGATTAGGCTGGATAGCTCTTTTATGGCTGGCACAAACACATTGGGCCAAATGGCCTCCTTCTGTGCCCTAAATTTCTATGATTTCTATAATATGCTGATGCATGAAGAAAATGATTTATAAATGTTTAACTGTTTCTATTGAAAGCATTCAAAGCTTGAATTGCTTGTGATCCTTAATAAGCCAAAGATGTGCGGGTTAGGTTGATTGGCTGTGATAAATTGACCCTTAGTGTTAGGGGGATTAAATACATGGGGTTACGGGGATTGGGTGGGATATGTGTCGGTGCAGGCTCGATGGGCCGAAATGGCCTCTATCTGCACTGTGGGGTTTCTGTGATTTCTGTGATTCTGTGAAGCCAAATTGGAGATGACCATAATTCCAGAAGATGCACGTATCCGTGGAAATTTTTTTAGAAATTTGTCCATGTACAAGTTTAGTACATGGTGATTTGTAATCAGCCAATCATCAACTCCACATGCTGTTGTCTCTTCACTTTTCATCCACATTCTCTTTCAGAAAGTTACAAATAATTGGATTAGATGTTTCTTGATATGAAAAAAGCTGCAGCATTAACTTAGTAATAAATGTTTTCAGTATTCTATTTCCCCTCCCCTCGCCTCAAAGTATGGTTCCGTGGACATTTGTCACTCTCCACTAACTTAGTCAGGAGCTCATGTGTGAGCTTGATGGTGAGTGCTGGCATGTTATCTGACTAGAGGACACCACAGCCAAACCATGTCCTCACCTAGTGTCCATACAAATACACTTCCAATTGTGTGGCTATAGAGCAATCAAGTGTGGGAGTCCTGGCCATTTATATCCTTCCCTAGCATCATGCTCAATTGTAACTCTTCTACCACTTCCCTGGTTAAAATCAGCTAAGAGCACATAGTGGAGATCAAACCTGGGACCTTCCCAGTCTGTATAGCTCAGAGACAGAAACCCTGTAAATCTGGTAGGGTAGTATGCTGGATCAATCACTGAGGAAAAATCACAGTGGACAACCTCCCTTAGAGAGGTTTTGTGACATCAGAGCTGTCCCCAATGTGACTGCCTGCTTCTGCACAGTATAACAGAATTTAGCCTGCCCTGCCCTGGAACTTCTGTTCACTTCTCTCCATTAGTGGGTAAATGTTTGCTTATATGCAAGCACTCCTTTTTTTAAATAAGCAGAATGCAAGTTGTATATTTCTGTCCATCTGCAGTTCATTCGAGTTTCTCTCAATGCTTTTTCAAGATTTACCACCTCTTGCTGTCTTCACAACTGGAACCTAGCAATCCCAGCTGAGGAACGGTGGTTGTTGGGTACTTTATGTTGCATCTTCTAGATTTACTCCTAGAGCTGTTTAGAACTTGAAGTCTAGGAAACCTCCAAAGACCAAGGCAAAGATAAGTTACAGTAAAATAAATTTTGGATGACTTCAACCATTGCACTTTCCCTTTAAGAGACTCCACCTTAGTCTGCCATTAGTGTTAATTATTGGCCAATTTCAGAGCAATGGTGTGAGCACATTGCCTTCCTTCAGTTGCAGATGGTATGTGACGAGGGAAAATCTAGAAGGAATGAGAGCAAAAATAAGATGCACCTTGGAGAGAGAATTTTACCCTGGAAAATAATGTAGCTTCTTTAAATATGGGAGTAGTTCTGAAAATATCCTTTTCTGAATAGATTTTCGTACATGTGGAATTGGTCGTGATGTTGATTGAGAGCAATTGAATTTTATTTTATAAGCTTCAGTTCATCCAGAAGTTAAGCATTTCAGCATCATCATCTTCCCTGTTAAGTAGAGAATTTGTCTTTGAGTCCTGTTTTCAACAAGCTGTTCATTTTCTCCCTTCTAAATTTAATGATGTGTTGGGGGGGGGGGGGGGGTAGTTTTTCTCTAAAGCACTACTGACCCAATTTATTGATCCTCAACACTGCTGAACGTTTACTCATGTGCACTGGCTAATGTTGAGACTGGCCTTCAAAATGAGAGTGGATTGTACATTTTTACTTGGTAAATTTTGATGCACACTTTGTATCAATGTGCAGAATCTCTTGTTTTAAGGAGGTTTGTATGAAAATAACCTCCAGATACACTTGCCCTTGATTGATAACTAATTGTTTGAAAAGTTAATAGCCATCTTCAGAACTTTTTCTTTTCAATTTTGGCCATTTTTTTTTCTTGTCAAAGGACACGTTGAAAAGATCATTAGGCAATTGTCTTGAGAGGGTTACTGATCTTGAAACTTTAAGGAAGTTGGCCATAACAAGTAGTTGATGCAGCAGGTCTGTGTTAAATGGCGGTATCAATATTAATTCATTTCCTCCAACTCCGTACATCTCGTCAGTACACAGGATGTCATCAGCATTCACTTTGTAAGCAATAATATTTACGTGTGCTACAAAACAAAAGAAAGTTAATAATTCTTAATTTTTTGTCTTAAGAGGGCTCCCAGTAGTGAGATTGCAATCTTAATATAATGTGCTATTTTGTTTTTACTTTGGATCTGTAGTTAAGAAACCATACTGCTGTTGTTTTTGCAGAATGAAAAGATCGGCCTTTCAGCAGGAGCTAATTGAAAACAGTGATGTACCCCTCCGATGAATTATGATTTAATGCTTGATTCATGTTGTTTATACAGATCTGTTGAGTGAATTGTGAGACTGATGAAACTAAGGAACTGCAGTGAAACTCGGCTACAAATTTGTTTTCAATTACACAACAATAAAGTTACTACTTTTTAACTTGGTTTGTTTTTTCTTTTTAAATTAAATGTACTATTTCCTGTTCAGCCCATGAAAACCAACACTCAGAAGTGCTTATATATACAAACTGTTCTACTTTGTACAACAGCTGAGACTTTAAATGCTGAAAGTTTCACACTAATTACCCATTTTAGGGGCTGAAATTCCTATGTTTCCTAAAAATGGTTGAAATTAATGGACAACTAATTAAAACATAGAAAGACACCAAACTGAAAACTGCAATTTCTGAGAAAGCAATTTTGTAAACCGAAATGAAAAAACTTATCCAATCACAGTGCAGCTGTAATAATCCTTGAACACATCTCCAGTAGCTAACTACGCACTTAACTGGTATCAATGTCAACGTTTGTTTATTTGGCTATGGAGTGCAATTTTGGTTGAAAATAACTGAACGTCAGCAGAGCAAATCCCAAATTACCTATAATGCCTTGCATGTCCTCAGACTCTTGGTAGCAATCATAGATGTATCACATGGCAGTTCCAACATTGTAGCCTGATCAAACTATTTTGATGTACTACATTTTTTTTTTTGAGTAGACATATGCAGATTTGCATGTCTACAGTGTAGCCACCTTTAGCTCTGTAGTGGCCTAGGAAAAAGAGATGTTGAAGATTTCCTTGCCCCTCTAAGCAGTATTTATTGGCCTGGCAGTACTTTTAATTAATTTGTTTATTAAGCTCATTGGAATAAAAATCAATATTGATTTGACTGTGCAGTTAAAAAGTGCTGCATGACTTCCTCGTAAATGACCTTAAAAAGCAAAAATGTTGTTGATCGTTAATCCATTTTTGGCAGGGGAGTTATCACCAGAGCAGCACTAAACACATAAATAGTCTATTTATGTTTTCTACCTCCAATCCACTACTTTTTAGTCACGTTTACTTTGCTCCTGAAATTAGCAGCCTCTTGCAGTGGAAAATATGAGTCATACATGAAAATATTCAGCAGTTTATCTTTTTTGTAACTGAACAGCCACTCCTGACTTATACAGGCCTTTTATTTATTTCCTGCGATATGGAGCAGAAGGATGCAGGTATGTACTAATGATTCCCAGCATGGTGAGTTTCTAATCTTGGCTTTGTTGCCTTGGGTTGGAATTATGCTTTCCCATCAAAAGTGAAGGAAAAAGGGGAGTGAAACTTAGGAACAGGAGTAGGCCATTTAGCCCCTTGAGCCTATTTTGCTATTCAATGAGATCATGGCTGATCTGTGACCTTGAAATGGGATTTCAACACATTAGTCCAGGCCTCTGGATTTCTAGTTCAGTAACATATCCACTATGCTACCGTACCCGTTAATAAATACGTCGAATAGTTGAGGCCCCAACACATCCTTGCGGGACACCACTAGTCACATTCTGCCAATTACAATACCTGCCCATCATCCCTACTCTCCGTCTCCTGCCACTCAGCCAATTTCCTAACCAGGTCAGTAATTTGCCTTCAATTGCACGTGCTTCAACTTTAGCTAACAGTCTCTTATGAGGAATTTAAATGCCTTCAGGAAGTCCATTTAAATAACATCCATAGACATTCCCCTGTCTACTACTTTAGTCACCTCTTCCAAAAAAAAAAAAAAAAATAGGTATGACCTACCCATTACAAATCCGTGCTGGCTGTCTCGCATACAAACTAGCAGCATATCATGGGGATGATTGTCACTCAGAAGTCGGGAAGGAGGCGGGACTACAACTTTTGGGGTTGTAGTCCCGCCTCCATCGGGACGCGGCCAATCCACACGATTTTAACTTGATTGACCTTGTTGAGCCCGCTGGGCGGGCTCAGCGGGCCAATTAAGGGCCACCCGGCAACAGGTGACGTCACAGACTGAAATTTCATCTGTTAAGACGTTTTGACAGATGAAATATCAGTGTTTCACAGCTGTTTGAAGCTGTCAAACACTGACAGTCTTCTAACCTGAGTCCTTCTACACAGACTCAGTTAGAAATCTCTCCTGCACAGAAAGCTGTAGGCTGTCACTTTTGACAGTTCGCAGCCGTTCTGCTTTCTGTGCCGGTTAGATGATGGACTCCTGAAACCTAGAGGAAGGAAGGCTGTAAAGGTAAGTACAGGTAATTTAAACTTCTTCACACACTTTAGACACACCAAACACACTTACCCTTGCACTCATGCACCCATCACTCACCTGAACACTGACATCTTGACCCCTCAAGTCCTTCAACCCGACGGCCCGACGACTCTAACTTGGCGTGGTTTGGAGCCGTTGGGAATCCCACACTTCAAGCTTTAAAATAGGGATTAGGCTAAAAACTGCCTGTTAACAGGCAGTTAATTGCCACTAATCCCTTCCCGCCTCAGGTAGACGGGTCCCAGTGCGGGGCGGGTACCCGCCTCCTTTGAAACTTACTTTTGGGCGGGATGGTGTCGGGACCCCCGCATTCAGGACTTTAACCCCCCCGCATGCCTCCAATCCCGACTCCACGGGTCAGTTAAAATCGAGGCCCATATGTCAAAATTGAGAAGGTCACCTCCTGCTTTAGGTAGATATGGCATATTGCTTTGTATGTACGTTTGAAAATGTTAATATTTCACTTACTTTTATTCTCCTTTCATCCCCCTCTCCTCCCCCTGGGGAAGAAGGTTGACATTTTGCTCGTGCTATTCAAATGAAAGGCCTCATTATATGAAAGCTATTCATTTATGAAGAAACATGTCTGGTATAAAAGCTTTGACTGCACACAGGTACAAGATTTCTAGGAGATTGCTGAATTTGTTTAATTTCTTTCCATTGTGGGAAGTTTTATATTTTGAAATGTTGCAATTTCTGTTGTGATTTCATATCTGAAGCCAATCAATACACTTACAAGGTATTATCTTTAACCAGTTTTCATAGTTTCAAAATGTCATGGATCAGGTATTCATGTATGCCAGCCATCAGCTTTGTAAGCTGACAGTCAGATTTTCAAGTTGTCTGTTTTACAAATGGAGTTGTCAAGATGACCTAATGAAATAAGTCAGAAAGCACTACTGGAGCTGGTCAGAACCACTCGGATTGCTGGAGGACACTTGATTGCAGAGAAACTTGAGGCAGAAAGTTTTAAGAGGAGCTGATGGTTTCTGAAACAAATAATGACAATGTTATTTAGGCTGCAAAATTTGGCACCTTAGCACCAATGGTTAAGGCCGTTTTTTTTTTTTAATGGTGTCCGCCTCGCTTCCGCAGACATCCGGCGTGGTCATGGTGCAGGCTGCCATCGACTGCACACGTAACTTTGCGGGTGCCGCATCTCAATGGTGAGATGTTCCGTAACAGCAAAGGGTACCACTCAATGTGCAATTGGTGTACGACCACGCCCAGCACCTCGTGATGGTGAATGCCTGGTATCCTGGCAGCAGTCATGATGCCTTTATACTGCGCCAGTCTGCTGTGCCAGCAATCTTCCAGCCACCACGTCAAACCCGAGGGTGGCTGCTAGGTGACTAGGGCTATCCACTCTACACCTGGCTGATGACTCCCCTCCGCAACCCCACCACTTGTGACCTGCACTCGTAATGGCAGCCATGTTGCTACGAGGATTGCCTTCGAGCAGACCATTGGGTTGCTCAAGCAACGGTTCCGCTGCCTTGACCGCTTGGGAGGAGCCCTCCAGTACTCACTGGAACAGGTGTCAAAATTCGTGGTGGTCTGCTGTATCCTCCACAACTTGTCCATCATGAGAGCGCAGCCCTTCCCACCACGGGTTCCGCGACCACCTCCGGAAGCGGAGGAGGAGGAGGAAGAGAGGAGGCAGACTGCAAATCCAAGTTCTGGATGGGCTGTCCATGAGCACGTCATCAGACTGCTTCCTCTGAATGAAAACCCAGATCTCCATTGCGCAACGCTTCCTCACCTTACCATCCCTCTGTCACGCAACATCACAGTGTCCTCTTGGCCACAATGCTGAAATGAAAGTTACCACAGAACAAATATTCCAAACATAATTTATAAATGATTCAATCCAATACTACATAACAAAGCTGCTGACTTTCCACCAGAAGGCCTGGCTGCAGACTGCACCACCTCAGCATAGGCGGTAGCAGTTTGGGCTGGCTGGCTGGCAGGCAGCAGCAACGGCACTGGCGGTGTGGCAGTGGTGGAAGTACAAATGCTGGCCTCCTGAGAGAGCCACTGGCACTCCCCTAGGGCAGCGCCGCAGCAATCTTAGTAATCTGTTGGAGGACAGATTGCAGGACTACTGTGACACCCTGTAAGCCCCTTTCCACACTGGTAAATGCAGCCACAATGGAAGCAGTCTGAGCTTGCATGAGAGAAGGCTGAGCTTCCACTGCAGCACTCCGACATTGGGTCGCTTCCACTTGTGCTACAATGGAAGCTGAGACATCGCCCATCACACCCAGCATCATGGTTGGGTCCGCAAGTGCTCTCCTGGAGTTACGTATCACTTCCATCCTGGAAATCATGGGCTCCAAGCTCTGTGCAAAGCCCTGTGCAAGGTTGGAGCCGGAGTCCTTCATGCTCCTTGACAGTGACAACAGGCTCTCTGGCAGGCCTGCCAATGCACCAAACATTTCTGTGTACATGCTCATCACCCTTCTTCTGAAGACCACCCCATCGAAGTCCTCATCTGAGTCCTCTGCAGCAGAACTCGTGCAACCTTGCCCTCCAGGGAGCTGGCACCGTCGCTATCCTTTCCCCCTGCTCTTGCTGCAGGCCACTCGTGCCTGGTGACTCACCACTTGCAGATCCCGCCTCTATACTACCCTCTAAAGTATGCGTGGTGCCTGCGAGTGTCAGATCGAGTGACAGTGTCTCTTTTTCCCCATCATTCTCCTTTTGTTCCTGCACTGGCTGGGAAGCTTGAAATTCTTGGGTATCTGAAAGGAGAAAGGCACAAGGGTACGGTTGTGGGGGCGGGAGTGGGGATGGGGAAGGGAAGCAAGATGTGCTTGCTTACACCATCAGCAGCTTGTAAGTGAGAAGAGATTATGGGACGAGGGGAAAGTGGGATGTGTGAAGGAGGATTAGGTATGGGCATACCATCATCATCAATGCTTTCAGCCTCACCGATCACCACGGACTCTGTGACTGCCCTTCCAATGATGTCTAGCATAGTCTCCTCCAGCTGGGTCAGGATATGCAGCTGTGCCTGTCCCCCGCTGGTTAGCTGCTGCTGTCTCCTGATATGTGCCACCTTGGCCTGCAAGAGAAAGAGAAGTGTGTCAGTGAATGTGGAGCAATGTGTTCGGGTGATGTGCCTGTCATTGTTGAATAGCTGGCAGTGTGTGCAAGGTGAGAGATGTGGGTGTGAGGCTTGCAGCAGTGGTAAGAGTGTGAGGGTGAGGTGAAACAATGCTTGTGAGGTATGAGTCGTGATTGATGGGAGATTGTTGGTAGCTGAGTGATGGGGGTGTGGTGCATTGAACAGTGTGTGAGGCTAGTGGTGCAGTTGGTGGGATATGGCATTTGAAGATGCATTCACTGACCTTGACCATCCGTGTGAGGTCATTAAACTTCTTTCGGCACTGGATCCAGTTCCTGGGGGTAAGACTGCTAGCAATGACCGCTTCAGCTATCTGCTCCCACTGCCGCCTTCCAGGGAGTCTGGAGAGCAACTTGGCAGGTAGAGGACCTGTCTCCTCCTTTCGACCCCCTGCACTAAGGTCTCCAGTGCTGTCTCTGCCCTGTTGAGCCATAGCTACCTTACAGTTGCCTTGACAATAATCACAATGCGGTGCTTATTTCAAAAAGCACCTCCCCTCTAAAGTGCAGACTGCGTTTCAAACTGCAGACTAGCTTTAAATAGAGATCACTTCCCACAGACCTGGGCCCCCTGCTGAGTGCTCAGCCAACCAGCAGTGCTCTCAGCACTGGGCTCAACGCTTCAATCATGTCAATATTCATTACTTTCAATGGGCATAGGCAGATCGCACATCGCGATCCCTGTGCCCGTTTTCAAGCCTTATTGAAATTTTAGTCCTTAGTCTTCGTCCTCAAATACATTGTAAAGTGCAGCTGTAGAAATTTTTTTCATCAGATGAACTTTCTGGAGCATGTCCAGCTGTTGTCTTCCATGAAGGTTTATTTTACTGAAGACTAGTTGCAGCTGCTTATTGAGTTGCTTTATTTTATTATTGGGACATGGGTGATGCTGGCAAGGCCACTTGCATTGTCCATCCCTAGTTGCACTGAGAAGGTGGTGGAGGACCTTCTTGAATTGCTGCAGTCCTTGTGATGGTGCTCCCATGATGGTGTTCGGTAGGGAATACTAGGATATTGGCCCAACAAAGATGAAGGAATCACAATATATGTCTACGTTAGGATGATGTGTGACAAGGGGGGGAACTTGGAAATTATAGTGTTCCGACGACGTTACTGTGCTTGTCCTTCTCTTTCTTAGCAGTCATAGAGGAGGGAGGTGCTGTAGGAGTAACTTTGGGTAAGTTGCTACAGTACATTCTATAGATAGTACATACTGTAGCCACAGTATGCTGGTGGTGGAGAGTGCCGATATTGAGTCATACGGACATGAAAACACCCTCTGGTCCATTCAGCCTGTCCCACACAACTGTATTGCCTTGTGCATCAGTAAATATACATTTCCCAACCTATCCGAAAACCATGTGTTCTCCTGGGAGAGGTGAAATAACCAGATAAAAACCCAGGCCAATTTGGGGGGCGGTGGGGTGGGTGGCAAATCTGGGAAATTCCTCTCCTCTTAAGCAATCAAAAATAGTGGCTTGAAGGAAATCAGCGAGTCGGTGCTCGCCGCACGAACTGGCGGTCTGTTCCAGAGGTCCACTATTATCTGGGAAAAGAACCACCTCCTGACATCTAACCTAGTTCTGGTTTTGTATAACTTGAAATTGTGCCTGCTGGTCCTCCCTAACCTATTTAGTTGAAGCAAGCTGTATACTCAAGCATAATCTATTATCATCATCATATCTTCTTAGGCAGTCCCTCGGAACAGAGGATGACTTGCTTCCACATTAAAAATTAGTTCGCAGGTGACTGATGAGTCCAATTCGGGACCTCCAGTCTCTGTCACAGGTGGGGCAGACGGTGGTTGAAGGGGCGGGTGGGTGGGGTGCTTGGGTTGACATGCACTCCTTCCACTGTTTGCGCTTGGCTTCCACTTGCTCCCGGCGAAGAGACTCGAGGTGTTTGGCGCCTTCCCAGATGCTTCTCCTCCACTTTGTGCGGTCTTGGGCCAGGGATTCCCAGGTGTCGATGGGGATGTTACACTTTTTCAAGGAGGCTTTGAGGGTGTCCTTGAAGCGTTTCCTCTGCCCACCTGGGGCTCTCTTGCCGTGCCAGAGCTCCGAGTAGAGCGCTTGTTTTGGGAGTCTCGTATCGGGCATGCGGACAATGTGACCCGTCCATCAGAGTTGATTGAGCGTGGTCAAAGCTTCGATACTGGGGATGTTGGCCTGAGCAAGAACACTGATGTTGGTGCGCCTATCCTGCCAATGGATTTGCAGGATCTTGCGGAGGCAGCGTTGGTGGTACCTCTCCAGTGCTTTGAGGTGCCTGCTGTACATGGTCCATGTCTCTGAGGCATACAGCAGGGCGGATATCACTGCTGCTCTGTAGACCATGAGCTTAGTGCCGGGTTTGAGGTCCTGGTCTTCAAACACTCTCTTCCTCAGGCGACCGAAGGCTGCACTGGCACACTGAAGGCGGTGTTGGACTTCGTCGTCGATGTCTACCCTTGTTGACAGTAGGCTCCCGATGTATGGAAAGTGGTCCACGTTGTCCAAGGCCTTGTCGTGGAGTTTGATAATCGGGGGGCAGTACTGTGTGGCGGGGGCAGATTGGTAGAGGACCTTTGTCTTACGGATGTTTAGTGTAAGGCCCATGCTCTCGTACACTTCGGTGAAGGTGTTGACGATGATCTGGAGTTCGACCTCCGAGTGAGCGCAGACGCAAGCCTCATCTGCATACTGTAATTCGACGACAGAGGATGGGATGACCTTGGATCTGGACTGGAGGCAACGGAGGTTGAGCAGTTTCCTGTTTGTTCTGTAAATTAGCTCCACTCCAGTGGGGAGCTTACTGAGGGTGAGATGGAGCATTGCAGCAAGGAAGATCGAGAAGAGCGTTGGTGCAATGACACAGCCTTGTTTGACCCCGGTTCGTACGTGAATTGGGTCTGTGGTGGAACCGTTGGTCAGGATCACGGCTTGCATGTCGGCGTGAAGCAGCCGGAGGATGGTGACAAACTTTTGAGGGCAGCCGAATTTGAGGAGGACACTCCATAATCCCTCACGGTTGACAGTGTCGAAGGCCTTTGTGAGATCAAAGAAGGCCATGTACAGCTGTTGATGCTGTTCCCTGTATTTCTCTTGTAATTGACGTGCGGTGAAGATCGGAGAAGTACTCGTCAAGGACAGAGAGGCAGTCAGTGCCCGCTGGAAGGGGCACTTCGAAGATCTCCTTAACCACGACTCTGTCTTCGACGCGAGTGTCCTCAACTCCATCCCACAGCATGATACCCGCCACCATCTCAGCACAACCCCAGCCCGGCATGAGGTTGAAAAGGCCATCCGACAACTGAAGAACAACAAGGCCTCAGGAGCAGATGGAATCCCTGCCGAGGCACTAAAGCATGGTGGAGAAGCACTACTGGCGTGAATTCATGAACTAATTTCACTTATCTGGAAGGAGGAGAGCATGCCAGGGGATCTCAGAGATGCCGTAATTGTGGCCATCTTCAAGAAAGGTGACAAGTCCGATTGCAGTAATTACAGTGGAGTTTCCCTGCTGTCTGCCATAGGGAAAGTCATCGCAAGAATTCTCCTCAATCGCCTCCTCCCAGTGGCCGAAGAGCTCTTCCCAGAATCGCAATGCGGATTCCGCCCACTAAGGGGCACAGTGGACATGAACTTCATCATCTTTTAAACCTCGATCAAATCACCCCTAAGAGTCCTTGCTCTTTTAGTCTATCTTAATAACCAAGATACTTCAAACTGGTAATTAACCTTGTGGCCCTCCTCTGCACCCTTTCCAAAGCCTGAATATCACTCCCCATGTGAGGAGACCAAAACTGGACACAGTATTGTAACTGAGGCCTAACCATGGTCTTCTACAAGGAAAAGATAGCATTCTTTGTCTTATAGTTAATTGTCCTATAAATACACCCTATTTGCTGTAGCTATCGCTTCACGACATTGTTTGTGAACCTTTAGAGATCTATGCACTAGAACACCCAGATCTCTCCACCAGCTTTAGTACTATTCCCTGAAGGGTATGTATGTTCAGCATGCTCCCTGCCCACATGCTAAACGCTGCACTTTTCTAAGTTAAACATCATTTGCCAGTCACAAGCCCAATCCCCGAACACACCTGGATCCTCCTGTAGCAGTCAAGCATCATCTGCAGTCCTGGCACTCGCACAAATCATAATATCATCTGAAAACTTGTTCCCCAACACCTACATCTAGATCATTAATAAAAATAGCAAAGAGCAATGGTCCTAACACAGATCCCTGTGGGACACCACTGGCAACCAGTCTCCAAGCAGATCTAAATTCAGCTATAACTACTTTCTGCCTATGGTCTTCCAGATAGTTGTCAATTCAGCTCAACATATTACCACTGATGCTGGAGGCTTCAGTACCTTGTCAAAAGCTTTTTAGAAGTCTAAGTAGACAATGACTACTGGGTTTCCCTCATCCATCATCTTGGTAACTTCTTCAAAAAATACAATCAAATTTGTAAGATGTGACTGCCAGGGGCATTGATTAAGAAAAGTGCCATGTCCTGGATTTAAAAAAAAATTATTATTCGTTCATGGGATATGGGCGTTGCTGGCAAGGCGAGCATTTATTGCCCATCCCTAATTGCCCTTGAGAAGTTGGTGAGCCACCTTTTTTGAACCGCTGCAGTCCGTGTGGTGAAGGTACTCCCACAGTGCTGTTAGGTAGGGAGTTCCAGGATTTTGATCCAGCGACGATGAAGGATCGGCGATATACTTCTAAGTCAGGATGGTGTGTGACTTGGAGGGGAACTTGGAGGTGGTGGTGTTCCCATGCGCCTGCTGCCCTTGTCCTTCTAGGTGGTAGAGGTCGCGGGTTTGGGAGGTGCTGCTGAAGAAGCCTTGGCGAGTTGCTGCAGTGCATCTTGTAGATGGTACACACTGCAGCCACGGTACATCGGTGGTGGAGGGAGTGAATGTTTAAGGTGGTAGATGGGGTGCCAATCAAGCGGGCTGCTTTGTCCTGGATGGTGTCGAGCTTCTTGAGTGTTGTTGGAGCTGCACTCATCCAGGCAAGTGGAGAGTATTCCATCACGCTCCTTACTTGTGCCTTGTAGATGGTGGAAAGGCTTTGGGGAGTCAGGAGGTGAGACACTTGCTGCAGAATACCTAGCCTCTGACCTGCTCTTGTTGCCACAGTACTTATGTCATAGAGTCATAACGGCACAGAAGGAGGCATTTCGGCCCATCAAGTCCGTGCCGGCTCTCTGCAGAGCAATCGAGTCAGTCCCTATCCCCGTAGCCCTGTAAGTTTATTTCCCTCAAGTGCCTATCCAGTCTCCCCTTGAAAACATTGAGTGTCTCCGCTTCTACCACTTCTGTCAGCAGCGAGTTCCAGGTCCTCGCCTCTGGCTGCGTAAAAAAGTTTTTCCTCACATCCCCCCCTGTATCTCTTGCCCAAAACCTTAAATCTGTGTCCCCTAGTTCTTGTACCATCAACTAGTGGGAACAGCCTTTCCCCTTCTAGCCTATCCAAACCTGTCATAATCTTGTACATCTCTATCAAATCCCCCCTCAACCTCCTTTGCTCTAATGAAAACAAATTCAGCTTCTTCAAACTGTCCAACCTAAAAACCCCAGAACCATTCTGGTAAATCTCCTCTGCACCATCTCAAGGACTTTCACATCCTTCCTAAAGTGTGGTGACTAGAACTGGACGCAATACTCCAGTTGTGGCCTAACCAGCGCTTTTTAAAGATTCAGCATAACTTCTCTACTTTTGTACTCAATACCTCTATTTATGAAACCCAAGATCCCATATGCTTTGCTAACCACTCTCTCAATATGTCCTGCCACCTTCAGAGACCTATGCACATTAACTCCCAGGTCCCTCTGTCCCTGCACACTCTTTAAAATTGTGCCATTAAGTGTATATTGCCTCTCCCTGTTCCTTCTGCCAAAATGCATCACCTCACGCTTCTCTGTATTAAATTCCATCTGCCACTTGTCTGCCCATTCTGCGAGCCTGTCTATGTCCTGTTGCAGTCGATTGGTATCATCCTCACTGTTTGCCACACCCCCAAGTTTGGTGTCATCGGTAAATTTAGAAATTCTACTTTGTCTTACAATATCCAGGTCATTTATATATATCAAAAAAAGCAGTGGCCCCAGCACTGACCCTTGGGGAACACCACTGTCTACCATCCTCCAGTCTGAAAAACAGCCATTTACCAGAACTCGCTGTTTTCTGTCCTTAAGCCAATTCCTTATCCAAGCTGCCACTGACCCACCTATTCCATGAACCTCAATTTTATTATCCAGTCTTCTATGTGGTACTTTGTCAAATGCCTTCCTAAAATCCATGTAGACAACATCCATTGCATTCCCTTCATCGATCCTCCCTGTTACTTCATCAAAAAATTCAATTAGATTAGTCAAACATGATCTGCCTTTTACAAATCCATTTTGGCTCTCCTTAATTAGCTTAAACCTCTCCAAGTGCCCGTTAATTTTTTCCTTGATTATTGTTTCTAAATCTTTACCCACCATTGATGTTAAACTGACTGGCCTGTAGTTACTAGGATTGTCCTTGCACCCTTTCTTGAACAATGGTGTCACATTTGCCACTTTCCAATCCTCAGGCACCTCCCCCACATCTAGGGAAGATTGGAAAATTATGGCAAGCCCTTCCGCTAACTCCTCCCCCAATTCCCTTAGCAATTTGGGATGCAAGCCATCTGGACCAGGCTGCTGTGGGAGGCAAAGGAGGAGATTGCAGGGGCTCTGACACAAATTTTCAGAACCTCTCTGGCCACAGGGGATGTACCAGAGGACTGGAGAACAGCTAACGTAGTACCATTATTCAAGAAGGGTAGCAGGGATAAACCAGGGAATTACAGGCCAGTGAGCCTAACATCTGTGGTAGGGAAATTATTGTAAAAAATTCTGAGGGACAAAATTAGTCTCCACTTGGCGAGGCAAGGATTAATCGGAGATAGTCAGCATGGCTTTGTCAAGGGTAAATCATGTCTGACAAATCTGATTGAATTTTTCGAGGGGGTGACTAGGGGGGTGGATGAGGGAAATGCTGTGGATGTGGTTTACATGGACTTCAGTAAAGCTTTTGACAAAGTCCCGCATAGGAGACTGGTCAAGAAGGTAAGAGCCCATGGGATCCAGGGTGCCTTGGCGCGTTGGATCCTAAACTGGCTGAGTGGCAGGAGGCAGAGGGTGATGGTCGAAGGTTGCTTTTGTGACTGGAAGCCTGTGTCCAGTGGGGTACCTCGGGGATCGGTGCTGGGTCCCTTGTTGTTTGTGATCTACATAAATGATTTGGATGAGAATGTAAAAGGTATGATCAGTAAGTTCGCAGATGACACGAAAATTGGTGGGGTGGTAGATTGCGAGGAGGAAAGCCTCAGGCTACAGGACGATATAAACGGGTTGGTCAGATGGGCGGAAAAGTGGCAAATGGAATTTAACCCTGAAAAGTGCGAGGTGATGCATTTTGGACGGACAAATAAGGCAAGGGAATACACAATGAGTGGTAGGACCCTAGGAAGTACAGAGGGTCAGAGGGACCTTGGTGTACATGTACATAGATCCCTGAAGGCAGCGGAACAGGTAGATAAGGTGGTTAAAAAGGCATATGGGATACTTGCCTTCATTAGCCGAGGCATAGAATATAAGAGCAGGGAGGTTATGATGGAGCTGTACAAAACGCTGGTGAGGCCACAGCTGGAGTACTGTGTGCAGTTCTGGTCGCCTCACTATAGGAAGGATGTGATTGCTTTGGAGAGGGTGCAAAGAAGATTCACCAGGATGTTACCTGGGATGGAGCGCCTCAGCTATGAAGAGAGGCTGGACAGGCTGGGGTTGTTTTCCTTGGAGCAAAGAAGGCTGAGGGGGGACCTGATTGAGGTGTACAAAATGATGAGGGGCATAGATAGGGTAGATAAAGAGGAACTTTTCCCCTTAGTAGGGGGGTCAATAACAAGGGGGCATAGATTCAGGGTAAGGGGCAGGAGATTTAGAGGGGATTTGAGGAGGAACTTCTTCACCCAGAGGGTGGTTGGAATGTGGAACTCAATGCCTGAAAGGGTGGTAGAGGCAGGAACCCTCACAACATTCAAGAAGCATTTGGATGAGCACTTGAAATGCCATTGCATACAAGGCTATGGACCAAATGCTGGAAAATGGGATTAGACTGGACAGGGATGGATGGGCGGCGCAGACACGATGGGCCGAAGGGCCTCTTTCTGTGCTGTAAAACTCTATGACTCTATGACTTATCGACTCTAAGCATACCCAGCCTTTCTAGTACATCCTGTCTTATCAATTTTAACCCCTTCCATTGCTTCTACCTTTTCCACTGCTACTGATATTTTGTCAGCATCCACCTCCTTCGTAAACACCGATACAAAGTACTCATTGAGTATTCTAGCCTTGCCCTGCGCCTCTAAGCATATAAGACCTTCTTTGTCGCTAATAGGCCCCACCCCGCCTCTTACTACCCGCTTACTGTTTACATGCCGGCAGAAGATTTTTGGGTTCCCTTTTATGTTAACCGCCATTCTACTTTCATAGTCTCTCTTTGCCAATCTTATTTTCATCTTCACTTCCCCTCTCAACTTACTGTATTTGGTCTGGTTCTCCCATGAAGAATTCACCTGACATGCATCATACACCCTCTTTTTTTGTTTCATTGTCTTCTCTATCTCCCTCGTCATCCAAGGAGCTCTTGCTTTGGTTCCCTTACCCTTCCCTCTTGTTGGAATGTACTTAGCCTGTACTTGGAACATTTCCTCCTTAAAGATCACCCATTGTTCCGTTACAGTTTTTCCTGTCAGTCTTTAGTTCCATTTTACCCTGGCTAGATCCTTTCGCATCCCATTGAAGTTAGCCCTATTCCAGTTTAGAAGTTCCACTCTAGCTTGTTCCTTGCACCTCTCCATTGCTAATCTAAATCTTATGATACGATGATCACTCGTACCCAAGTGTTCTCCCACAGACACTTGATCGACCTGGCCCACCTCATTCCCCAGCACCAGATCCAGCAATGCCTCCTTCCTAGTTGGGCCAAGAACATGCTGGTCAAGGAAATTCTCCTGAACACATTTCAGAAATTCCTCCCTCTCCTTTCCCTTTACCCTAGCATTATCGATATTTAGGTAATTAAAGTGCCCCAATATCACCACTCTATAGTTCTTGCATATCTCTGATTTCCCTGCAGATTTGCTCCTCTACCTCCCTCTCACTATTTGGAGGCCTATAGAATACCCCCAATAGCGTGATCATACCCTTTTTTGCTCCTCAACTCTAACCAAATGGATTCTGTCCTTGTCCCCTCAAGAACACCCTCCCTTTCCAACACTATAATGTCTTCCTTAATCAGCACTGCCACCCCACCTCCCTTTTTTCCTTCCCTATCTTTTCTGAACACCTTGTACCCTTGAATATTAAGTGCCCAGTCCTCACCGTTTTTAAGCCACATTTCCGTTATTGCCACATCATATTGCCACACGACTAATTGTGCTTGTAGCTCACCAACCTTATTCACCACAGTTTGTGCGTTTACGTACATGCATTCTAAACCCATTTTTGAATTTTTCTTAGTCTGCTCCTATCTAATATGGTACTACTTTCTTCTCTAGTACTATCCAACACACTCTCTCTTTTATGCACCTTATTCCTCTATTCTACTCCTATATGCTGGTGCCCATCCCCCTGCCAAGCTAGCTTAAACCCTCCCCAATAGCACTCACAAACCTCGCCGCAAGAATATTGGTCCCGGTTCTGTTGAGGTGTAACCCGTCCAGCTTGTACAGGTCCCACCTTCCCCAGAAATGGTCCCAATGCCTCAGGAATCTAAAGCCCTCCCTTCTGTACCACCTCTCCAGCCACGCATTCATCTGTTCTATCCTCCTATTCCTGTACTCACTAACACGTGGCACCGGGAGTAATCTGGAGATTACTACCTTTGAGGTCCTGCTTTTTAATCTTTCTCCTAGCTCCCTAAACTCTGCCTGCAGGACCTCATCCCTCTTTCTGCCTATGTCGTTGGTACCGATATGGAAAACGACCTCTGGCTGTTCATCCTCCCCCCCTCAGAGTGTCCTGCAGCCGCTCAGTGACATCCTTGACCCTGGCACCAGGGAGGCAATATACCATCCTGGAGTCATGTCTGCAGCCGCAGAAACGCCTGTCTGCTCCCCTAAGTATCGAATCCCCTACCACTATTGCTCTTCCACTCTTTTTTTTCCTCCTTCCCTGTGCCGCTGAGCCACCGGTGGTGCCGTGGACTTGTCTCTGGCTGCACTCCCCGGCGGACCCATCGCCCCCACCAGTACTCAGAACAGAATACTGGTTGGAGAGCGAGATGCACTCTGGGGACTCCTGCACTACCTGCCTGGTCCTCCTCTTCTGCCTGGCGGTCACCCATTCCCTCTCTGCCTGCATACTCTTCAGCTGTGGGGTGGCCACCTCCAGAAATGTGCTAGCCACGTAACTCTCAGCCTCGCGGATGCACCGCAGTGATTCCAGCTGCCGCTCAAGCTCCGAAACACGGATCTCGAGCTGTCGTAGCTGGTGACACTTCCTGCACATGTAGTCATCCAGGCTACGCAAAGCGTCCAGGACTTCCCACATGGCACAGGATGTGCACTCCACGGTACTGAGCTGCCCTGCCATGCCTCTATTTAATAGACTAAGAACTAACTAAGCAGAAATAAACTTAAAACTTAAAAAAAACACTCACCAGCTACTCACCAATCGGCTCCTTCCGTTGTACCGACGTCACTTTTTCTACTCTGACGTCATTCTTTCGGTTTCTGCCTCTGTTGAGCTGCTGACTCTTTCGCTCTGCTCCTGCTCTGGTCTTGCCCAGGTCTGCTGCCTCCTCTGCCTCTCACACTCTTTACAGCGCCGCTGCCTCCACTTCCTGTCGCACTCTTTACAGCGCCGCTGCTCCCGCTCCTCTCCTCTCGCTGCTCCTCTTGCGCTCTTTACAACGCCACTGATCCCGTTACTCTCGCTGCTCCTTGCGCACTTTTTATAGCACCGCTGCTCCCGCTCCTCTCACCGCTCCTCTCGCGCTCTTTATAGCGCTGCTGATCCCGCTCCTCTCGCTGCTCCTCTTGCTCCTTTCGCACTCTTTATAGCGCCGCTGCTCCCGCTCCTCTTGCCCCTCTGTGGCTGGTCCAGTTAAGTTTCTGGTCAATGGTGACCCCCCCCAGGATGTTGATGGTGGGGGATTCAGCGATGGTAATGCCATTGAATGTCAAGGGGCGGTGGTCAGACTCTCCCTTGTTGGAGATAGTCATTGCCTGGCACTTCTGTTGCATGAATGTTACCTGCCACTTATCAGCCCAAGCCTGAACGTCATCCAGGTCTTGTTGCATACGGGCATGGATGGTGGGAGCATCCTGATTTTTATGGTTGCATCCAATTTAGGTGAGTGGTAAATGTTCCATTACAGTCCTGACTTGAGCTTTGCAGATGGTGGATAGGTTTTGAGGCATCAGGAGTGAGCCACTTGTGGTAGAGTACCCAGCATCTGCCCTGCTCTTGTAGCTACAGTATTGAGATGGCTGGTCCAGTTAAACTTCTTGTCAATGGTGGTGGTGGTGGTGGTGCGACTGAAGGTCAATAGGGAATGGCTGGGCTTTTTTTTGTTTAAGTCGGTCATTACCTGATGCTAATGGGGCATGGATGTTACCTCCCACTTGTCAGCCCAAGCCTCAATGTTATCCAGGTCCTGCTGTAGTCTAGCATTGGCTGCTTCATTATTGAAGGAATTGTGAATGGAGCTGAACACTGGATTCATCGGTGAACAGCCCCACTCTTTTGGACTCTGGTGTGATTAATTGGCTAAATTGAACATTCCTTCAACTGCACTGGTGGAATTGCCAGAATTTGGAAATAAAGTGGGTTATAAATGATGATGAGCTTCACTTAATTTAAACAAATTACACATGCGATTCCCATATTTAGGATTTTATTACAGTGTACTGCTGTGATAGGTGGTGTGGACCATTTGTTTAGTTTGTATGAGTCACAGTTGTTCGATAACTTGGCTGTTTTTAATTTGTTTATGCACACATGGTTGAAGTCCCTTTGTTCCTGTGGAGTAATGGGAGTGAGCCTATACTACTTAGAGCAGTCAACATCCACATTAATAAACAATAAGCAATCAGTCAGGTGTGCCTGAGAGCACAAGATTTATCCCCCCACTTCTCCCATGTTTGTTCCTGGAAAACATTTTTATGCATAACTTTTTTAAATTGATTTGACAATAACAGATGAATGCTTAATTCATTTGTTTGACATTCCTCTTTCCATTATTTTAACTTTATCTGTGAAGTTGTATGGAACTCCAAATAAGTCACTCTCATTCTCCTTCAGTAATTCCTATATTCACCATTGCTACAACCTCTGCTTTTATGTACTTCTATAATTCTTTCACTGCAATAAAAGTGATCTAATGTTGGGTGTACTTGTAGCCTAAGTTATAATCTGCTTCTATTCCTCTACACTTTAGCTAGAACCCCTTATCTTCATGTGTCATAGAAAACTTAGAATATTACCAGCAAGGGGACATTCGGCCCATTGTGCCTGTGCCGACTCCTTAAAAGAGCTGTTGAATTTAGTCCCACACCCCAGCTTTTTCCCCATAACCCTACAAATTAGTCCTCTTCAAGTACTTGTCCAATGGCCTTTTAAAAGTTCCTATGGAATCCGATTCCATCACCCTTTCAGGTAGTGCGTTCCAGATATTAACAACCCACTGTGTGATGAAATTTCTCCTCATTTTCCTTCTAGTTCTTTTGTCAATTATTTTAAATCTATGACCTCTGGTTACCGACCCACTTGCCAGAGGAAATAGTTCCTCCTTACTCTATCAAAACCCCATATAATTTTGAATACCTCGATTAGGTCTCTCTTAAACTTTCTCTGTTCTCATGAGAACAATCCCAGCTTTTCCAATCTCACTACATAACTGAACTCCCTCATCCCCGGTATCATCCTGGTAAACCTCCTACATACCCTCTCCAGGACCTGGACATCCTTCCTAAATTGTGGTGCCCAGAATTGTACACAACACTCTGGCCTAACCAGTGATTTGTTAATACGATAGCAAAATACTGCGGATGCTGGAAATCCGAAATAACAACAGAAGACGCTGGAAAAACTCAGCAGACCAGGCAACATCCGTGGAGAGAGAAATAGAGTCAACGTTTCTGGTTGAAACCCTTCTTCAGAACTGAGAAAAAAAGGCAGGAAATGAAACAGATGATTTGTTAAGGTTTAGCATGACTTTCTTGTTTTTGTTTTCAATGCCCCTATTTACAAAGCCAAGTATCCTATACGCTTTCTTAACCGCCTTATCAACTTGCTCTGCCACCTTCAAAGATTTGTGAATATGCACTTCCAGGTCCCTCTGCTCTTACACCCGCCTCAAAATAGTACCATTTAGATTATACTGCCTCTCCATGTTGTTTCTCCCAAAGTGCATCATTTCACACTTGTCCGCATTAACTTGCATTTGCCCATTTTGTCCTGAAGTCTGCTACTATCATGCTCACTATTTACTAGGTTTGCCAAGTTTTGTATCATCTGCAAACTTCAAAATTGTAGTCCCTATACCCAAGCCCAGGTCATTTATGTATAACAAGAAAAGCAATGGTCCTAATACCAACCCCGGAGGGTCCCCATTGCATACTTCTCTCCAGTCAGAAAAACATCCATTCACCACTACTCTCTGCCTCCTATCACTGAGCCAATTGCGTACCTAAGTTACCACCGTCCCTTTAATATATGTGCTTCTATTTTTTGAATAAGTTTATTTTAGAATAGAATGATACAGCACAGATGGAGACCATTTGGCCCAGCTTGCCTGTGCCGGCTCCTTGGTAGAGCTATCCAACTAGTTCCACTCTCCTGCTCTTTCCTCATAGCCCTGTAATTTTTTTTCCCTTCAAGTATTTATCCAATTCTCTTTTGTATGTTACTAATGAATCTGCTTCCACCACCCTTTCAGACAGTACATTCCAGATCACAACAACTCGCTGTGTAAAAAAACTGTTTCTCATGTCACCTCTGGTTCTTTTGCCAATTGCCTTAAATCTGTGTCCTCTGGTTACCGACCCTTCAGTTTATCCTTAATTTCTCTAGCAAAACCATTCATGACCCTTATTAACCCATGCTTCTCCAAGTGAGAATTAATTTTGTCCTTGACAATGGTCTCTAGTAGGTTTTCCACCAGAGGGCAGACCTGAGCGGAAACGGCAGGAGCAGAGGCGGCAGGAGCATAAATAGAGCAGGAGAGAAGGCCCAGGACAGAGCGCGGAACAGAAGCGACAGGAGCATAAATGGAACGGGAGAGAAGGCCCAGGACAGAGTGCGGACCTGAGTGGAGGCGGCAGGAGCAGAAGTGGCAGGAGCATAAATAGAATAGGAGAGAAGGCCCAGGACAGAATATGGACCTGAGCGGAGGTGGCATGTGCATAAATGGAGTGGGAGAGAAGGCCCGTGGGAGAGCGCGGACCTGAGCGAAGGCGGCAGGAGCATAAATGGAGTGGGAGAGAAGGTCCAGGGCAGAGCACGGACCTGAGCGGTGGCGACAGTATATATTTGGCAAAACTAAAAACAACAACAAAAAATCAAGAGTGATGTCACAGGACAGCAAGTAGGTGATTGGTTGATGAGTATTACCTTCGTCTTCTTTCTCTCTAAGTTAGGGCAGGGAGTTAAACTAAGAAGTTTAGTTAGTAGTCTAATAAATAGAGGCATGGTAGGGCACCTCGGTCCTGTCGAATGTACATCCTGTGCCATGTGGGAAGTCCTGGATGCTTCTTGTGTCCGGTTCTGGGGGAGGTGGGACTAGTTCAAACCGGACGGTTTGCACCTGGGCAGGGCTGGAACCGATGTCCTAGGGGGAGTGTTTGCTAGTGCTGTGGGGGAGCGTTTAAACTGAAATGGCAGGGGGTTGGGAACCTGAGCAGGGAGACAGAGGAAAGGGAAACTAGGATAAAAGCAAAAGATAGGAAGGAGAAAAACAAAAGTGGCAGTCAGAGAAATCAACGGTTTAAATCAAACATGGCCACAGTAAATAATTCTAATAGGTCTAAGAGCGTTAAAAAAACAAGCCTGAAGGCTTTGTGTCTTAATGCAAGGAGCATTTGTAATAAGGTGGATGAATTGGCTGCGCAAATAGAGGTAAACGAATACAATTTGGTTGGGATTACAGAAACGTGGCTCAAGGATGGCCAAGACTGGGAACTCAACATCCAGGGATATTCGATATTCAGGAAAGATAGGCAAAAAGGAAAGGGAGGTGGGGTAGCATTACTGGTTAAAGAAGGGATTAACACAATTGTAATGAAGGATATTAGCTCTGATGATGTGGAATCTGTATGGGTAGAATTGAGAAATACTAAGGGGGAAAAAACGTTAGTGGGAGTGGTATATAGACCTCCAAACAGTAAGGCGGAGGTTGGGGATGGCATTAAAAGGGAAATTAAAGAAGCGTGGAATAAGGGCACCAAATTAGTAACAATACTGTGGAGGAGGAATTCCTGGAGTGTTTACGGGATGGTTTCCTGGACCAATATGTCGAGGAACCAACCAGAGATCAGGCCATCTTAGACTGGGCATTATGTAATGAGAAAGGATTAATTAGCAATCTTGTTGTACGAGGCTCCTTGGGTTGGAGCGATCATAATATGATCGAATTCTTCATTAAGATGGAGAATGAAGTAGTTGACTCAGAGACTAGGGTCCTCAATTTAAATAAAGGAAACTACGATGGTCTGAGGAGCGAGTTGGGTAGGATTGATTGGGAAATGGCACTCAAAGGGTTGATGGTGGATAGGCAATGGCAAACATTCAAAGACCGAATGGATGAGCTACAGAATTTGTTCAACCCAGTTTGGTATAAAAATAAAACAAAAAAGGTGACTCAACCGTGGCTAACAAGGGAAATTAGGGATAGCATAAGATCCAAGGAGAGGACATATAAATTGGCCAGAAAAAGCAACAATCCTGAGGATTGGGAGCAATTTAGGATTCAACAAAGGAGGACAAAGGGATTAATTAAGAAAGGGAAAATAGAATGAGAGTAAGCTTGCAGGGAACATAAAAACTGACTGTAAAAGCTTTTATAGATATGTGAAGAGAAAAAGATTGGTGAAGTCAAGCGTAGGTCCCTTGCAGTCAGAATCAGGGGAATTTATAATGGGGAACAAAGAAATGGCAGGCCAACTAATTACATATTTTGGTTCTGTCTTCACAAAGGAGGACACAAATAACCTCCCAGAGATGCCGGGGAACATAGGGTCTGATGAAAGGGTGGAACTGAAAGAAATCAGTATTTGTAGGGAACTGGTGTTAGGAAAATTGATGGGACTGAAGGCCGATAAATCCCCAGGGCCTGATAATCTACATCCCAGGGTAGTTAAGGAAGTGGCCCTAGAAATAGTAGATGCATTGCTGGTCATCTTTCAGAACTCGATAGACTCTGGAACAGTACCCATGGATTGGAGGGTAGCTAATGTTACCCCACTATTCAAAAAAGGTGGTAGAGAAAAAGCGGGGAATTATAGACTGGTAAGCCTGACATCGGTAGTGGGGAAAATGCTAGAGTCCATTATAAAAGATGTAATAGCAGAGCACTTGGAAAGCAGTGACAGGATCGGACAAAGTCAACATGGATTTACAAAAGGTAAATCATGCTTGACTAATCTACTGGAATTTTTTGAAGATGTAACTGGTAAAATAGATAAGGGAGAACCAGTGGATGTGGTGTATTTGGACTTTCAGAAGGCTTTCGATAAGGTCCCGCATAAGAGGTTAGCGTGCAAAATTAAGGCACATGGGATTGGGGACAAGGTATTGACTTGGATAGAGAACTGGTTGGCGGACAGAAAGCAAAGAGTTGGAATAAACGGGTTGTTTTCCGAGTGGCAGGCAGTGACTAGTGGGGTACCGCAAGGATTGGTCCTGGGACCCCAGCTGTTCACAATATATATTAATGACCTGGACGAGGGAACTAGATGTAATATCTCCAAATTTGCAGACGACACAAAGCTGGGTGAGAGGGTATGCTGTGAGGAGGATGTCGTGAAACTCCAGTACGATTTGGACAGGTTGGGTGATTGGGCAGAAACATGGCAAATGCACTATAATGTGGATAAATGTGAGGTTATCCACTTTGGTGGCAAAAACAGGAAGGCAGATTATTATTTGAATGGCAATAGATTGGGAGAAGGGGAAGTGAGTGCAAAGAGACCTGGGTGTTTTTGTGCACCAGTCGCTGAAGGTAAGCATGCAAGTGCAGCAGGCGGTTAAGAAGGCAAATGGTATGTTGGCCTTCATAGCAAGAGGGTTCGAGTACAGGAACAAGGATGTCTTGCTACGGTTGTACAGGGCCTTGGTGAGACCACACCTTGAGTATTGTGTGCAGTTTTGGTCGCCTTACCTGAGGAAGGACGTTCTTGCCATGGATGGAGTGCAGTGAAGATTCACCAGGCTGATACCGGGATGGCAGGAATGACGTATGAGGAGAGATTGTGTCGATTGGGCTTATACTCACTGGAGTTTAGAAGATTGAGAGGGGATCTCATCGAAACCTATAAAATTCTGTCAGGCCTGGACAGACTAGATGCAGGAAGGACGTTTCTGATGGCCGGGGAGTCCAGAACCAGGGGTCATAGTCTAAGGATAAGGGGTAAGCCATTTAGGACTGAAATGAGGAGGAATTTCTTCACCCAGAGAGTGGTGAACCTGTGGAATTCTCTGCCACAGAGGGCAGTGGAGGCCAGTTCATTAAATATATTCAAGAAAGAGTTGGATATATTTCTTAAGGCTAAAGGGATCAAGGGATATGGGGAGAAGGCAGGGACAGGGTACTGAATTTGGATGATCAGCCATGATCTCATTGAATGGCGGAGCAGGCTCGAAGGGCCGAATGGCCTACTCCTGCTCCTATCTTCTATGTTTCTAGACAACCACATGTGCAGGAAGTGTCATCAGCTCGAGGAGCTCGATCTCCGGATTTCGGAGCTTGAGCAGCGGCTGGCGTCACTGCAGTGCATCCGCAAGGCTGAGAGCTACATGGATAGCACGTTTCAGGAGGTGATCATCCCGCAGCTTAAGAGTGTGCAGGCAGAGAGGGAATGGGTGACCGCCAGACAGACAAGGAGGACCAGGCGGGTAGTGCATCTCGCTCTCTAATCATACTGGTGAAGGCGATGGTTCCTCTGCACCATGGCTGGCACAACTGTACAATGGGGGAGGAGGAAAGTCACAAAAGTAATAGTGATAGGGGATTCAATAATATGGGGAACAGACAGGTATTTCTGTGGCCGCAGACGTGACTCCAGGATGGTATGTTGCCTCCCTGGTGCCAGGGTCAAGGATGTCACTGAGCAGCTGCAGGAAATTCTGAGCGGGGAGGGTGAACAGCTAGAGGTCGTGGTCATATTGGTACAAATGACATAGGTAGAAAGAGGGATGAGGTCCTGCAGGCAGAATTTAGGGAGCTAGGAAAAAGATTAGTAAGCAGGATCTCAAAGGTAGTAATCTCTGGATTACTCCCAATGCCACACGCTAGTGAGTACCGAAATGGAGGATAGAACAGATGAATGTGTGGCTGGAGAGATGGTGCAGGAGGGAGGGCTTTAGATTCCTGAAGCATTGAGACTGGTTCTGGGGGAGGTGGGACCTGTACAAACTGGATGGGTTGCATCTCAACAGGACCGGGACCAATATCCTCGCGGTGGGGGGTTGCTAGTGCTGTTGGGGAGGGTTTAAAGTAGCTTGGCTGGGGGATGGGAACCTGAGCATAGATTCAGAAGGGAGAGAAACAAAGCTGGAAATGAAAGTGACGTAAGAAAACTACTAGGCACTTGGTCTAAGCGTTAAACAAAGCTTTAATCAACTGTTTTACAACATGGAGGTCTAGTTGTGTCCTTCACTAGTTCCTGTTAAGAATGTCCTGTGCAAGCTGGGCCCGTGCCCGAGTATTTATACTCTCCCTGGACAGCGCCACCCGTAGGCCGCTCAGTATTATTTCATAAGTCTTTCTTTCATGGATGACTGATTCATGTCATTCTTCCGGCGACTTCCTTCTATCAGATTAATCGGACTACGAATAGCCGCAGTCGTTTTGATCTCCATTTATGGCTGGAAGGCATGTCTCCTCGGACCGTGTCTGGGTCCCTGGGTCGCTTGGTTCATACCGGCGGGCTGGCAGAGCCCATGTCGCCTTGATCGACCTGAGGGGGATTGGGGAGATCGTGACTCCAGGTGCGGGCCCCCACAGGTGCAGAGCTGGCTTCATTCTGCCCAGTAGTCAGTGATTGACCAGCGTCCTGGCTTCGGGTGGTCATCCCACAGGAAGCGTTCTGTTCCCCAGGTTGACCCAGCGGAGTAGCTGGCAGATCCCTTGATGTCCCGGGTAGGGCTTCATCCTTGGAGGAGCGCAGAGTATCGGCATCGTTAATATCTATTGATTGGGCAGGGAGGCAGATCCCGAAGTGAAATTGTAGACCATCAAGGTACCGCACGTACACGTATGTAGGATTGACATCCGTTAGCTCCACTTCGTCGACGAGGGGATCACTCTTGGAGGATCGGACGAATCTTCATAGGGCCAGGAGCTGCCAACCATGATGGTAGGGACGTCCCATGAGTGGAACGACACTGGAACCCGAAGAATCGTTCGTGAGGAGTAACATTGGTGGATGTAGAAAGGAGAGACCTGATGGAATGCAACACGTCAGGGAGCATAGTTTCCCACTGCTGGTCTGGTAGGTTGTGTGACCTTAGTGCAAGACAAACAGCATTCCAAATGATAGCGTTGCATCTCTCAACCTGTCTGTTTCCAATAGGATGATACGGTGTTGTTTTATTTGTGGCAATTCCCCGTTGGGAAAGATAACTTTTGAGTTCACTTCACATGAAGGAGGGACTCCGATTAGAGTGGATGAAATTGGCCATACCGCAAAGGGAAAAGACCTGATCGAGGCATTTGATCACTGTGGAAGTAAGCATATTGGGACAGGGGAAAGCAAAGGGAAAGCGTGAATATTCATCCACCATAGTAAGCAAGTAGGTGTTTCGCGTTGAGGAAGGCACTGGCCCTTTAAAGTCAATGCTGAGTCACTGCATAGGCTGTGTAGCGTGTATGAGCGAGCCATCCGATGGATGGAAGAATTGCGGTTTTAATTCCGCGCAAATTCTACAAGTGGAGTATGTTCTTTTCACGTCTTCCGTAGAAAATGGGAGATTTTTATATCGCACAAAGTGTAACGTACGGGTAACGCCAGGATGGCATAAATCAGTATGAAGATCCACAAGAGTCGAAGTTGACCTGGAAGAGCAGAATGCACGCGTGAGGGTATCCGGGGCCACATTATCTTTGCCGGGTCAATAATGTATGGTGTAGCCAAAGGTGGCCAATTCCATTCTCCAGAGCTGTGTCTTGTTATTCTTGACCTTAGTGCGTTTCCGGTTATCCAGCATAAAGGCCACGGAGCGCTGATCGGTTATAAGCGTGAAATGGCGACGAGTGAGAAAATGACTCCATTTACGTACTGCTTTGATGATAGCCGTAGCCTCCTTCTCGACAGGAGGATAATGGAGCTCGCTACCCTGCAAAGTTCTGGACAGAAATGCAACGGGTCGACCGCCTTGATTCAAGGTAGCCGAGATCGCCACCTCCGATGCATTGCACTCGACCACGAAAGGGAGATTTTTATCGATGGAATGACGCGTGGCTTTTTCCAGTTGTTGCTTGAGGAGGTCGAAAGCTGAAATAGCCATCGCGTCCAACGGAAATGACTTCGCGTGAAGCAGGGGCTGGATCTTGTCGGAAAAGTGGGGTATCCACTTCGCATAATAGGCAAACATGCCAAGGGCCCGACGAAGAGATCCGAGATTCGTAGGAGGAGGGAGCTCCTGAAGCGGACGAAGTTGCTCCGGATCCGGTTTGATGACACGATTGTCCACCCAGTAGCCAAGGATGTTGATTGATGGTACTGATTTCACGGATTTGGACTCATTTAAGGTTAAGTTGCGACGACTGAGAACGTCAAGAAACTTCTGGAGGTTGGCATTGTCATGACCAGCAATGGTGATATTATCCAGATATGGAAAAGTGTCCGTTAAGTTCTCCTGTTTGACTAGGCTGTCCATTGCCCGTTGAAAGACGGCCACCCCATTGGTGACCCCAAACGGAAGGCGACAAAACTGGTAAAGCCGACCGTTGGCCTCAAAGGCCGTATACTTCTTGTCAGAGTCCTTTAACGGTACTTGATGATAAGCGCTCTTTAAGACAAAAGTTGAAAATACCCTGTAGTTGGCAAGGTTATTGACCATGTCATCGATGCATGGTAGTGGGTAGGCATCCAGGTCAGTATACTGGTTAATAGTTTGCAAGTAATCAATGCAAAGACGTTTCTTGTGTTGCTTCAGAGGATTTTTAACAATGACGACTTGAGCCCGCCAGGAAGATGAACATGGCTCAATAATACCGTCCGCCAAAAGGCGAGAGATTTCTGCCTCGATAAAGGATAGATCATCTTGACTGAAACATCGTGATTTAGTAACTATGGGATTACATCGGGGGGAAAGATTGGCGAACAAGGAGGTCTTGTCGAGCGAAGCCGCCGAAAGCGCACAAAACAGTACTTTGTAAGCTCCGGCTTTGACCCTCCAAACTCGAAAGTGAGTCTTTTGTGTTGCTTCTGGAAATCCTGTCCCAGGAGCACATCACTGCATAGGTTTTTGAGCACCCCAAGCCAGGTGGAAAAATAAGTGCGGCCATTGAGAATAAGGTCGACAAGACAAAAGCCGGAAGAGTTGGTGGTCAGTGTCGTCAGAGCCATTGCAATTTCTCTGTCCGAGGGGTAAATACGCAGTTTTAACTTACTGACAGCCTGCTCACTGATGAAGCTGTCAGAGCTGCATGAGTCGATTAGTGCACTCAAAATGTGTCCATTTACCAAAACTTTTATGGCTGCATGGGACAGGCTTTGGGGGAAAATAGCTGTGATGGGAGGAGGGGCAGTTTTATACTTGACAGCTGTAACATTAGTAGTGGCTCTTGGGGGAGGAACAGTTTTATAGATGACAGCTGTAACATTAGTAGTGGCTCTTGGGGAAGGAGCAGTTTTATAGATAGCAGCTGTAACCCTAGGAGAGGCTCTTGACTGACATACTTTAGAAAAGTGACCTTTCTTACTGCAATGATTGCAGGTTGCATTACGAGCAAGACAAAATTTCCTATAGTGAAATGCACCTCCACAGAAGAAACACTTCTTTTTAGATTGCCAAGATGCCGCTAGGGTAGGGTCGTCATCAGCTAGGATAGAGTCATCCTCAGTGAGGGCTTCCGCCTGAGGCTTATCGGAGGAGTCACTAAAAGTGATAGCAGCAGTCCGTGCATGTGGTAAAAGATAGGCATCTGCATTTTTTTTTGCTAAGTCCAGAGAATATGCCTGGTCATAGGCAGCTTGTAACGCGAGGGTTTTATTCTCCAACAGACACTGCCATATGAAGGGAGATGCAATTCCATTAATAAAAGAATCACAAATGAATTCCTCCTGGTACTGCTCAGCTGAGACAGCTTTGAGATTACAGTCTTTGCTGAGCCTGCAAAGCTTTTGAAAGAATTCGTCAAGTGATACCCCGGGTTGTTGTCGAGTTGTGGCCAGTAAGTGCCGAGCAAAATTTCGTTTGGGGTCTTAACATATAGTTGCTGCAGTATTTGTATAGCGGAGTCATAGTCTACACAGTCTTCGATACAGTCAAACACATGAGGAGATACATAATTGGCAAGCATTTGTAACTTATCAGGAACATTCTCACCACAAGCCCTGAGGAAGTTGCTGAAGGTACGATACCAGTGTTTCCATACCTTAGCAGTTGTAGGTGAATTCGGGTCGAGGTCAAGACGGGCGGGTCTGAGTAGTTTCTCCATGATGGATTGATTACTACGTCTGGTTCCCTTCTACCGTTTGAGTTGTAGCCGTCTGTTCCCAAAATCACTCAGAGCGTGGAGCAAGTTTCAGATGATTAAATTGACATAAGAAAACTACTAGGCACTTGGTCTAAGCATTAAACAAAGCTTTAATCAACTGTTTCACCACATGGAGGTCTAGTTGTGTCCTTCACAAGTTCCTGTTAAGAGTGTCCTGCGCAAGCTGGGCCCATGCCCGAGTATTTATACTCTCCCTGGACAGCGCCACCCGTAGGCCGCTCAGTATTATTTCATAAGTCTTTCTTTCATGGATGACTGATTCATGTCAGAAAGGCAGAAAATTAGTAAGCCAGTTTGGAAGGCTAGACAACAGACAACAAAGGAGTTTGACAGTGCTTATAATATATGGTATATACATCAATGCAAGGAGTCTAGTGAATAAGGCAGATGAGCTGAGGGCACAGTTAGACACTTGGAAGTATGATATCATAATTATTACTGAGACATGGCTGAAAGAAGGGCAAGAATGGCAGCTCAACATTCCTGGTTACAGGGTTTTCAGACAAGATAGAGAGAGGGATAAAAAAGGAGGGGGGTCACAATATTGATTAAAGAAGCAATTACAGCTATGAGGAGGGATGATATGTTAGAAGGATCATCAAATGAGGCCATTAGGTTGAACTGAAGAACAAAAAAGGGGCAATCACAATTCTGGGAGAGTACAATAGACCCCCAAACAGTCAGAGGGAGATAGAAGAGCAAATATGTAGGCAAATTTCTGAGAAGTGCAAAAACAATAGGGGAGTAATAGTAGGGGATTTCAATTACCCTAATATTAACTGGGATAGAATTAGCGTAAAAGGTATAGAGGGCACAGAATTTTTTTAATGCATTCAGGAGAATTTTTTTAGCCATTACGTAGCAAGCCCAACAAGAGAGGGGGCAGTTCTGGACTTTGTTTTAGGGAATGAAGCTGGGCAGGTGGAAGGGGTATCAGTGGAAGAGCATTTTGGTGGTAGTGATCATAATTCAGTTAGATTTAGCGTAGTTATGGAAAAGGACAAAGATAGACCATGTGTAAAAGTTCTCAACTGGGGAAAGGCCAATTTTACTAAACTGAGATGTGATTTAGCAAAAGTGGACTGTGAACAGCTACTTGAAGGTAAATCAGTGTCAGAGCAGTGGGAGGCATTCAAGGAGGAGATAGTGAGGGTTCCGAGCAAATATGTTCCCACAAAGAAAAAGAGTGGGATTTCCAAATCTAGAGCCCCCTGAATGTCAAAGGCACACAGGGTAGGATAAGGTAAAAAAAGGGAAGCTTTTGTCAGATATCGAGAGCTCAATACTACAGAAAGCCTAGAGGAGTATAGAAAGACAAGGTGTGAAATTAAAAAGGAAATTAGGAAAGCAAAGAGAGGGCATGAAAAAATATTGACAAGTAAAATCAAGGAAAACCCAAAGATGTTTTATAAAAACATAAAGAGCAAGAGGATAACTAAGGAAAGAGTAGGGCCTGTTAGAGACCAAAAAGGTAACCTGCGTGTAGAGGCGGAAGACACGGGTATGGTTCTTAATGAATGGCCTAGATAGAGTGGCCAGGAAGGACCTATTTCCCTTAGCAGAGAGGTCAATAACCAGGGGGCATAGATGTAAAGTAATTGGTAGAAGGATTAAAGGGGAGTTAAGGAGAAATGTTTTCAACCAGAGAATGGTGGGGGTCTGGAACTCACTGCCTGAAAGGGTGGTAGAGACAGAGACCCTCATCACATTAAAAAGTACTTGGATATGTACTTGAAGTGACGTAACCTGCAAGGCTACAGACCAAGAGCTGGAATGTGGGATTAGGCTGGATAGCTCTTTTTTGGCCGACACAGACATGATGGACTGAACGGCCTCCTTCAGTGCCGTAAATTTCTATGATTCTATAATGTTAGGCTGATTGGCCTGTCGTTACCAGGTTGATCCTCCTCCCCTTTTTTGAACAGAGATGTAATATTTGCAATCCTCCAGTCCTCTGACACCACTCCCATATCTAAGGAGGATTGAAAGATTGTGGTCAGAGCTTCTAGACCACCCTAGCTTCCCTCAATAACCTAGGATGCATCTCATCTGGACTGGGAGACTTTGAGTGATGCCAGCTTATTTAACACCTCCTGTCTATCTATTTTTATCCTATCCAATAACTCTGCTCTCTCCACCTCTACTTCGATATTAACTTCATCCTCTTCTTTTGTGAAGACAGATGCAAAGTACTCATTCAGTACCTTAGTCATGCCCTCTGTCTCCACCAGAACATTTCCTTTTTAGTCCCTAGTCGTCCCCATTATTACTTTAACTATCGTTTTACTTTTTATATGTTTATAAAAGATTATTGGGTTCCCTTTTATGTTAACCTCATCTTTGCTCATATTCTCTTTGCCCTTATATCCTTTTTCAATTTCCCCTGCACTCTCTGTATTCTGCCTGGTTTTTGATTGTTTTCTGTACCTGACTTTTGTCATTAAAGTAATTTTTCTGTTTTGTTTAACCTCTATTTCATAGAAACATAGAAGATAGGAGCAGGAGTAGGCCATTCGGCCCTTCGAGCCTGCTCCGCCATTCAACGAGATCATGGCTGATCATCCAAACCCTAGCACCCGGTCCCTACACCGACAGCCATCCCACCCAAGCCCTATCCCCGCGTATTTAATCCCCCCTAACACTAAGGGTCAATTTTTATCATGGCCAATCAACCTAACCCGCACATCTTTGGACTGTGGGAGGAAACCGGAGCACCCGGAGGAAACCCACGCAAACACAGGGAGAATGTCTGTGTGGAGTTTGCACAGTCACCCGAGGCTGGATTTGAACCCGGGTCCCTGGCACTGTGAGGCAACAGTGCTAACCACTATGCCACCGTGCCACTTTCCTTTGTTATCCAGGGCGTTCTAGATTTGGATGGCTTCTCTTTTCTCCTTGGGGAACATGCTTGGTTTGTACCCAAGCTATCTCCATTGCTCATTTAGTTTTCCTGGCCAATCTTTGTTTCCAGTCCACCTGTGCTAGATCCCTTCTCAAATCACTGAAATTGGCTCTCTTCCAGTTGGGTATTTTCACCATTGCTTTTTCTTTGTCCCTTTCCATAATTACTTTAAACCTAATTATATTATGATCACTATTACCCAGATGTTCTCCCACTGAAACACACTCCACTTGCCCTACTTCATTCCCCAGAACTAGACCCAGCACTGCTTCATTCCTCGTTCTTGTTAGGCTAGAAACATACTGATTAAGAAAATTCTCCAGTACACATTTTAGGAATTCTTTACCCTCCTTGCCCTTTACTCTGTTTTCCCCCCAGTCTATATTTGGGTAATTAAAATCCCTTACTGTTACTGCTCTAGTATTTTTACATGTCTCTGAAATTTGCCTACTGATTTGCTCCTCTATCTCCTTCTCACTATTTGGGGTCTACAGTAAGCACCCAGCAATGTAACAGCTTCCTTAGCTCTAACCAAATAGATTCAGTCTTTGAACCATCTAATATATCATCCCTCTTTAGAACTGTAATATTATCCTTGATCAGTACTGCCACCCACCCCTTTCTTTATTCCTTCCCTATCCATCCTGAATACATTGTAGTCAGGAATGTTCAGTTCCCATTCCTGTCCATGTTTAAGCCAGATCTCAATTATAGCCACTGCATCATAATGCATATATAGAGTTTTATTCCAGTTTTTCTATTGCTGGGCCTGCTTTTGGTAGTTGACTAGGTTTCCATATTTAAGTTATCAACTCCCAGGTTAATACACAACGGTCAGACTGTGCAGACACATTTTTTTAAATAATGCTTTTGGGCCTCAATCTGGCTCATTGGGTAAATATACTACATGTTGTGATCCTTGGCCAAACATTCAAAGGCAATTTGTATCTTCTATCTAATACAGAGAACCCTCCTTGTTCCTAACAGTTCATATTTATTCTGTAAACTCAGCAAAATTCAGATCAGATTTCTTACTTATTTGGTAGCAGCTTGTAAACAACTTAGGCAAGATTATTGGCAGCCTTTTGTCATCACTCTTGCAGCTGGTGAAAATAAATGGAAATCTGGGAGTTCAGTGAGATTTTAAATATCTTTTAGTCATTAGCAAAAACATACTGGGGTGGAGTTTCCGCTTTGAGCGCAAACAGGAAATTGCTCCCAAATTGCGCTGGTTAGGTTACAGCTCAGGTTTCTGCTAAAATGTACTTTCATAATCACAAACGTAAAATCTTACATGAACCAGCGCAATTGGGCAGCGTAATAGAACGTAACTTTTTTTCTTTCCATTTAAAATGTATTCCTTGGTGTATTTAAGAATGGTAACCTGGTGCAGTTTTATTAATACAGCTGAAAATGGGTTTATCAGCAAAAATAAGTATTTTTAATATGTCCAATCCTCCACGTGTGAGTAACCTGATTTAACATTACGGAAAATTACTTTAAAAAAATCTATACTGAAGCATTTAATAGTTTAATTGGTGTACACTAGTCAATTTCTTAGTAAATTAAATATTTTTTGAAATGTAAAACTTTTAAAACATGCTTCCTGTGTGCCCAAAAAAATGAGCACAATTTGAAGAGTCTTCCCGAATCAGCGGAATCAGTTTTACACCCACCGTCGCCTTATGGTGAGATTACAAACTTGGCTTGCCTATCAAGGGTGACATCAAGTTGAGGTGAGGTGCCTCTGAATGGGAAGGGAAGAGAAAGCAGAGGGTGAGCTCAGCAGCTATTTGCAAAACAACCTTGGCAGAAGTCTGAATACCAATTACTTGCTTTTCTTGTTGGTTGAAAGATGGAGATCAATGCAGTGGGGCCTAAACGGGGAAAGAAAAATAACTTTGCTTTAAAAAGGGAAAAATCTTCAAAATGCCCTATTGTAGTTTCACTTTAGCAAACAGTAGCAAGCAGCAGCTCTATCAGCAGAACCACTAAAAGACTTAACAATTTATAATGTGATGCTGCATTCAGCAGTGCATTAGGATAATAGTGACATTCATTCCACTTGGGGCAGAATTGTGAATTCTCAGAGTGCATTAGCATGGGGACTAATGTACTGTTTGCCACAGTGCCTTAAGTCTATGTTTGAGCTGTGCTGCTAGGTACTTCACTGAAAATATTAATTGGATTTTAGAATTGATTTTCAGTATGCAGGAATTGAGAGTGCTCTCAGACTGAAACATATGTTATCCCTCTTTAGAATTTTTTGATAATTTTCCCACAAAGTATTGGAAAAAAGCATTGCACTGTGCTTTTAAAACACATTAAAAGTGTTACTGCTAGCTTTTTTAAAAATGGTGTTGGAAATGAGGGATTGTTAAGATGCTGATGAGCTCACCTTGATGTTATTTTTTCATAGATTGTAAATAATAAGCAACTCAGCACTTGATCCCTGTAATTGATTAACACCTCACATCCATTGTGTTGGAAGATTTTGATCTCTTTCTAGAAATTAATTTCAGAAAATTAAGCAAAATGTCAGATATCTAAAAAGCAGTTGGGCATTTGGAAACATGCTGCACAGTCAGGCAGTAAGAAAGAAAGACTTGCATTTATATAGTGCCTTTCCAGTCCCAGACTGCCCCAAAGCACTTCACAGCCAATTAAGTGCTTTTGAAGTGTAGTCACTGTTATAATGCAGGGAAATGTGGCTGCCAATTTACATAGAATTACATAGAATATACAGCACAGAAACTAGTTTGTTTCCTGTCTGTGCTGGTGTTTATACTCCACACGAGTTTCCTCCCATTCCATCTACCTCATCTCAGCCTTTCAGCATATCTTTCTATTCCCTTTTCTCTCATGTACTCATCTAGTTTACTCTTGAAAGCACCTAAGCTATTTGCTTCAACCACTTCCTGTGGTAGCGAGTTCCACATTCGACTCTGAGTATAGAAATTTCTCCTTATTTTCCTATTGGATTTATTAGTGACTATCTTCTACTTATGGCCCCTGGTTTTGGATTCTCCCACAAGTATAAACATTCTCTCCATAGCTAGACTGTCCAACCCATTCATAATTTTAAAGTCCTCTATCAGGTCTCCTCTAAGTCTTCTGTTTTCTAAAAGAAAAAAGCCCCAATCTTTCCCAATAGCTGTAATCTCTTAGTTCTGGTACCATCCTTGTTAAAAAAAATGTTGCCCTTCTCCAGTGCTTATATTTCCTTTTTATAGTATGGAGACCAGACTCTAAGGGCTCGATTTTCATTGGGCCGTTGAGGCGGGATTGGAGGTGTGTGGGGGGTTAAAATCGCGAAATTGGAGGGCACAAACCCATCCCGCCCCCAACCTGCCTCCATGCCAGTTTCAAAGGAGGCGAATACCTGACTTGTGCTGGGACCCGCTTCCCGAGGCAGGAAGGGGATTAGTGCCAATTAACTGCCAGTTAACAGGCAGTTTTTAGCCTAATCCCTATTTTTATCCCTGAAGTGTGGGATTCCTGATGGCTCCAAACCACACCAAGTTAGCGAGGCAGACCGTCGGGCTGAAGGGCTTGGAGGGTTAGAGATGTCCGGTGTTCAGGTGAGTGATGTGTGCATGAGTGCAGAGGTAAGTGTGTTTGGTGTGTGTAAAATGTTTAAATAAGTTTTACTTACCTTTACAGCCTTCCTTCCTTCAGCTGGACGGGCTCAACAAGGTCAATCAAGTGAAAATCGCGTGGGTTGGCCACAACTCGATGGAGGCGGGACTGCAACCCCAAAAGTTGTAGTCCCGCCTCCTTCCCGCCTCCTACACGCCTCCAGTATCAAAATCCAGCCCTAAGTACGGCCTGACCAAGGTACAAGGTTAACATAACTTCACTACTTTTGACAAAAGCAAAATACTGCGGATGCTTGAAATCTGAAATAAAAACAGAAAATGCTGGAAACACTCAGTAGGTCAGGCAGCATCTGTAGAGAGAGAACAGAGTTAACGTTTCAGGTCGATGACCCGTCATCGACCTGAAACATTAACTGTTTCTCTTCCACAGTTGCTGTCTGACCTGCTTAGTATTTCCAGCATTTTCTGTTTTTATTTCACTACTTTTGAATTCTATACCCCTAGAAGTAAATCCCAGTGCTTTGTTAGCATTTTTAATTGCTTTGCTGACCTGCAATGCTGCTTTTAATGATTTGTTCACTGGTATCCCTAGATCCCATTGCTCTTCTACCCAAGTCAGTGTCTTATTTTCTGAGGTGTCGGTGATGTTTCTAATTTTCCTACCAAGTGCATCACCTCACATTTAAAAAGAAAGGCCTAGAAATTCACTATGGCCCCGCCAGCTGGCTAACGGCCAAAAGTTAGCGCTGGGCGCGGAGCCATGTGCGACCGTCAAATATTCACTTTTTGCGCCCCAAGTCGGAACCGGGCGCTCTTTCAGGGTGTGCCCGCCCCCGCTTGGGGCGCTGAAACTGAATATCAGCGCTCTAAGTGCCGCTGCGCCACCCGATGCGGTGCGGCAGGCTGTGGTACTGCAGGCCTCCTCCTTCTCTTAAGGTGGAGGTGCCTGCAACGGGGAGATCGCCGCTGGATTGTGCCGGCAAATGAGCCCGGCACCACGGAGAAGTGCCGGGCTCGCGGAAAGCAGCCGGCAATGCCGCGGGGGGGGGGTGGAGGAGGCCGGGGAAGGAGGTGCGGGCAGGCGGCCGCCGAAAAAGCGGCCGGCCGCACCTCCACCTTTATGCGCCCCACTAAGGCTGCAGTAAGGCCCTGGTCTCCGGATGTTAGTAGCGGCCGCCACGGAGGAGGCGGCGGCAACTGAATATGGGCGTCGGGGCGGAAACGGGGCACTGCGCACACCGATGACGTCATCGGTGCCGGCGCAGCGCTACCGGCTACCGCCGCCATTACCGCCGATCTCAATATCAGCACAACCTCCTATACTGGCGCAGAAGCCCTCTTTAGGCGGTAACTGGGCGCAAAGCTTGCAGCACCTTACTGAATTTCCAGGCCAAAGACTTGCATTTATATAGTGCCTTTCATGTCCTCAAGACGTCCCAAAGCACTTTACAGCCAATGAAGTGCCTTTGAAGTGTAGTCACTGTTGTAATGTAGGAAATGCGGCAGCCAATTTGCACACAGCAAGCTCCCACAAACAGCATGTGATAATAACTAGTTAATCTGTTTTAGTGATTATGATTGAGGAATAAATATTGGCCAGGACACCAAGGATAACTCCCTTGCTTTTCTTTGATATAGTGCCATGGGATCTTTTACGTCCACCTGAGAGAGCAGACATGGCCTCTGTTTAACCTCTCATCCAAATGACGGCACCTCTGACAGTGCAGCATTCCCTCAGTACTGCACTGGAGTGTCAGCCTAGATTTTTGTGCTCAAGTCCCTGGACTGGGACTTGAAGGCACAACCTTCTGATTCAGAGGTAAGAGTACTACCAAGTCAAAATTCATTTGCCACTTAACTACCCAGTCTGCAAGTTTTCTAATGTCTTCTTGTATTAGGTTGCATTCTTCTTCAGTGTTAGCTATACCCCCCAGTTTGGTATCATCTGCAAATTTAAGTATTGAGTTTACTTGCTTCTAAGTGCAAATCATTAATGTAAGTTATGAGTAACAGTGGTCCCAGCACTGATCCTTGTGGAACACCCCTTTCTACCTTCCTCCAACCTGAATAACTACCCTTTACCCCTACTCTCTACTTTCTATTTTTTTTTTAGCTAATTTGCTATCTATTCAGTTATTTGTTTCCTTACTCCACATGCCCTAACCTTTGTCATGAGCCTACTATGTGGTATCTTATCAAAGGCCTTTTGAAAATTTCTGCGTTACAGGATCCCATAAACAGCAATTAGAAAGTATGTTTTTGGTGGTATTGGTTGAGGACACTGGGAGAACTCCCCTGCTCTACTTTGAAAAGTACCATCGGATCTTTAACATGTACCTGAGAGGGTAGGTGGGATCTCAGTTTAAGGTCTCATCAAATCAATGGCACCATTGACAGAGTGCAGCACACCCTCAGTACTGCACTTAAGTGTTAGCCTATTATATGTGCCCAAGTCTCTCGAGTGGGGCTTGAACCCATTCTGACTTGGAAGCAAAAATGCTATCACAGAGCCATGCCTGATGCCTTGTAAAAAGCTGAGAAAGACAGGAGATTACAGGGAGAGGGGTTAATTTTTCTGGGGTCTCCACAGCTCTTCCACCAAAACTACAGTGAAAGAGTGGGAGAATCCACGTGGAAATTCACCCCCATTCTTTGTCAAGTAAGATAACTAACTGAAGTGGGGTAGCATAGCATGTTCATTATTTTATAAAAGTAAGATACTCAGGTCACTTATTGGATTGACTAATGCCACTGAACCGGAGAAGGTATCTTCAGCAGGCCCTAATTTGTAACACGTACATGAGCTGGGATATAGCACTGGAAGAGTTTTCAGAGGTAGATCTAAGCAAAATTGCTCTCCAGAGTTCAGTAGTTTCTGCAATGATAAACTACTTCAAATCATGTACTTCAGTAGGACAATGACCTCTTTAAAAAGAAAAGTAAAGAAAATTTCAGTTTGGTTAAGGATCAGCAGATAAGAGATCTCCTGTGGCCTTCAGAGTCACAAGAACCTGACATGGATCATCTTGATGAAGATCCCTTGTGAGCAGATGTCTAACAATTTGAGCTATCATAAAAGCACTGACATGCTACTTAAGGAGCACATACATGTTATTAGTAACTGTACTTTTAGACTGCAATACTAATTTCAAGGTAAAAAAAAATTAGTTACCACCTGGTTCTACGTTGCAGCTTGATGAAAGAAAGTAAAATCCAGTAATTAGAAAAAGCAAAAACTGTTTGTCTGTATTGTATACACTTAGATATATTTTAAATTAAAGCTTGAAAGCTTAGATTCCCACTGAAACACCTGAAGTAGTTGCACAATTAGGAAACCAATCTATTTATCACAGAGGCTGATTATTGTAAGATGTAAATAAATAAAAATATACAGAAAGTCAAAGTTAGTTAGAAATTGGAATGCTGTACATGAAGCATCATTAAACATTTTATTAAGGCAACACAGCTTGACATCGCCATTTACCTCTTACTATTAAAAATATTGCTACGTGCTGAATCAGGTTCTCGAATGTGTCTGGCCTTTCATAGAGTGCCCTTTTAAAACCTTTCACTGTGGTGACATGCTGTTGTGTGCCTTGTTTATAAAGAGCACTTGATGGTTCAGTGGTTAGCAGGCTGTTTTCACCTCCAGCACTTGGGTACAAATCCAGCCCAGCCTGATGGAATAAAAGTAAATTAGTAAAAAACGGTTTCCTCACAACTTTGAGGGAAGAACCTCCAAAAATTTCCTATTGCTATCTTACCAGAATCAGTTCTGGAGATATGTTGTTCACATCCATGACCTCTTGTGTGCTGTACATGTCATGCTGAGGACACTGATGAAATATGTATGGACCTGATTTTTCAGCCGGAAAAGACACAAACTCTGCAATTGAGATTTTCTTTTCAGGGACCTGGATCATCCATGGTTATTGCCATGAGAGCAAAATTCTTTATACTGCAGCAAATGCCAGTCTTTCATTCTTGGTTGGGTATGAAAGGACAGTTGGGTAGAAAGGACACAGGCACAGAAGGGCCAGAAAATAGGCTAGAACTTGGATACTGCAGAGTGTCCATGCCCTTTACAGGGTCAGTGGCATCCAAGGAGGCAAGGGGGTGGAGACTTAAACCGTCAGGAGTTCCCACGTTCCTAGTCTCTCAGCTGGCGGGGTCAGGTTCGGCAAAGGTCCAGTGAAAAGAGCCATACCAGCCCACTGAAGAGCACATTGTGGGCCTCCCAGGGGTTACAGTCTAAGATCATGGCAGAGGCCTCTGAAGAGCAACCCCAATTTTTTTTGTCAGCATTTCCAAGATGGTTGCTGGGGACAGTTTAAACTTCTTTCTTGGGGGCAGGGACACTGGTACTCCAACCCCTGGACTGGGCACAGCATGCCGCATATTATGGTGAGTGCTAACTTCAAAGGTCTAAGTAACTCATAAATCATGGTGCATAGTGCTCACACCTTTAGTTCTAATGGAAGGTCTGAATTCAGTGGGTTACCTAAGAATTACACCAGCCAAAAGCACCATTGCAAGGTGAAAATCTATGAAAGACTTTCATCCATGAAAGACTTTCATCCAAAGTCCTGTCTATTATCAAGCTGTTAAGAAATATGTTCGAAGAAGAGTATTTTAACCCCTTGTGCATTGATTCTACCATTATATCTCCAACCTTCGATTCATTTGAAGCACCCACCAGGAATGTCCACTGTCCTGTCTCCTCTTTGCCTTTACAATAAAGCATTTGCAATAGAAATAAGCACCACTTCAAATATTCATGGGATTACAGAAGCTGGTTGCAAATTGATCTGGAGAGATGTGGGCTGCCATTGGCTCTTCTACATCCCCGGGAGACTGTCAGCAGTATTGCCCATGTGGCACTAGCACCTGTGCATGGCCCACGGTGCAGGGCCCACGGTGCAGGGGGTTTCAGCTCTTTGCTAATAGAAGCATTAAATCCTTAATGTCCTCCAGGACAAATTCCAGTTCCCCCCAAACCCCCCACCCCACTGCAACGATTTGCTGGCCTGTTCATGTAAGGGAGCCGATAAATAACATTCTTAGAATATAAATTTTACTCATCTTCAGATCCAGGCCAGGGAAGCAACCTGAATGCCCCCATCAGCCGATTGGGCCCATTTGTGCCCTTCAGGAGACTGGTATGCCTCATCTTGTCGAGCATACTGACCTCCAAACTTACGGCAGGTCTCACTGAGGCCAGAGAAGTGCGAACTCCCAGGGTAGGGAGTCACGACCCTACCCCTTTTGATGCAAGAGACCATATTTTGGGTGGACAATGGTTGTGCCCCAGACAAGGCCTCCCAGAAACTTCCAGCGATGACTGGGACCCAGTGTTTCTGGGCTACAGTCTAGTTCCTGGGGCATCCGCTGAACTGCCATTGGAGTTGGCCAGAAGGCCGGCACATTTTCAAGGAACATAGGAACAGGAGTAGGCCATTCAGCCCGTCACGTCATTCTGATCTGATTCTTAACTCTATCTACCTGCCTTGGTTCTGTAACCCTTTGCCTTAACAAAAATCTATCAATCTCAGTTTTGAAATTTTCAATTGATTTTAGCCTCAACAACTTTTTGGGGTAAGAGAGTTCCAGATTTCCATCACGCTTTGTGTGAAGAAGTGTTTCCTGACATCACCCTGAACAGCCTAGATCTAATTTTAAGGTCATGGCCCCTTGTTCTTGACTCCCCCACCAGAGGAATTAGTTTCTCTCTATCTACTCTATCAACTCCTTTAATCATCTTAAACACCTCAATTAGTTTGAGAACACAATTAGATTGGGAACACAAGCCTAGTCTATGCAACCTGTACACATAATTTAACCCTTGTAGCCTGGGTATCATTTCTGGTGAATCTGTGCTGCTCCAAGGCCAATATATCTTTCCTGAGGTGCAGTGCCCAGAACTGAACGCAGTACTTTAAATGAGGTCTAACCAGAGTTTTACATAACTGCAGCGTAACTTCCACCCCATTTGTATTCCAGCCCTCTTGAGCTAAAGACTAACATTCCATTAGTTTTTTAATATTTTTATGTACCTGTCCACTAGCTTTAAGTGATTTCTGTATTTAGACCCCTAAATCTCTCTGCTCTTTCACAGTTTCTAGCTTCTCACCATTTAGAAAATACTTGGATCTATCTTTCTTAGGTCCAAAGTGGATGACCTTACACTTCCCCACATTGAACGCCGCCTGTCACAGTTTTGCCCACTCACTTAATCTATCAATGTCCCTTTGCAACTTTCTGCTCCCATCTACACTATTTACTCTGCCTTGGGATGTTTAAAGGTGCTATATAAATGCAAGTTGTTGTGCCACCTAACTTGGTATCGTCAGCAAACTTACAGCTCTCCATTTCTTCATCTGAGCCAGTTATAAGTATAGTGAAAAGCTGAGGCCCCAGTACAGATCCCTGGGGGTCACCACTAGTCACACCCTACCAATTTGAGGATAAACCCATTATCCTGACTCTCTCGGCTGGATTTTCATTCAGGAGGCGGGACTACAACTTTCGGGTTTTAGTCCCGCCTCCATTGAGATGCGGCCAATCCACGCGATTTTCCCTTGATTGACCTTGTTGAGCCCGCCCAGCGGGCTCAGCAGGCCAATTAAGGGTCACCCGGCAACAGGTGACGTCACAGACTGAAACTTCATCTGTCAAGACGTGCTGACAGATGAAATATCAGTGTTTCACAGCTGTTTGAAGCTGTCAAACACTGACAGCCTTACTTCTAACCTGAGTCCTTCTACGCAGGCTCAGTTAGAACTCTTGCCGGCACTGAAAGCTGAAGGCTGTCACTTTTGACAGATCGCAGCCATTCTGCTTTCTGTGCCGGTTCAATGATGGACTCCCGAAGCCTAGAGGAAGGAAGGCTGTAAAGGTAAGTACAGGTAATTTAAACTTCTTTACACACTTTAGACACACCAAACACACTTACCTTTGCACTCATGCACCCATCACTCACCTGAACACCGACATCTTGACCCCTCCAAGTCCTTCAACCCGACGGCCCGCCTCCTCTAACCTGGTGTGGTTTGGAGCCGTCAGGAATCCCACACGACACCCTTCAAAATAGGGATTAGGCTAAAAACTACCCATTAACTACCTGTTAACAGGCAGTTATTTGGCACTAATCCCTTCCCGCCTCGGGTCGGCGGGTCCCAGTGCGGGGCGGGTACCCGCCTCCTTTGAAACTTACGTGGAGGCGGGATGGTGTCGGGACCCCCGAATTCGGGATTTTTGCCCCCCGCACGCCTAAAAGCCCGCCTCACGGCACACTGAAAATCGACCCCTCTGTCTCTTACCTCCTAACCAATTCCTTTGTCATGTCAATAGGTTCCCTCCAATTCTATGCGCTCTCATCTTTGTTAACAATCTCTTATATGGAACCTTATTGAATGCCTACTGGAAGTCCATATGAATAGCAAACATAGACACTCTCTTATCAACCACGTTAGTTACCGCCTCAAAAAATTCAACTAGGTTTGTTAGACATGACCTAACCTTTACAAGTCCATCTCTGAATCGTTCATACTTGTCCAAGTGCTCAGCCACTCTGTCCCTAATAACAGATTCTGTCTCTAATAACAGATTCATTATAACAGGGCCATTATGTCTTTGAACTCTGCTTGTGTGCTATATTTCCAGACTATATCTCCTACTTATCACTACCTTATTATTCTAGCTAAAGACTTGTATCATGTCTCCTCTCAGACTTCTTTTTAGCAAAAATAACTTTGTCTGGAATCAACTCACAGACTCACAGAAAAAGTGACTGTTCACCATGCAGCTGACACTAAATTTGATTCACGGTTTTTGCTCAAAATATAGATTTTGTACATAGTAATTATGTATAATAATAACCAATTTGAATTGGTTGAGACTGCAATGTTATCTTAGGATTTAGGTTATTTTATGATGTGATTTGAATTCTTGTATCCATGCAACAACCTAAGTATATGATTAGGACTATTTGCTTACGTGGAGGGTAAACACCGACAAGGACTGGTTGGGCCGAATGGCCTGTTTCCATGTTGTAACTTCTATGTATTTCTATTATTCAGTTAATAATGAAAGTATAGATGTGTTTTTCAGCAGTTTTACTGCAGCAAGTATTCTTTTACCAAAAGACAAAGTGAGGTGTTGAAATAAAATGGAATCCTAAGATACGAGATTTCTTATGACTATTAACTTTAAAAATATTATACTTATGAAATTGTAGTAAAATAAAACAACTCAAACCAAACCGCCTTTGAACAAACAATTCATATATATTATTCTGCTGTTCTTACACCATCTTCCTTAGCCTCCTGCTTGAGGTTTGTACACTCTGATCTATGGTTTCAGTCACCTAGCTGAATGTATCTGGCACAAAATATTGAATGGGATGTAACTACATTGCAATAATATTTACAAATATAAATTAAACGGTTTCCTACTGGAAACTATGTACTCGGTCTGCTGGTAGCTCAACAGTGACCATCAAGCAGCATAAAAGAATATTACCACAGAGAACAGAAAATGCTGGATGCACAGCGGGCCAGAGAGCATCTGTGGAGAAAACAAACAAGTTAAGATTTTGTTAACTTGTCTGTTCTGTCCACAGATTCTGCCTGATCTGCGAAGTGCTTCCGACATTTTCTGTTTTTGTTTCAGATTTCCAGCATCTACAGTTTTTTTACTTTTTAATCAAAGAGGAGCAGTGGAGAGATACGGAATTTCTAATGTGACAGCTTAATGTCAGTTATCAAGCAGTGCTGCATTAATGTACATGACAGTCTCATATTAAAATCAAAATTTAAATTTAGTGCTGGGCAGTGACTCATACATTTGAAGAAATAAATGTCAAATGTGTAAGTATCATCAAATTATTGGTTCAGGAAGTCAGAATAAAGTTACTGCTACCAATACATGCAGTGGTCCTAAATGAATCTGCACTTAAGCTCCCAATTCATTGTCTATTATCAACACATGCAGCTGGTCAATATTGTAATTATATATTTTATTACACTGAAACTGTCCTCTGCCATTATCCATATTGATTTTTATCTTGCTTTTACTAAATTTCAAGGAATGGTGAATGTTAAACAGCTGTCAAAATTGTAAGTCAGAATATCATCAATCTTGTTCATTTGACAGCTTTTGGATACAGACTTAATATAGAGGGTCAATTAGTCTAATGTTCAATGACTTGAATTGTCAATGGAGTTTCCTTTGTTCCCTTCCCTGCAGGATACTTACCAACACATATTCTCTTTAGGTATCTAGGGCAAGAAAGCCAATAGCTTACATTTCTCCTCAGCTGCCATCAATGACGCTACACGATTGACCAACGGGAGGGATGCTTTAAGTGGGCAGTCCGCTCTGAGATGGCAGGCCTTGTTTCTGGGCGATACACCCCTAGAGGATTTGCTAATAATTGACAAAATTCAACCAGCTGAGGCAGGAGGGTTCAACTGACTAACTGGGATTTGAACTCAAATTTCTAGTTGGGAAGATAGAAATCAAAAGTCGATTTGTGCATTGGGATAATTGTCTATTGGGGTATCTTTACAAATGGAAAAATACTTGCTCTGTGCTTACCACTTTCACATATTACCCTTAATAAACCTACCATTACAAAATGCAGTTATTATTAATAATAATGATAATATAGCACTTTTAAAACCAAAATGTCTCAAAACACTTTATCCATACAATTACATTCTGAAGTGCAGTGACTGTTGTGCAGACAAAATAGCAGCCATTTGGGGTAAACAACATCCCACAAACAGCAATTTTCCACTGAAAACATAGGATTACGTAGGATATACAGCGCAGAAACAGGCCATTCGGCCCAACCAGTCCATGCCGACATTTATACTCGAGCCTCCTTCCATCTTTCCTCATCTAACTCTATCAGCATAACCCTCTATTCCTTCTCCCTCGTATGCTTGTCTAGTCTTCCCTTAAATGCATCTATACTATTCGCTTCAACCACTCCCTGTGGTAGCGAACTTCACATTCTCATCAGTCTCTGGGTAAAGATGTTTCTTCTGAATTCTCTATTTGATTTCTTGGTGACTATCTTATATTGATGGCCTCTGTAGTGTCCGCGTATAAATAACACACGGACTGCAGGAGAACGGTAATAACAGGTGTTTACTGAACAGAGGGTATGCTGGATCTAACTGTACAAATTACTACACGGTGTTATATACAGGTGTGGTCACTACTGGTACTGCAGTATACAAGGGCTGTAAATGATAGTTCCTCTCTTAAAGGTATATACATTACAATTCCTCCCTTTTTAGATAAACAGTACATAACATTCATTTAACAATTAAATAATAACTAATTACAATTACAATTTTCTTTGTACTATATACATCAGCTGAAAGTAATCATTTATAAATTCAGTCTTTGAGGAGGCTTCCTGATCCTGTCTGGATAGCGCCTTTCTCGAGTATCCTGTTCTTGCGGCGGAGTCGATTCTGGCTCATTGTCATTGGTTGGTTCGTCAGCTTCCAATACCACTGATTCTGAGGTAGACGCAATCTGTACTTCGGGTTCATCACCAGGTGCGTATGATCATGGCATGGGTTTGACTTGTTCCTGTGACTCTAGAATCTGGTCAGCATGGCGTCTCACGATGCTCTCTCCAATGTCCACTGTGTACATTAGTGGTCCCTGCCGTGTGCATATCGTTTCTGGCTGCCATTTTTCTGTTCGGTAGTCGCGGGCCAAGACTGGTTGCCCTATCTTGAAGCTCCTGGTTGGCTTCTCATTGATGTGCTGGAATTGCTTATTCTCAACATCTCGTCTTATGTTTGGTTTGAGCAAATCCAGGTGACATCTTAACCTTCGGTTAAAGAACATTATGGCTGGAGCTTGGTTGGTGACTGCATGTGTCGCATTCCGGTAAGCAAACAAGAAATTATCCACCTTGTGTTGCAGTGGTATGTTGTCGTTATACATCGCCTTTATTGCTTTTTTAAAGGTTTGAACAAACCTCTCAGCCAATCCATTTGTGGCTGGATGATATGGGGCGGATGTGTAATGCTTTACCCCATTATTCCTCAAAAACCTCCGGAAATCCTCGGACACAAACTGTGGTCCATTGTCGGAGCAAATCTGTTCTGGCAAGCCATTCCTGGCGAAGATGGTCCGTAGGACTGCAATAATTTTCTCCGTGGTGGTGGAGGACATTTTGATAACCTCTGGCCATTTCGAATGTGCATCCACGGCGATTAAAAACATTGAGTCCATAAATGGACCAGCAAAATCAATGTGTACCCGTTGCCATGGAGATGAGGGCCACTCCCATGGGTGTAGCGGGGCCTGTGGTGGAGCGTTTTGGACTTTCTGGCATCCTGTGCAGCTCTTGGTCATTTCCTCGATTTCTTTATCGATTCCCGGCCACCACACAAACGCCCTGGCTAGGCGCTTCATTTTTACCCCTCCCAGATGACCCTCATGAAGCTCATTGAGCACTCTATCTCTCAACTTGGGTGGAATTACCACTTGGGATCCACACATCAAGGTCCCCCAGCACACTGACAGCTGTTCTCTCCTTGGCGAGAATGCTGGCAACAGTGAGTCGCCATGTGCTGGCCATCCCTTCACCGTCAAATCATAGACCAAAGAGAGTGTCGGGTCATTTCGGGTTTCCTTCTCTATACTTGAGTTTGTAACAGGTAGACATTCGACTATGGTCGAATGGAATATCTCAACAGGGTCCACTGCAGGTGCTTCCTCCACCGTAGGCAGCGGCAGGCGCGACAGCCCATCAGCGTTTCCATGCTGTTTTGTGCCCTTATACTCTATTTCGTATTGATGTGCCCCTTGAAAAAGGGACCATCTTTGCAGCCGTTGCGCCGTCATCACCTGAACGCCCTTCTTTGGGTTAAAACTGGAGACAAGAGGCTGGTGATCAGTCAGTAAGGTGAATTTCTGCCCGTGCAGATAGTGATTGAACTTCTTCACCCCCCACACCAGGCTGAGGGCCTCCCTGTCAATCTGGGCCTAGTTACGCTCGGCTGAGGTTAACGAGCGTGACACAAAGGCTATTGGCCTCTCTGAACCGTCAAGGAATTTGTGCGACAGCACCGCTCCAATGCCGTAGGGAGACGCATCACATGCCAACCGAATCGGTAGTGTTGGATTGTAGTGGGCCAATACTTCTTTTGAAGTGATTAGGCATTTACATTTCTGAAAGGCACGCTTACACTCATAACTCCATTTCCATGCTACTCCAATTTGCAGCAGGGCGTTCAGTGGGTGCAGAATTGTAGACAAATTTGGCAAGAACTTATGGTAGTAGTTCACCAACCCGAGGAACGACCTCAGTTGCGACACATTTTCCGGTGCTGGAGCCTTGACTACTGCCTCAATCTTGTCTGGGGACTTATGTAACCCCTCTTCATCAATCACGTGGCCACAATACGAGATTTGTTTCCTGAAAAACTCGCATTTGGGGCGGTTGGCTCGTAGCCCATATTCTTGTAATCTAGTGAGCACCTGCTCCAGGTTGGCAAGGTGTTCACTGTCATTTTCGCCCGTAACCACGGTGTCGTCCAAATAACACTGGGTCCCTGGGATCCCTTGCAGGACTTGTTCCATCGCCCTCTGCCAAATAGCCGGAGCTGATGCTACCCTGAATACCAGTCGGTTGTGCTGGTAAAGACCTTCGTGAGTGTTTATCGTGAGGTATTTTCTAGATGCTTCTTCTACCTCCATTTGTAGATACGCTTGGGCCAGATCAATTTTCGTAAAGCGTTTCCCTCCAGATAGTGAGGCGAAAATATCTTCTATCCGCGGAAGTGGATATTGTACTGTGTGAAGGACTGGGTTCACAGTTACCTTAAAGTCCCCACAGATGCGAACCATCTTCGGCTCCCCAGGCGTGCTGCTCAATGATTTCTTCATTACAGGAATGATGGGTGTGGCCCACTCGCTCCAGTCCACCTTGGACAGCACACCCGAATGCTCCAGACTCTCCAGCTCTGCTTCGATGGCTGGGCGGATCGCATACGGTACCAGTCTGGCCTTAAAAAATTTTGGGTTTGCGTTATCTTCAATTTTTATCGCTGCCGTTACGCCTTTTAGAGTCCCAAGTCCTTGCTGGAACACCTCTTTCACGTCAGTTAGAATTTTTGACAGTCGTCCAGGTGTGACGTCGTCATCCTTTTTGTCAGCCACAGTTAGCGCCTGAATGGAATGCCAATCCAATTGTATTTTTCAGATCCATTCACGACCCAATAATGGTGGTCCTCCATCTTGTAGTATATATAGATACAGTTTCTGTGTTTCCTTGCCGTTGTATTTAACGGGCACCCTTATTTTTCCTCTGGGGTAGACTTTTTGCCCCGTATATGTCTTCAAGACAATGGACGTGTCCTTCAAGGGTATGTGTGAGAATAGCCGCTCATAGTCTCGTCGATTCATGACTGTTAGGGCTGATCCTGTGTCCAATTCCATCTTTACTTGGGACCCTGCTATCATGAGGGTGACCCAAATGGTTCGGTGATCCTCCTTTGCGATCACGTTGTGTAACTTTAGACAACTTAGTCTCCTGCTCCCGGAGTCATTATCACTCTTCTGATCTTCTGAACTACTGTCTGTCATCTTTTGTACTTTCTTGTACTTTTCCTTAGTAGTTCTTTTAGTGTTGGTTTTCTTTCCCGACCTGCAGACTCATGCTATGTGTCCCACTTTTCCACATTGCCTGCATACTTTGTCCTTAAACCAGCAATCCTTCTGGTCATGGGTTGTTCTGCCGCAGCTATAGCACTTTTCTGCTCCATTACCCATTTCATTGGTGCTATATTCTTGTGGTTTCTGTTGTATTTCCGCAGCTCCCCGTGCTGCTGCTTCGTAGGATACTGCAACGCTGAAAGCCTTTTCTAGCATAAGGTCCTTTTCCGAAAGTAGTCGTTTCTGGGTTCCTTCACTCTGGAGCCCACAGACAAACTTATCCCTTAAGGTATCTGCCAGTCCTGCTCCAAACTGGCAGTGTTTCGATAACTTGCGTAGTTCCGTAAGATAGTCAGCATTACTTTCGTCTTTGTGCTGGTTTCTTTTATGGAACTTGAATCTTTCTGCTATCAGCAGCGGTGTAGGGTTTAGATGTTCCTGTAAGATATTGACAATCTCTTCAAAGCTTTTCCCCATTGGTTTAGCTGGGGTAATTAAATTCCGCAATAGGCCGTACATTCTCGCGCCCATCAAATTCAATAATACCGATGCCTTCTTTTCATCGGCCACCTCATTTGCCTTGCAGTACACTTCAATTCTTTCCACATATGTGGTCCAGTCTTCTATTTCGTTGTCGAAAGCAGTGATGCTGCCACCCTTCGGCATCTTGGGTGATTTAAAATGGCACCTCCCGCGCTTTTCCTTCTTCCCCAATGGATTAAAATGGCACCTCCCACACTTTTCCTTCTTCCTCCGCTGCTGCCAACGCTGCTCCTAGCGTTCTAAATAGTAATGGCGGCGCCTCGTGGCTTTCTGCGCGTCTCTCTTTTGTTAATTAATTTTCTTTGTTTTATTCTTCTTCGACGCTGTCCACTGTGCGTTTCTTTTCCTTCCCCCTTTTTTATTTTCTTTAACGCTGCCCGGCTCTTGAGCACCGGCCGCACCCTGTGCGCTCCACCCTCTCTCTCTCTTTTTCTTCCTGACGACGCTGCTCGGCCCCCTTGCAGAGCCGCTCGATCGCGCTCTAGCCCGCCACAGTCCGGGAAGGGTCAGCACACTACCTGCTACCAGCCCGATTTGCTGGAACACCTTGACTGGAGAACCAAGCCCAGCTCTCCACAGCCTCCCCTGCGATTCTCTGAACTCCGATGGATCACTGGGCGGTTGCCCGCGGTCGACGCCCGTTGCTCTGGCTTCGACCTCCAAGAAGCTTCTTTTCAGGGATGGATCCCCGTGAGGTGATGCAGTACTGCAGGTGAGTTCGAACCTGCTCATCGCCACTGTAGTGTCCGCGTATAAATAACACACGGACTGCAGGAGAACGGTAATAACAGGTGTTTACTGAACAGAGGGTATGTTGGAACTAACTGTACAAATTACTACACGGTGTTATATACAGGTGTGGTCACTACTGGTACTGCAGTATACAGGGGCTGTAAAAGATAGTTCCTCTTGTTGTGTATGTACCTTTAAGAGAGAACTGTTTTACAGCTCCTGTATGCTGTAGTACCGGCAGTGACCACACCTGTATATAAAGCCGGAGCAGGCTTCTGTACTTCAGTCTTGAGACTACTCTACTCCAGTAAATACCTGTTGATTGTTAAGTTACAGCATCCGTGTAGTTCTTGGGGAAACATCCTATTTAAAGAATCACGGCTCTAACAGTGGTGACGAGTGTCGATTCGAATCTACCTGCAACTCTGCATTTCCCTTCGAGGATTTGCTCCGGGAGGGCGGTGGAAGAAAGTCGAGGCCAGAAACACGGGCGTCGACCATGAGCAACCGCCCAGTCGTCCAGCAGAGAGTGAACATCGCAGGGGAGGCTGTGGAGAGCCGGGCTTGGTTCCCCAGCCACGACGATCAGCAACAGACTGACGACAGGTACAGCGCAGACCCTTCCCGGACAGCGGCGTCTGGAGCCGACCGACGGCAGAGAAAAAGCCGAGCAGCATCGACGGGGTAAGATAGAGGGTGAAGCACACAGGGCGCAGCCGGGGGTTGAAAACCGAGCGGCGTCGAGGAAAAACAAAACGGAGAGAGAGAGGGTAAAGCAGCAGCCAGGTTCAGGACCGAGCGGCGGAAACGGGAAAGGCGCACAGAAAAAAAAATGCGCAGAGCACAGCCAGGGCTCAAGGGCTGAACAGTGTCCATGGGGAGAAGAAGGGAGAGCGCGGGAGATGCCATTGAGCCGTGGAGAAGGAAGAGCATGGGAGATGCCATTTTTAGAAGCCGCAGCGGAGAAGAAGGGCGAGCACGGGAAGAAAGGAAAGCGCGGGAGATGCCATTTTGTGCCAGCGGAGAAGAAGGGAAAGCACGGGAGATGCCATTTTTGACAGTTAAATCACACCCAGGGATGCCGAAGAGTGGCAGTATCTCTACGTTCGACAATGCAGTCAAAGATTGGGCGACATATGTGGAACGTATTGAGGTGTACTGCAGGGCGAATGAAGTGCCAGATGCTAGGAAAGCACTGGTTTTGTTAAATTCCATGGGTGCAAAAACTTATGGGTTACTGCGAAACCTAATAACCCCAGAGAAACCTGTGAATAAGAATTTCGAAAGCATAGTAGAAATCCTACAGGACCACTTAAACCCCACACCGCTGCTGATAGCAGAACGATTTAAGTTCCATAAAAGGAACCAACACAAACACGAAAGCAATGCTGAGTACTTAACGGAACTGCGCAAGCTATCGAAACACTGCCAGTTTGGAGTGGGACTAGCAGATACATTAAGGGACAAGTTTGTGTGTGGGCTTCAAAGTGAAGGAACCCAGAAACGGCTTCTATCAGAAAAGGATCTTACGCTGGACAAGGCTTTCAGTATGGCAGTATCACACAAAGCAGCCGCAAGGGGCGCTGCAGAGATACAACGGAGACCGCAAGAATATGGCACCAATGAAATGTCCTATGGAACAGGGAAGTGTTATCGCTGCGGCAGAACAACACACGATCAGAAGGATTGTTGGTTCAAGGACCAAGCGTGCAGTGTGGAAAAGCAGGACACATAGCAAGAGTCTGCAGGTCTGGGAAGAAAACCAACAGCAAGAAATCTCCACAGGAGAAGTACAAAAAGGTACACAAGGTGATGGACATTAGTTCAGACGAACAGAAAAGTGACACAGACTCTGGAAGCAAGGAGCTGGGTTGTCTGAAACTACATAAGGTAACCAAACTGGAGGATCACCAGACTATCTGGGTTACACTCAAGATAGACGGAGTCCAAGTGAAAATGGAATTGGACACAGGATCAGCCCTAACAGTCATAAACCAAAGGGACTACAAGCGGCTATTTTCACATATACCCTTGAAAGCTACAGAGATTGTCTTGAAGATGTACATGGGGCAAAAAGTCTACCCCAAAGGAAAAATAAGGGTGAAAGTGATATACAAAGGCCAGGAAATACCTAAAATGGACTTATATGTATTGCCAGATGGAGGACCACCACTGCTAGGACATGAATGGATCCGGAAGATACCATTAGATTGGCATTCCATACAGGCACTGAAGGTTGAGGCCAAAAAGGATGACGACGTCACACCTGGGCGACTGTCAAAAATGCTAACTGACGCAAAAGAAGTGTTCCAGGAGGGACTCGGAACACTAAAAGGCATAACAGCAACGATTAAAATAGAGGAAAATGCAAGCCCAAAGTTTCTTAAGGCCAGACCAGTGCCTTATGCGATTAGACCAGCCGTTGAAGCAGAGCTGGAAAGGTTGGAACGTTCAGGAGTACTGTCCAAAGTAGATTGGAGCGAGTGGGCTACACCCATCGTTCCTGTAATGAAGAGGTCGTTGAGTAATACGCCTGGGGAACCAAAGAAGGTAATCATCTGTGGGGATTTTAAGGTGACAGTGAACCCAGTCCTTCACATGGTACAATATCCGCTTCCACGAATTGAGGATATTTTCGCCTCGCTATCTGGAGGTAAACGCTTCACCAAAATTGATCTAGCCCAGGCGTACTTGCAAATGGAGGTAGAAGAAGCCTCGAAACAATACCTCACGATCAACACTCATAAAGGTCTGTACCAATACAACCGGCTGGTGTTCGGGGTAGCATCGGCTCCGGCTATTTGGCAAAGGGCGATGGATCAAGTCCTGCAAGGGATTCCAGGGACCCAGTGTTATTTGGACAACATCCTGGTCACGGGCAAAAATGACAGTGATCACCTCGCCAACTTGGAGAAGGTGCTCATCAGATTAAAGGAATGTGGGCTACGAGCTAATCGCCACAAGTGCGAGTTTTTCCAGAAGCAGATCTCGTATTGTGGCCACGTCATCGATGAAGAGGGATTACATAAGTCCCCTGAAAAGATTGAGGCAGTAGTCAAGGCTCCAGCACCGGAAAATGTGTCACAACTGAGGTCGTTCCTCAGGCTGGTAAACTACTACCATAAGTTCTTACCAAATTTGTCCACGGTATTACACCCACTGAACACCCTACTGCAAACAGGGGTGCCATGGAAGTGGAATGACGAACGTAGACGAGCTTTCCAGAAGTGTAAAGAATTGATCACATCAAAAGAGGTGTTGGCCCATTTCAACCCAGCACTACCAATTCGTTTGGCATGTGATGCATCACCCTATGGTATTGGAGCGGTGCTGTCGCACAAATTCCCAGACGGGTTGGAGAGGCCAGTAGCCTTTGCGTCTCGGTCACTAACCTCAGCCGAGCGCAACTACGCCCAGATTGACAGGGAGGCCCTCAGCCTAGTATGGGGAGTAAAAAAATTCAACCACTATCTGCATGGGCAGAAGTTCACCTTGCTGACTGACCACCAACCACTTGTCTCCATCTTTAATCCTAAGAAGGGCGTTCCAGTGATGACTGCACAACGGTTACAAAGATGGTCCCTGTTTCTCGGGGCGAATCAATATGAAATAGAATATAAAGTCATGAAACAGCATGGAAACGCTGATGGGCTATCACGCCTGCCACTGCCTACTGTGGAGGAAGCACCAGCAGTGGACCCTATCGAGATATTTTATTCGTCAATAATTGAACGATTGCCAGTAACGAATGCGGATATAGAGAAGGAGACCCGCAATGATCCGACACTGTCTCGGGTATATGAATTGACGGTGAGGGGATGGCCAACACATGGCGACTCACTGTTGCCAGCATTCTCATCCAGAAGAGAACAGCAGTCAGTATGCCAGGGGACAGTGATGTGTGGATCCCGAGTGGTGATTCCACCCAAGTTAAGGGAGAGAGTGCTAAATGAGCTTCACGAAGGTCATCTGGGAGGGGTGAAAATGAAAAGCCTTGCTAGGGCTTATGTGTGGTGGCCGGGGATCGATCAACAAATCGAGGACCTAACCAAGAGCTGCTCAGGATGCCAGAAGGTCCAAAATGCACCACCACATGCCCCTCTACACCCATGGGAGTGGCCCTCCTCTCCATGGCAACGGGTGCATATTGATTTTGCTGGTCCATTCATGGACTCAATGTTCTTAATAGCAGTGGATGCTCACTCGAAATGGCCTGAGGTGATAAAAATGTCCTCAACCACTACAGAGAAAACGATTGCAGTCCTACAGACCATATTTGCCAGGAACGGCTTGCCAGAGCAGATTTGCTCTGATAGTGGACCACAGTTTGTGTCTGAAGAGTTTCGAAAATTTATGAGAAGGAATGGGGTAAGGCATTACACATCCGCCCCGTATCATCCAGCCACAAATGGATTGGCTGAAAGGTTCGTACAAACTTTTAAAAAGGTGATAAAGGCCATGTGCGATGATGAAATTCCACTACAGCATAAGGTGGACAATTTCCTATTAGCCTACGGAAATGCGACACATGCAGTTACCAACCAGACCCTGGCCATGATGTTCTTTAACCGGAGGTTGAGATCTCGTCTGGATTTGCTCAGACCCAATGTGCGAAGAAATGTTGAGGATAAACAATTCCAGCACATCAATGAGAAGCCGACAAGGAGCTTCAATGTAGGACAACCTGTCTTGGCCCGTGACTACCGAACAGAGAAATGGCAACCCGGAACGATATGCACAAGGCAGGGGCCATTAATGTACACAGTGGATGTCGGGGAGAACATTGTGAGATGCCACGTCGATCAGATCTTAGCGTCACAGGAACGAGTCAACCCCATGTCTCGAGTACCTGGGGATGAACCCGACATACCGGTAGCATCTACCTCCGAACCAGTAGCAGTGGAAACCGATGAACTAACCTACGAAAAGGGGCCAGAATCGCCTCCGCACCAAGAACAACAACCTCAGGAAAGGCGCTATCCCGAAAGGATCAGGAAGCCGCCCCAAAGACTGAATCTATAAATGGACTATTTTCAGTTAATGTTGCATGTTAAAAATGTTAATTGTTAAATGAATGTTATGGTACTGTTAATCTAAAAGGGGAGGAATTGTTGTGTATGTACCTTTAAGAGAGAACTGTTTTACAGCTCCTGTATACTGTAGTACCGGCAGTGACCACACCTGTATATAAAGCCGGAGCAGGCTTCTGTACTTCAGCCTTGAGACTACTCTACTCCAGTAAAAACCTGTTGATTGTTAAGTTACAGCATCCGTGTAGTTCTTGGGGAAACATCCTATTTAAAGAATCACGGATCTAACACCTCTCTTAAAGGTACATACATTACAACCTCTAGTTTTGCTCTTCCCCACAAGGATAACTAAAGAAAGAGTAGGGCCTATTGTAACGTGTGTGGAGGTGGAAGATGTGGGTATGGTTCTTAATGAATACTTTGCATCTTTCTTCAAAAATAGAGAGGGCTGATGCAGACATTGTAGTTAAGGAAGAAGAGTGTGAAATATTAGATGAGATAGACATAGTGAGAGAGGATATATTAAGGGGTTTAGCATCTTTGAAAATATATAAATCACCAGGTCCGGATGAAATGTATCCCAAGCTGTTAAGAGAAGCAAGGGAGGAAAAACAGAGGCTCTGACCATCATTTTTCAATCTTCTCTGGCTACAGGTGTGCCGGAGGACTGGAGGACTGCTGACATTGTACCGTTGTTTAAAAAGGAAGAAAGGGATAGACCGATTAATTACAGGCCAGTCAGCCTAACCTCAGTGGTGTGAAAATTATTGGAAAAAATTCTGAGGGGCACAGAGCAATCAAGGACAGTCAGTATGGATTTGTTAAAGGAAGGTCGTGTCTGACTAACTTGACTGAATTTTTTGAGGAGGTAACAAGAAGGGTTGATGAGGGTAGCACGTTTGATGTAGTCTATCGATTTTAGCAAGGCTTTTGACAAGGTCCCACATAGCAGACTGGTCAGAAAAGTGAAAGCCCATGGGATCCAAGGGAAAGTGGCAAGTTGGATCAAAAATTGGCTAAATGGCAGGAAGCAAAGGGTAATGGTTGACGGGTGTTTTTGTGACTGGAAGGCTGTTTCCAGTGGGGTTCCACAGGGCTCAGTACTGGGTCCCTTGCTCTTTGTGGCACACATCAATGATTTAGACTTCAATGTAGGGGACAGGATTTGGAAGTTTTCAGATGATGCAAAAATTGGCCGTGTGGTTGATAGTGAGGACAACAGCTGTTGACTGCAGGAAGATATCAATGGACTGGTCAGGTGGCCAGAAAAGTGGCAAATGGAATTCAATCCGGAGAAGTGTGAGGTAATGCATTTGGGGAGGGCTAACATGGTAGGATACTGAGAAACGTAAAGGAACAGAGGGACCTTGGCATGCATGTCCACAGATCCCTGAAGGTAGCAAGACAGGTAGATAAGGTGGTTAAGAAGGCATACGGGATACTTTCCTTTATTAGCCGAGGCATAGAATATAAGAGCAGGGAGGTTATGCTTGAACTGTATAAAACACTAGTTAGGCCACAGCTAGTATATTGCATACAGTTCTGGTCACCACATGACAGGAAAGATGTGATTGCACTAGAGAGGGTACAGAGGAGATTTACGAGGATGTTGCCAAAACTGGAGAATTTTAGCTATGAGGAAAGATTGGATAGGCTGGGGTTGTTTTCTTTGGAACAGAGGAGGCTGAGGGGAGACTTGATTGAAGTGATTAAAGTTATGAGGCACCTAAGTAGAATGGATAGGAAGGACCTATTTCCCTTAGCAGAGAGGTCAATAACCAGGGGGGCATAGATTTAAAGTAATTGGTAGAAGGATTAGAGGGGAATTGAGGAGAAACTTTTCACCCAGAGGGTAGTAGGGGTATGGAACTCTACAGAAACCCTACTCACATTTAAAAGCACTTGGATATGCACTTGAAGTGCAAAAACCTACAAGGCTACAAACCAAGAGCTGGAAAGTGGGATTAGGACAGCACAGACATGATGGGCTGAATGGCCTCCTTCTGTGTCATAAATTTCTATGATTCTATGAAGTGGAAACACTCTCTCTGGCAGGATTTTTACCTGTGAGGCGAGTCGGGGGCAGGGGGGCCGCATAGCGGGTTGGCCTCACGATCCTCTCGGCAGTGCGCTGTCCACTTTGTCTTTAACTGAATTAGATCAATTGAGTTAGGCATGCGGGTTCCCCGGCCAATTAAATGGAGCTGGTCTGATGACATCATCGATGCCTCGCCTGAGCTCAGACATTTAAAAGGACCTTCTACACATCACATTTGAAGGCTGTTGGAGGAGCCTCACAGGTCTTTGGGAGAGGTGCAGTTGGTGAGACATTGAAGACATTCGCTCTGAGGCCTGAGGAAAGCATGGAGTCCCAACAGCAGAAGGCAGTGCCCAGATTCTCCAACTCCTCCCTGGAAGTCCTGCTCCAGGGAGTTCAGGCATGCAGGGGCATCCTATTCCCTGGTAATAGGCACAAGAAACCATCCACTGAGACCAAGAGGGTATGGTTGGAGATCACCCAGGTGGTCAGCAGCAGGGGTGTAGAAAGCCACTCTGGATACCATGCCGCAAAAGATTTAATGCTCTCATGAGGTCAGGAAAGGTGAGAGCAATGCCACGTTCAACTACATCCTGATGTGCCTGCCACCCCAACCCCATCACTCTGCCTCTCCAAACCTACTCCTGCACGTCAATCCTCACATCAACCTACCTTGTAAGGTGCACCCGCCCCTCACGCTCTATGCACCTACTCACATCCCCACCTGACTAACCACCACTGACACTCACCTTAATCCTAATGCAATCATAAGAAGTAACGCCACAGAAGGAGACCATTTGGCAATGTCATGCCACTCCCTCACAGTCACCCTCTACAGATCAAGCTCATCCATCCCTTACACTCATTCCATCACTCTCACTTACAGTTCTCTTCTTTCCCTCCTTGCAGGGGAAGAGAGCGCAGAACATCCAGGAGAGGCAGAGAACTGGAGGTGGCCCTCCAGTTTACAACACATTGACTCCAGCAGAGGAGGCAGCGCTACAAATAAGTCGAGTTGCAGAGCTGCTGGCGGTGGGAGATGGAGAGAGGGGGACCTCCCAGCAACCCGGTGACAGAATTAAATATCATACAGCCACATGGCATACAACAGTCACTCATGGTGACTTGGTGTTAGTAACCAGCAAAATGTCATCATGTACATAATGGTAACGTTACACATTCTTATCATAAGACTTCTAATTCATCTCTTTACTCTCCCATGGGTCCATCAAGTGCCCCCCCCCCCGCCGAATAGCTACTCTTTACTCCTACTCTCTGCTTTCTGTCCCCTGACACAGCATTCTCTGACCTTATTTATTAGTCTATTATGTGGTACCTTATTGAAGGCCCTTTGGAAATTTAGATAAATTACATCTACTGCATTACCCTTGTCTACTCTTTCTGTTACCTCTTCAAAGAATTCAATGAGGTTGGTGAAGCCAAGACTTTACCTTTTTGAAATCCATGCTGACTATTCATTATTATATTTTTGGTTTCTAGATGTTCTTCTATTTTTCCTTTAGTAGGGATTCAAAGACTTGGGAATGAGTTACATTTAAGTGTGTGTTTTAAATGAAAGTGAGTTCACGCAGATTTACAATCCTTTTTACGGCCATATGCTGCAGCCATTGAGAAAAGGGGCATTGATATGTTAATGAGCCAGGCTTTTAAGATATTATCCACAACAACCAAGGACAATAAGTCACCGCTGTGATTATTTGCACGAACAGCTTTGCGGCCTTCTGCGTATGCAGGCGGTATACTGGAGCCGCACATGTGCAGCAGCCTGCAACTTGGGCCACGCTTTCCTCTGCTCCATGCGGGGAATGTCAGGGGATCTGTTGGCGGTGGGAGGAGGAAGAGAGAGGATCAAAAGGGTAGAGAGAGATCAGAGAAGATCGGGGGGGGCAGAGAGAGAGGAGATCGGGGGTGAGAGAGAGAGGAGATCGGGGGGGAGAGTGAGAGGAGATCTGGGGGGAGAGAGAGAGGAGATCGGGGGGAGAGTGAGAGGAGATCGGGGGTGAGAGTGAGAGGAGATCGGGGGGGAGAGTGAGAGGAGATCGGGGGGAGAGTGAGAGGAGATCGGAGGGGAGAGAGAGAGGAGATCGGGGGGGAGAGAGAGAGGAGATCGGGGGGAGAGAGAGAGAGAGGAGATCGGGGGGAGAGAGAGAGGAGGTGGGGAAGAGAGAGAGAGGAGATGGGGAGAGAGAGGAGATGGGGAGAGAGAGATGAGATGGGGAGAGAGGAGATATGGGGGGAGAGAGAAGATATGGGGGGAGAGAGGAGATATGGGGGGAGAGAGGAGATATGGGGGGAGAGAGGAGATATGGGGAAGAGAGGAGATATGGGGGAAGAGAGGAGATATGGGGGGAGAGAGGAGATATGGGGAGAGAGGAGATATGGGGGAGAGAGAGGAGATGGGGGAGAGGAGATGGGGGAGAGAGGAGATGGGGCTAGAGAGGAGACAGGGGAGAGAGAGGCGCGATCGGGGGGAGAGAGAAGATATGGGGGAGAGAGGAGATATGGGGGGGAGAGAGGAGATATGGGGGGGGAGAGAGAAGATATGGGGGAGAGAGAAGATATGGGGGAGAGAGAAGATATGGGGGAGAGAGGAGATATGGGGCAGAGAGGAGATGGGGGGGAGAGAGGAGATGGGGGAGAAAGGACATGGGGGAGAGAAAAGATATGGGGGGAGAGGAGATATGGGGGGAGAGGAGATATGGGGGGAGACAGGAGATATGGGGGAGAGAGGAGATATGGGGGAGAGAGGAGATACGGGGGGGCGAGAGGAGATACGGGGGGGCGAGAGGAGATACGGGGGGGCGAGAGGAGATACAGGGGGCGAGAGGAGATACGGGGGGCGAGAGGAGATACGGGGGGGCGAGAG